>NC_137915.1:17228403-17235903 GCF_963457725.1 Sprattus sprattus | reverse complement strand
GGCTCCCAGCTCTGGACTAACCCAAGAGAAATGTACAAAAAATAACGCAAGCTTCGATGATAAAGGGAGACTGAAATCAAGAAATAAAGGATGAGGAGAATGTGTGTCTTTACACACATAAGAACACAATTGTATTTAACTAAATTAATTGTGCTCCATAGTAAGCAATGTACAAAAATGTTTTGCTAAAATCCAAATATGCATTTAAAAACTCGAATTTGTCACTGTCCATCTTTCTCCACTTGGCTATATCTGTGTGGTGAAAATCTCCTAATTGAATTTAGATTGTCAGTCACCTCCTATTTCTTCTTCCTCTTGAGTTCTTCTTTGGCTGGGTCAGGGATTGGGATTTGAAGGGGAGCCTTCAGCGCAGTCAGGTCCTTCAGACTGAGAGATGATTTAAACAGTCCTGTGGGCTTCTATGGTTTAGTCAGTCCTTCAGCTGCTATCCCTGTGGAGGGTTAGAAATACCCATTCTGTTTGGCCAAGAACCACAAACAGACACATGTGTTTACAGCATCCCAAAGTCTACCCAACCTATTCACCCACAACATGCACTGCTTTCTCCAACTCTTTCACCTAACTGACATCTACTTTTTTTCTACGCTCTTCTAACTATTAGAATGGAATTTAATTAATGAATTAATAGTTTTTTGTCTTATTTCATTTTTGTTCCTTATTTATACAAAGCACATTGAATTGCCTCTGTATGAAATGTGCTGTATAAATAAACTTGAAATTACACATATCCAACACGTTAATAGATTACAGAGCATACTATCACCTAAGCTCACCACAGCAAAAGCCCTGATGTTATCTTCAACCATAAAAACACTCAAGAGTGAGAAAGAGGTGTGTCAACTATTGGTGTGAAGCCAGCATGTATCTGTTTCAAAAACACAGTAGGTATCAAAAACACAGTAATAAAAAACGACCTGCACTTTAAGCTCATCAACTCATCTGATCAAACTCATCAAATCATGAGAGGTCAAATTCTACAGCTAAAAGCCCTCCCACTGACTCACAAGGAGGAAACAAAAACATAAAGGCTGATGACTGTTTATTTATTCCTATGAAGACATACAACCTCTCTGGTATATTGTGCTAGTTTTTTCTTGTATTCTTTTATTGAGAAGGCGGGCAGTAATGATCATGAAGTCAAGAAAATAGTGGGAATATTTAGAGAAATACTGAGAGTAAAAGCAAAGTGAAGATATCGAAGAAAACTGTCAACAAAAATATCATCAGTCAAAAGAAGATGTCTTCAAAAACGTTCTCTGAAGAGGATCTGTCCTGTCCTATATGCCTTCAAATATTTAAGGATCCTGTTATCACAACATGTAGTCACAGATTTTGCAAAACCTGTCTGCAGCAATGCTGGCGAACCAAAACCATCAGGCAATGCCCAGTTTGCAACCGAAGATGCTCAAAGTCCAACTATCCTCCTAACTTGGCTTTAAGGAACCTGTGTGAAGCTTTTTCACGAGATGGAGATTTGAGAGCATCCACTGGGCCCGAGGTGTGCTGTAGTCTGCACAAAGAGAAACTCACTCTCTTCTGCCTGGAAGATGAACAGCCTGTGTGTCTGGTGTGTAGAGATTCAAAACGGCACAAAGGTCACAATTTTAGTCCCGTTGATGAAGCAGCCCTTGAATTTAAAGTAAGTTGTAGTCCTGCATTTTGCCTACTTGCCTACTAACTTGATACTGGCGCGTGCAGAGCAATTACTGTAAAAAACTGATATGTGTAAAGATATAGTTTTGATGGGTCTGAAATTGTCTGGTAACGTGTTTGTTAATTTCAGGATGGACTTGGGCTCAAATTGAAGCACCTCCAGCAAAAGCAGAGAGACTTCGAGGAGGTTAAACAGATCTGTAACCAAACTGCACAGCATATTCAGGTAGGAGAGATCATTTAGGTTAAATATTAACTTACCAGCCATAGCTTAAAGGCAGCGTTCCAAGATGTGGTGTTTTTTCAGTTTCAAGCTGAGCACACTGAGACAGCCATCAAGGAGGAGTTTGAGACGCTCCACCAATTTCTGCGAGATGAAGAAGCAGCCAGGATAGCAGCACTGAGAGCAGAAGATAAGCAGAAGAGGCAGATGCTGGAGGACGAGATTGAGAAGATGAGCAGAGAGATATCATCTCTTGCAGACGTCATCAGAGCCATAGAAAAGGAGATGGGAACTGATGACATCTCATTACTGCAGGTAAAATATATTTTTGATCTTTGGTGTTTTGTTCTTTGATTATTTATTGCCTAGGGGAAAATAGAACAGTTTTTTCTGGTGAATACCTAAATTGAGACTTTTTATCCAAAAATACAATGAAACAACTAAATACATGAATCTGTTTAAGTTTCCTGAAACATTTAAACTGAGGTCACAAGTAGGATGCAGAAAGCAAGAAGGGAAGATATCAGAGAACAAAATCAGTAATGTTAACGTTCAAAGATCTATGGCAGATAAATTGGGTGAAGTCTGCCTGAAAAAAATGTTCTTGCACAACAAACCAACTAATAGGTAGATAGAAATAAAATAAAAAAGACATTTGTGGATTGGCCTAAGTCTAACAAAGAAATCTTGCCATCCTGTTCACACCTTGCGGAGGTCATCTAGACACACCACACTGTTACGTGATGTGACCGCCGCATGAAGTAAGAGAATGAGCAAGAGAAAGAGGAATAAGAAATGTTCTATTCCAAGAAAAATATGGATTCTGGGATGATTATATTTCTGGCAACAACAGACTAAAAAGTTTGTCAAAGGAGTTGTCAAACTATATTAGTTGAATGCAAGAATATGTTTGAATACAATAGTAAATGTAGAGTAAATTCTACATATAGGCGTACATGTATCGACATTTCTAACAGGACAGGGGTCTACTCAATCATAATTATAATACTACGTTTAAATATAACTGCAAGAAGCGATCATTGGGGTCCAAGCAGAGGTGCAAAATGCCCCAAGAATACATTTGACCGCTCCAACAAGAGCGAGAGGACTTAAAGATTTAAAGACAAAAATGCATTTTGGAGATAGACAAAACCACATCATAGAAAACAGAGGAGAACATGTTGCAGCTTGTTGTAGCTTGATGTAGCAACATGGCTGATTTGTTTGGAATAAGGAAATAGCCTCTATATGCCATTATGAATGTGCTTAAAGATTGAATTAAGATTGGCCATTCACACATGCATGTGTTGAATGCTGAATTTGAATCAGTTGAGTGAACCAAATGGAACTTTGGGAGATTCGTGCAAATGTAGCAAAGTTTCTTTTTTCAAAATGTTAGCTTAAGTGGTTCTTGAGATACTGTGTCAGTTGCAGCGCCCCCTATGGTCCAATGTGTATACAATGAATGTGGTAGTGATATAAGTAGATATTATAGTATTCACTATGTGGCGCTACTTCACAAATGAATCAAAATTAGTCAGAGTGATGCATCTCCTAGAACAGCTTGCCATTAAAATTTGAGAACTTTTGGCAAAGAGTTTTTTGATCTAATACCTAAAAAGTGGTTTGGCCCTACCCCACTCCACAGGCCACTACTACCAAGGGAAACACACACCTTGGTCGCCAACACTGTGTAGTCCATATCACCCATGTGGGGCTACAACCACACCAAGCTTCAAATGGACTGTTGAAGTCTAAGTATATGATATTGCTGACCAAAAATGATTGGGGGAAAAGCGGAAGAGGAAGAAGAAAAAACGTTGTCAAACACTTGTTGACCACGATTATAATTACGCTCCGATTGACTTAACATTACCGTAGTTGAATATAGTTGCATTATCACAAAAAGTAATCCCTATTTACTTTCTGACTTTATTTCACAGAACTACAAGAACACAGCAGAAAGGTGAGTCATTTAACGTGCTACCCTCTGTCTCTCTTCTCCATGGTTCTGACCCAACACCAACAGCAGTAGCACTGACACCTCAATGTTATTCCAGAGTCCAGTACACACCACCGGCTCCAGAGGCGGCTTCTGGAACACTAATCCAGGTGGCAAAGCACCTGGGCAACCTGAAGTTCACAGTCTGGGAGAAGATGCAGAGCATTGTCCAATATAGTGGGTACTCATGACACATGACCCATGACACTTTCATGACAAAAGTTAATTCAAATATATAGTTACCCTAAGACACATGTGGTGCAGAAAGATATCCAGCCCCCTACCCCCCACCTAACATCTCTCTCTCATGGACTAACACTCTTTCAACAAGTATGCGGTTATGTAGTTATGGTTATGGTATATGATGCATACAGTATATGCTAAGTATTGTGCAGCAATATTGGATAGTGCATTACTTCGGGTGTCTTTTTAAATGTAAGTAATCATATATCTTTCAGTATAAACAATTAAATCTGCTTAATTTCACTTCCAGCTCCTGTGATTCTCGACCCCAACTCTGCCCACAGTCAGGATTAGTGACGACTCTCTCCAGGTTCCTCCTAACCCAGAGAGGTTTGATGCCAGCGCTGTAGTCCTGGGATCTGAAGACTTTAACTCAGGCAGCCACAGCTGGGACATTAAGGTGGGTGAGAGCACTGACTGGGCCGTGGGTGTGATGGCGGAGTCTGCATCGAGGAAAGGAAACATCTGCTCCAGAACCGGTCTGTGACGGTTCTGGTACTACAAAGGGGAGTACCGGGCTGGGTCCATATCAGGTGTTCCCGAGCTCCTCACAGTGACACAGAAACCCTAGAGGATCAGAGTGCAGCTTGACTGGGACGCCGGAAAGGTTTCTTTCTCTGACCCCGAAAGTGACCTACTTCTACACACTCACTCTCACACACACGTTTGACGAGAGAGTCTTTCCTCTGATCAATGTCACGTGTAAAGTCTCTCCACTGAAACTTGTGCCCCTGAAAACGTCTGTGACTGTTGAGTCTTAGAACCATGCCTAAATTACAGACACTGGAATAGTTATTAGTGTCAAACTGGCCACAAAAGAAGATTGTTTTATTCAGGGAAATTATGTGTACTATGTTTTATCTCCTTTTGAATCGTTTCTGATTAATGTTCAGTCAAAACATTATTTCTGCAGTTTTCAACAGTTCAAGTTCACAACTGAATTTCTTGAATTAATGAGTGACTTTTTTTTAAGATGTCATTTTTCAAGATAATCCATGGTTTTTATTCAAATTAAGAGACAACTATTGATCAATATTCTCGATTCTATAACCCAAGTGAAAATGCATGTCGGCCAAGTTGACCTCTCTGTTGAGGTCAGCCTAATCTGTTGCCGATTGTGGCCCCAGTGGATGATTCTGCGCCCTGTGTCCTCTGTCTGGCCTCTGTCCCCTCGTTGTGCCAGGTTGGCAGAAACCACAACAGATTCCATGCCTGAGTGGCCTTACTCAATTAAACTGTGGTGAGCGAGGAGCAGAGTTACAGCACAGCACAGAAATGTTGCATAGCTTCGCAATAAACAATGAGTGGAAAGGACACACTGCTTTTTAGATAAGCTTAGTGACATCAGACAGCTTTCTGAACCACCATGGCTGTACTCACAGACAGACAAACACACACACACACACACACACACACACACACACACACACACACACACACACAGAATGAGGACGGGGCTGTGCATAGTGTTGTTAGGTTGTGGAACTCTATCTAATCTGATATAGCAAGGTGTTCACCAAGGTCATGGGTTAGTGTTCCTGAGAGGAGAGCAAATGTACTGTTGAAGTATAGGCCTTTACTGGAAGCTTATTTGGATAAATGTCTTTTGAAATGAACCAATGTAAATGTTTAATTTCGCAAAACTAGTTTGTTCCGTGTGTATTTTCATGTAAACACACTCCACAAAACACCCAGGCTGAGAACATGCTCATGCATTTATTTTAGAGCACATACGTAAACACAGAGAGGGGCTTGTCTGTCACTCCGGTGTGGCATCTTGGGCTGTGCTCCATCAGACGTCAGAGACTGACATCAGGCCCTGGCAATGGCATCCGCGTTGGCACCAGATATTGGCATCACACAGTCCCGGTCCCAGAAGCACAGCCGGGGCAGGCCAGAGCTCAAGCTGGCACTAGGACTGGCCAGAGCTGGAAGATGTCTCTGGACTAAATCCCAGTGAAGACAAGGTGCTGAGGTTTGATTGATTGGGTGTATTCATTATTACTGTAGGGCTGATGTACTTTATAGCAGGTGTGGGTCTGAGTTATGTAAGACTGGTACCTTTACTGGTGCATTGCTTTGATTTATGCTTGTTTCTCGACCTGATTATTATTGAGTTCTGATTGATCTGTTTGTGCTATTCTTCTCATGCTTTGCTCAAGAATCTTTCATAATTGCCTGTGGAATGTGACTTGTTTTGGTTGGACCATGTGATCAAAGATTTGAATAAACACTGGAACAACACTGATGGTCGGGGGTCTGTGTTTAATGTATATTGGTCTCCATGGAGAGGCATTTTTGCTGACACATGCAGATATGTGGCACAGTGCGGTCAGCATATCGACACAATGCCGAGGGACAGTTATTTACCACAGTTAGAGGGTATGCGTTGCAATAAACAGGAACATAACGCAAGGCCCTTCTGTAGATGGACACAAGGCATGTTCAGGCTGTTAAAAGTTATGGGAATGAGCAGTGTTTTTGCTGCTTTCAAAAATGTGACGCCTTGCTGTGAGATATCAATAAATCAATCAACTCTCACACACGGCTGTCAGAAAGAGACAGAGCTTAGGAAAGATAGAGACTGAAGGAGTCAGGGAAAAGATGAGGAATAATCAGTTGGGGTCTAAATATTTATGTGAGTCCTAACTATTTTGCTGCATGTATGAATGATGAATGAACCATGTTTAATTGCCACAAATCATGTGCATAGATAAGCAATTGAACTGTACAAATTGGTTTGTATAAATTATCCACTTGCCTTTACGTAGTGACCTGATGTCTTTCGGGGTACTTACAACTGTAACCTAAGCATTACATTTTATGATGCTTTTGATGATAAAAATTTTAACATCTCAGATGGAAGAAAAAAATGCACCACAACAAGGCCACAAGGTTCATTTCCCAGTACGCATATGCATAATCTCTACCTTACCTGCTCTACAAGGGTGTTTCCACAGATGCATCCTCTTATTGAGTAAATGTAAATGTGAAGTTTCATAGTTCATTGCCCAATGTGCAGTGTCCAATAAGTGAACAGATTCTGGTGTAAAATGTCGAATGAAGAATTTTGATATTCATTCCATCCCATCATGAGATGGACCAACCCTTGTATACACACAAACCCTTACCAGAGGTGCTGTCATACCTAATTTTCCACAAGAAGATGAACGCTGTGTTGATTTATGCTCAGAACACTAGAGCAATGACCTCTTACACATAAACATGCACTCGGAAGGCCTCCCAAGACTCCCAGGGCCCAGTGTTGACTCTGGGAGAGCCCTCAAGCAGAGGGACAGAGTGTGGCCGAGGAGGATTCTCTCGCCATTTCAAAAACACAAGGCCATTTGTCAGTGCC
>NC_137915.1:17050496-17228203 GCF_963457725.1 Sprattus sprattus | reverse complement strand
GAGAGAGATCACATCCTCACGCCCACAACACACAGACGCCCAAAGAAGAGAGGAGGCTCAGATCTCTTTGACATCCTCCACTGACCAGCAGTTTGTCTCCAGCTCAAGATTTAAGACTTGCTGAAGACTGTTGAACCCAAAAGGGAAGATTAACTAAAGACTGAGGCTGGAAGCCTTATCACAGAAAAGCTTCATTGGACATAGAGAACGAGAGACTTCCTGAACCCAAGCACAAAGGGAGAGGGTAGAGCCAACAGGAAAGGAAGCGGAGGACCTGAGAAGTCATCATTGTTTGCTTTCGTTTGGTTGTCCGAGTAACCAGGCAAGCTGGCAGG
Organism: Sprattus sprattus; assembly: GCF_963457725.1. Classification (NCBI taxonomy): domain Eukaryota; kingdom Metazoa; phylum Chordata; class Actinopteri; order Clupeiformes; family Clupeidae; genus Sprattus; species Sprattus sprattus. The sequence continues at coordinate 17,227,868 of NC_137915.1, read as the reverse complement.
CCAGGAGACAGAGCTGCAGGAGCAGCAGGTGGGGCAGCAGCAGCATCAGCACCAACAGCATCAGCAGCAGCAGCATCATCAGCAGCATCCTCAGCAGGTGAATGGGGAGCCAGGGAGCCCAACCACCACAAACAAACTCTCCCAGCTCCTCTGGGATGTGCCTATGAGCGTCTCCCTGCCCATTGACATCCTCAGCCCAGATGAGGCCTTCCCATTCCTGGACACCACCCTCGCCGGCCTGGGCATTGAAAAGTAAGTGCTCTAATTTATTTTAAATGACTGCAGTACATGTGTACATATGTGTGGTATTAATGATATGAACTTGTAACTGAGTGAGGATCGGAGGACGCTGAATATGTTAGTCTGGTGATCAACCAGATCACCAGGAATCAACCAGCTCAATGAGTTTGATTCTTGAGAGGGAAAATCACATCACACATAGTTGGAAATCGAGGCTGGCAAAGAACATTATGATGATTGATGCTGTGCTCTGGCACTGTGAAATATGTGGTCAATATTAGCAGGGATTAGAAATGACCTAAGCATGCAATCATGTGTGTGTGTGTGAGTGTGTGTGTGTGTGTGTGTGTGTGTGTGTGTGTGTGTGTGTGTGTGTGTGTGTGTGTGTGTGTGTGTGACTGTGTGTGTGTGTGTGTAGGTCAGCAGTCAAGGAGCGAGTGGTATGGGTGGACTCCAAGCGCACCCAGGTGAGAACCAAGTCGGGCAAGGTGAAGGAGAAGGAGATCACCCTGCTGGAGGTCCGTGTGAAGGCCAAGCACCCGGGGGAAAACCAGAGCCAGGAGGTCCTCTACAGCACCGAGTCCCACACAGATCGCTCCTTCACCCGCAGCGGCGTGGACATCACACCGTGGAGACACACTCACACAGACAAAGAGCCAGGTGAGCGGAGAACTACTACCTACATGTCTACCTGCAGCAGAGTTATGCCCATGGTCATGTGGGCCTGCTAGATAGTTAGATCTTAGTGATGACAGAGTTGGGCTAACTGCATTCATAGTGAAATGTCAGGGACAGTAAACCAGTTGGTCAACATTCCCTTCATTGCTTTTGGCACTTGGGAGTGACCTGACTGTGGAGTGACCTGATCCAGATGATTTCTGGAAAAAATATAGACTTATTTGTTTTACTTTAAGAACCTGGCACTGAAATTCCTTAATTCTCTCTTTTTTTTAACACCACTTGTCTGAAGGTTTAGAAGGGCCAGCCTGTGCACATCAGTGTTCATTGTTCCTGGTCCCTGAACAGTGCCGTTTAACCAATCCACATAGTATACACTCATGCTTTTACTGAGTCAGTAATCCACTTCTAGAGGGTAGAATCTCTTTCTCAGACCTCAGATCAAATACCATCTTTCATTTCTCCTTTATCCTAATGGATCCAGCAGTGCAGTTCATTGTTGTCTCCTCCTCCCTGCCTCCAGTGAAGAGGGTGAAAAAAACTGTGCCACTCATACTTCACAGACTCATATTTCTACGCAAACATCCTGGAGGGGTGCAGCTGAAAGTGTTTATTCATAGAATATGTCACTGTGGACTCTGTGTTAAGTGTATAGACTCTGTTAAGAGTGTAGAAAGACCTCCCACTGTTTTCAAAGATTGATTTCTTTTTGTCACTAATATGGTCGTAGTCAGCCTACTTCTTCCCCTATAATGAAGTTCTAATGACGGTATTCAGCAGGCCCCATCACATTCCAGAGATGGCACCATGGAGGAAAATGAATCATGTCTCATTTGACCTCTCCCTCATTAGGTAGTATAAAAAATGTTCAGCTCGTCTGAATTCTCACGCCACTGAGGATTTCTGCCCCGTGCCAGACACCCATTCTTCAGCAGCCGATAAGAATGACCTCAGCGCTATCCTATAATTTATAGCCTATTGGTCAGAGCACAGTGCTGGACTGCTCCCCTCTCTGTCCTACTCTCACACCAGTGCACTGTCGGGCTGAGTCAGTGAGAATGTGTGGTATTTGTCCACTCAGCACCAGCTCCGCTGTGGAACCATACTGCTGAACTCTTGTCTTGTACAAACGACACAACTCTTTGTTACTACTATATTAGAGTACACTGAGTGTTTGATGCGGACCGTTTTCTGATAAGCACTTTTTTGGTACGGTTCTAGAATGTGTTTTTAAGTGTTGAATGTTTGATTGCTTCTTAGCGTCTGGAGCGCTGAAGGAGAATGAATTTGCCCCAGTGGAGATGACTCTGCCCTTGAACATCGACGCCCTAACCCAGGCAAAGCCCCAGGACAGCAACAGCAAGCTTCCCGTGGAGGAATGAAGGAGCAAGAGTTGAAAAGCACAAGTCAATAGCTTTAGTTTGGCTTCAAGATCTTGCGCAGACAGACCTTACCCACTGAAGTGACAGCAGTCGTTTGTACTCTAGTGCAAGGGCTTAAAGGCAGCGTTACTTCACTCTGCTTAATGTGCCAAGAAAGACTTTAAGTGTAGACCATTATCAGGATTTAAGAGCGTAGTCCTGAATGCTTCTATGTTTCTTGTGTGAAGATGTTCAGACAGGCTGTCAGTAGTATTTTCAGGGTTCCCACCCATTTTTATTGACATTTCAAAACTTTTCCATGACTTCTCAAAGACCCTTAATGAAATGTTCAATTCTACAAAACTGTACTTAACCCACAGGTTAAGGCCGGAGTACTGAAAGAAAAGGATGGGAAAAAGTTGTTTACTTCTCAAATAGGCTAGTTAGCCTATGTCAATTCAGTTGCAGATATCCACACAATCAACCATTCTCCATAGAAGACTACAATAACAAAGTTTATTGTCTTTAGACCTTCATACTACCAAATCAAATTTCATTTCAAACTTTTAATAGACTCGCAGCCTTTCACGAGTTTTCCAGAAGTGGAAAATAGGATTTTAAAATTCCATGACTTCCAGGATTTCCATGGCCGTGGGAACCCTGTATTTTATGACACATACAGACAATGACTTTTAACTGAGTTAACTGAGCTAATTTTAATGAACTGCACCAATGAGTCAAATGACTAAAAAGAAAATGGAGGGGAGTGCACCCAAATACATGATTTTCCCCACCAGTGTTGAATACTGAGCTAAATAGTATTGTGTTTTGTTCCATCTAATAAAAATGGTGATGCTGGTACTGAGTGTGTACTTTTTTTTTCAAAAATATAAAACGAGACAGTTGAGAAATATGCCTTTAGGTAAGGGATAATAATGTCAATACATTATTCCGCTTATTATACAGTTACTTGCCAAAAACTATAGAAGACATTCCTCTAACATACCTCTTTTTAATGATTTAGTTGCCGTTTCGTGATTCCTGTTTAGAAATAAATAGTTCTTCAAGCAAATGGAACTTTTAAGTTGCGTAGCAACCCAGTACTTGAGTCTGTGACATTAAATGACTGGACTTCTTGCGGCATGATATGAAATATGTGAATTAGATGCACAAAACTTGATGCCAATGACAGCGATCAATATCTTTACGCAGCAGTGAATATCAGGAAATATTCACTGGGGAACGTTGGGATGGCCCATTCAAATCAATGGTACTTTTTGCAAGATTCTGAAGAGCCGTATAATAAAAATAAAATACAACAGTGTCTAGATTTCTGAGGAAAAGGTGTAAATGGTGGAGAAGAGGGAAAAAGTACACAAAGAAGGCAAATCTCTGCAAAGCCTTTATAGAATGATAATTCATAGCTTCACACATAAACTAGCCAAGCCAGAATATCATGGAATTGTTGAGGGAAACAAATTAATAAAAGACTAGAGGACACTAAATAAAAAAAAAGACCAAAATAACAATAAGAATGCACTTCAAAACTGGTAACTGAGAACATAACTTAACACAAAAGTAAAATAGTAACAATGAACATATGACCGGGTAAACTATAAATTAAAAGAAAATTCCAGACATTGATGCTGTAATTGAGTTTAAGTGCCAAGTTCTGAAAATTGTATATATTTGTCATCTGATGTTTGATCTGTCATATATAGTAAAAAATTCTATAACAAATTTGGCTAGTTTTCAATTCAGAATGGAAGGCCTGATGGGAGGGAGGGGCTATGATTGTGTGACCGCTGTAGTCATCTTGGTCCTCTGCTCCGCAGGAAGTGACATCAACGCACCCTGAAACTCCTGAGCGTGTCGCTGGGCAACGTCTCTAAGCAGCAGAAGCATTGTATTCTGGGTTTCTACAAAAAAGATGGCTGCTGTTACAAAAGCGGGCAAAATACTAAAATCTAGCACTGAGGCAGAATGCACACATCTCTAGAATGGGCATGATGGTCTCCAGAGCTCACTTACCTTCGTCTAGGTCCTTAGTTCCCAAAACATGGTTGGAAGCAGCTAGAATGGGCTTCAGTTGGCTTACAATCTATTAACAAAAGTCATTCCATTAAACATCTCCACAGCGTAGTGGGCATGGGAAAAGACAGGCTCCACAGATACCATTTAATGATATTTACACTTCAAATGCATAGGGAGGGAAACTGGGAGCGTACCAGTGCAGGGTTGTGAGAGTACAAAAAGGCCAGGCACTGATAGATGGTCTTGTTCTCCTCCAGGTCTTCCTTCAGGGGAAGCTGTGCTATGAGGGCAGGGAAGACCTAAGAGAAAGTTAGAGAGGAAGTGGTGACACAATGGCAGGATCTGTGCAACTTACATTACAAACTGTAGAGGTCTAGTAGTGCATGAGTTGTACATCTCGTTGTACACAGGGAGCACTGCTGCAGTGTTCTTGACACACAGACACACACCCACACAGACACACCCACGCCCACGCGCACGCGCACGCGCACACGCACACGCACACGCACACGCACACACACGGCCTCTGGAGCGGGAACTGTCAGGCAGTACCTGATCCACTGGCACACTCGCCATGTTAGTCATGATCATCCTGCACAGGGCAGCACACAGGTTGTCAATGACCCTGCGGTCCGACTCCTTGGCCAGCAGGTTGGAGAAGAGAGACAGCATCATGGGGTAGTCACTGAGGCTGGGGTAAAGGAAAACTACTAACACATGCATTACACACATGTACACAAACACACAGGTCCATGTTAATAGACTAGGCAGCAAATATAAACTCACTGAAGTAATACACAATTAAAGTGTAATACAAATACTCTACTCTGCCAATGCTCATTTAAGCATACAATGGCACAAGAACTAATATAGACGTGGATGTGTGGGGTAACAACAGCACAAACACGCACACTCACACACACACACACACACACACACACACACACACACACACACACACACACACACACACACGTTAAAGGATACGAGACGACAACGGGTCCAGCTGCCTGGGCAAGGACTCCCAGTCCGAACACGCTGTTGTTGCGCACCTCAGGGTCTTGGTCCTTCACCCCGGTCACCAGCACAGGCAGCAGCCGATTGGACAGCCGTCCAGCCACGCCTACCCCACCCTGCACCTTACAGAGCGCGTGCAGAGTCTCCCCGAGGGTCCCCACGGAGAAGGAGCGGTCGGCCACCGTGCACGTGGATTTCTGTGTGGAGGAGCAAAACCAAAGTTATGTGGGTGTCCAATAACTCGTCAGAAGCTACAATGTTGTTGTCAGTGCTGATAGACTGTCCTGAAATGTACATCAAGTTTTGTGGTTCTTTCCTTTGATTAAGTGTTTACATTCATTTGACAAGATTTTGTACAACAGATCCATGTAAGGACATTTGCAATGTATTGCAATGGCATATCTGCTTAAAGAGTAAATAGAAATATCCACATTGATGCACTACATGTGATTAGAATGTGTTATGTTCTGGCAGACAGGTTGTGGTGGGCTGCTATCATAGCAATGGCCCCGGGGTGAAGGGGTTGTCACTCACCGCCTTGTTCATGATGAGGGGCAGCAGCTCGTTCAGGAAGGGCAGGAAGGTTTCAGCGGGCACAGCTGATGCAAGGAGAGGGATGCCCTCTCCGGCAAACTCCTGCAGCATGGCATCGAACTCCGCCTGGGGGCATGGGGGGAAAGGGGGGGTTAGAGTGGCAGGCTAATGCTAACAGGTTAGCAGCTCCACAGGTCATGCAGTGTCCTTAGTCAGCACTCAAAAGTGCAGTCCATACATTTCATTGCTGACAAAATAACAACATGATTGTAGTCACAATAATGTATGCATGATCTATAAAAACACAATATCTCAAGCTTTAAGTAAAATCATCATTTTTGATGACAATACTACATACTGTAGCTTTAAGGGATCTGAGACCTTGAACAGAAAAGGAAAATGTCCAAAGCATCCAAAGGGCCTTTTATAAAGCACACTGAGGCGGCTTTTCATCCTTCTCTTGCAGCTGCTAAAGCACATCAGTTTGGTGCAGACACTGAGTCATGACACACAGTTCTATTCAAACAAAAATCTGCATCATGCACTCATTTTCCAATTAAGTGCCCTAACTGTGTAAACACAGACTAATGACACTAATGACTTAAGTCTACAGGGACTCTGGCTCTAAAAACGAATCACCTGCTGTTCGTCATCATCATCACCGTCGCCACCACCTCCATCCTGGCACACCGTCTGGTGAATGACACAGGGAGGGAGAGAAAGAGGGCAGACGAGAGAGGGAGACACAGGAAAAGAGAGAGTTGGGGAGGGAGATGGTGAAAACTAGACTCATTATCATTATAGAGAAATGAAAATAAATAAATATTTTCAACTGACTTCAATTCACCATAACAAATTCATAACAATCAATTCAGTCTACTGAGATGAAGCAGAGGTCAACCTTCAGACACAAATCTGGACCGATACCTTTTCCTCCATCACTACTATGCACCCTGTCTAAGTAACCTCTACTGCCCAAACACTGACACAGCAGCTGCAGGCCTCACCTTCTTCTTCAGCACGTCTCTGATGGCGTGGCTGATCTCGGCCAGCCTGCCCGGTACCTGCAGCGCCTCCCCCTGGCAGGTCTTTACCACGCTGTTCATGGCCTCCAGCACGCCCATCACCACCTGCCGCTCGCGCTCCGCACGCACTGCCTCCAGGAAGCACGGCAACACCACACCCAGCAGCTTATGCAGCGCTACGGAGAGAGACCAGAGACAAAAAGCTAAGCACGGAGCGTGAGCAAATGCCCATAAAGATTTAACACGGATCGGAGAGAGACCATGGCCTTAGTCTGTCTTGAAGCGAAGGAGAGAGAATGAGGGGAGATGAAGTGCATACACAGTCCATAAAGATGAACCCAATACAAAATGTCTGAAGGAGAATGATTGACATGACTGAATGAATTGGGCAGACATTGATATGAAGTGGTAGCAGAGTAGAGCAGCTTAAAGAAGTGCGGTTACAGCTGAGATCCATTCAGTGCATGCCGACCAGCAAAGCCAACACCCACCTGTGATTTAACACCCAACATAATAAATAGAAACAAGAATGGAAAGACAGGCCCAGCAGAGCCTGGTCATCAAAAGCCTGCTGGAAATATACAACAGGACAAACACACAGGCCTGCTAAATATAAAGTTAGCTCCTCAGACCAGGTTAAAAAAAAAAAATCACTGCTGAAAATTCTACGCTGTGATATATTATGATATAGGGCACATAAATCTAAATCTTTGCTGAAAAAAAAAGTTTGGCTTAACATCTATCCTTCCATTGCTGGTGTCAGTCTTCAAAGGGAGCTGTGATCTTTTCTATAAAAATGCTTACTGCCGTGGTTTCATTAAGAACCTGTTCCTGTCTAAAAATGGGGGTCAGAGAAGATGAAAGCGGGGGGAATGGAGGGAGAAGAAATGAGAAAGAATATTAAAGAGGAGGAGGAGGAGAAGGTGGAGTGAAGGGGAGGTGTACAAAGGAGAGGAAAGAACAAAAGAAACTTCAGGAAGAGAGAATGTGCATACATGTGTGGAATGTGTGTGTGTAAAAAGTGAGTGTGTATGTGTATGAGTGTGCTCGTTACCCTGGTGATTTTCCTCGGTAGGGTTGGCCTGCCATACTTTGTGCTGAGCCCGGCAGAACTGACCCAGGGCTCCAAACGCTGCCCGCCGCACGTCCTCATGGGGGAACTACAGGAGAGCAGACGAATGTCCCCATGTCCACGTCAACAAACACACACACACACACACACACACACACACACACACACACACACACACACACACACACACACACACACAAACACACACACACCATAGGCAAAGGTTAGCCCATTTGACTTCATCTCACAAGTTTAGTTTCCATTCCTAAATGTAAAGAAAACCTGAGTTCCAATAGTAGTGGTTTTGTAAAAGGTTTCATAGATAATCCTGCTCAAATCTGAGTAGAATTCAGAGGCCCAGCAGCACACCACATACACACTTATAACACACACACACACACACACACACACACAGCTGTGAGTGACTTACATCACGCAGCTCAAAGACCTGCTGGAAGCTGGACTCCAGGAATGGTTGGAAGGCAACTCTGAGAGACACATGGAGGGAAACAGGTCAGTGATTAGACATCTGTGTTTGTGTGTGTGTGTGTGTGTGTTAATGTGGGTCTTTTTGATTATTGATTTTGTGTCCTGAGCTAATGAAGTGTGTGTTTGGGAAGGGGTGGCGGGTTTGTCTGTCCTTTCAATAACGCTCCTCACCCTGTGTTGAAGGCAATCTCTCCCAGGGCATCGCAGGCATCCTCCTTCTCATCAATGTAAGCATTTTCCACACTGAACCTGGGGAGCCATACGTGTGCTTATTAGAGTTATGCAACACACAATATTATTGTGAGAGCAGAGGGTGGGGGGTGGGGAAGAGCTTACCCAGAAACATCCGGCGCGATTACATCGTTATCTCCATCCTCTTCCAAAATGGTGTCACCTGCTCCCTCCTCTTCCTCATCATCGTCATCATCTAAAAGGACAAACTGCTTGTCCTCCTCTAAGTGGGCCTAAAGAAGGACAAGAGAACAGGAATCAGCAGGACATCACCTACAGGAGTGCATCACTGACAAAGATGGCAGTTTTGTTTCAACACACAGGGAGAGGAAAGGTTCTTTTTCAGGAACCAAAATCACACCGCCACTGTAATGACCGGCGGAGTAAAGTTCTCCACATTGGCACTGACCGTGACTCCCTCGGTTGACTTAAGGGACATCAGCATCACTGTGGAGATGGCAGTCAGATGAGGAACCAGACAGTCAGGGCTGACTGTGGACACGGCAGAGAACAAGCTGTACCTGCAAAGAGAGAGAGCGAGAGAGAAGTGAAGATCAAAAGAAAGAAAAACACATAAAGCAAAAGAAATATTCCATGCAAGTAACAATGTAACTAAAAAAACATCAGCTATCAGATCCACTGTCACCATTATGGACACACAGACAGAGACAGCTCTGATCCTTACGTGCAGCGACGCAGGTCGGGATCATCCACGGCGTCAGTGAGATTCAGGCCCAGCTGCACACACTCAGCAGCCAGGGGGCTGAACACCTCCTTCCCTATGGTCCGGGCCAGCACCGAGAGAGTGTCTGGAGGGGAGAGGGAAACTTACCTCCCGAGCCAATATACCAAACAGCTCAAATCTACTCATCTGCAAAGGGAATTCTGTGAAGTATTGAATGGCTTCTGCCATGAACTGTCAGGTAATCTAGGCCAGAGAAAGTCATTTGTATAGTTCACTTCAGAGAATGTGACCTTTTCCAACAGTCTGTAATAACCCACTTTCAAAGGTTTGTGTATGTCCAACTGAGACGTGGACATGACGGAGGCATTTATGTGTTTTCCTTGGATCTCTGATAGCGATTGAGGTATTGCCATTTGGACTTAAGCCATAGAAGTAATTTTGGTGTAGAATCTAGGTCAATGGCATTAATAATATGCTAGAATCACCCAAAGATGACCGAGAGTTTAATAAAGTTAATGTAAGATCATATCCTGGTATATTTCAGTAAAGACTAAGTGCAAATGTTCCTGTCAGCTAATAACACAACGGCCATCCTTAAAAGATGGATTGCTATGAATAAACTGCACATTTCATTATCATACACATGTATTACATGTAGGACTCTGATAAACCATGTAGGCTGAGCCAACATACATTATATGCACAGTAACGGAATAAATAGCGAAACCAGTGAAATGTAAGTTCAAGCTAGATGGACTTGGAGTAATGGCTCATACCCAGGGCTTGTGTCTGCAGGGCCCTCATCTCATCACGGGTGTCAGTCAGGAAACCCTTGAGACTCTCAATCACAGGCGAGAAGTAAGGCACCAGCTGCTCTTTGGCAGCATTGGCTGAAAGTCAAAATGGGCGGGCTTAGATACGCTGTATAACCAATGAGACATGAATGCCAAATCTACTGGACTAGGGAATGCATGATGGCATAATGGGGGCTGCATATTCATTACCAATAGCTCCAATGGCACTGACAGCCAACTCCTTTATCTTCAGACTTTCAGAGCTGCTCAAAGCAGATAGCATCGTCTCCATCAGAGTTGGGAGATAGGGCTGGATATCATCACCTAGAGATGGAGACAGAGACAGAGATGGAGAGAGAGAGAGAGAGAGAGAGAGAGAGAGAAAACCAGACAGAGACAGATAGATGAGAAAATAAGAAAGGTGAGACCGTAATGGAGAGACAAGAACATGGAACAACAAATAGCACTCAAAAGGAGCTGAGTAAGTAAGGCAGGTGGCATATCAAACCAAGCAGGTCTGGTCAGGGTACACTCTCACCTAAATTCTCCACAAAGTTCTCCAGGGCGTAGAAGGCCTTGGTCACGTGTCCGATCTTGGCCTGGTTCAGGCCGGACATGTAGCCCAGTAGAAGTGGCATGAGCTCTGCATGGTACTTGCTAACTTCAGGCTGAGAAGAGACACAAAAGAAAAGAAACAGATGTTTGGTTCCCACTCTTTTTTTAGGAACATTCATTTCAAGGACCTATGTGCATGGATCCACAAGGAACCAACACTTTACCAAAGCGAAAGTTCTTAAACCTTTTACATGACTTTTGAAAGTCATGAATGCTGTTCCAATTTAAATTCCAAGATGATGACTATTGCCACTTCTTCTTGTTTTTTTTTATTTGCATTTATACCCCCCCCACACACCCACACACACTTAAAATATATATACTCTTAGCTGAACAAGTCTACTCATACACAAAGTGAAATTTATAGATAAGAGTACAAGTGCAAGCAATATTTTTAGTACAAAATATTAGTGACCATTGAGATTTAGTGTAATTTGCCACAAAAATTGGACTAAAATTAAAGTTTATTCCAGTACTTTCTTTACTGTGAACCACGCTTCAGTGTGCGAGAGGAGGGTGCATGAAACTCACCTGTAGGTGCTCAGAGAACTGGCCGAGGGCAAACAGACCTGCACTACGAACCACCTGGTTGCTGTCAGAGAGGCTCTGACAAACAGTCTGCAGCATGGAGGACAGCAGTCTAGCACAGAGATACAACAGCATTCAAGAAGCTAGTCCCATATAAATGACAGGTGTGGTAATCAGGGAAATCTTTCACATACTCTGGGGTAATTTTCTCCCTAGCATGAAGTCACACACTGTTATAAAGGCGGTTCTTATGTCTGTTTGTGGGGAGTTACTCACTTTGTGCGGATGTGGTCAGCACAGCCCTCAGCCAGGACTGCCAGACACATGAGCCCCCCCTTCCGCTCGTAGGGATTCTGACTCGCCAGGCAACCCTGGGCAAGTGGCATCTAAAACATACAAAAACAAACAGCACTGGTAAGATGACAAACACATGCTCCTGAAGGCATTATTAATTAGTATATATACATTAGTGTTAGCATATATACATTAGTGTGAGTGTCGGCTAAAATACCAACCAGCTGCTGAAAAAGCTTCTCAGGTGGCATATGGAGAGCCATGGTGTCGATGACCTGCACAGGGAAGGAAAAAACACAGTAAGCCGTTTTGGACCGTCTCCTGTGGATCTCACTACTGCCATTCACTAACCCCAGCTTTTATAACAGGGATGTGACATCAACTAAACAGCATATTAATCTCTGACCTGGGCAGCTAAGTGCTTGGGATTCTCATTATCGTCATTATCATCATTGCCATTCTCGTCGTCCTCCGGGTCCTCCTCACCAGGGGGAGGCGCTGCACTCAGCACAGGGAACACAGTCTGGAGGATGGGGTTCAACAGCTTCTGCTTCAGCACAGCCTGAACAGGAAAATTATTGAAAAACATAAATAAGAGTCTTTATACATTCATACACACACACACACACACACACACACACACACACACACACACACACACACGACAATATATAATGTATATATAAAACATCACATAATGAAATCAAGTGTATCAGGTTCACCTTGCTCTTAAGTCTAATCAGGACAGTGATGCAGGAGAGAGCCTTGACCCGAAGGGAGTCACTGAGTGAAGCATCTGCACCGATCTTAAAGAAACATAAACACATCCAGTCACATACATATTGGGACAAGAGAACAACAAGTCCTCAACATTTCTGGGTAGCAAACATGACCTACATCATCATTCTCTGCACTCACCTCCAGACAGAAGCGTACAATCTCAGCAAGGTGAGGGACAATGATGGACACCTCACTCTCCATCAGCTCATCCAGCACCTCCATGGCCTCACTGGCCTGGCTCTGTGGCAGAGAGATAAATTCACTGGTGAGAAGAGTCAACTCAGCTCAAAAGCATTTCAAATGCTCCCAGACGTGGCTGGAACCGTCCTTACCTCGTCTGCTTTGATTAAGTGCTTCAGGGCAGTGATCAGTCTTGGGACAAGGGAACGCATAATGTTCTGGAGGACAAAAGACATAAGTAAATATAGCTGCAAGCAGCAATGGAGGGTTCATGCAGCGAATCGGCCAAATTCGATTGGCTGTTGAAGGCGAATGCTTTCAGAACGCAATGCAGTGATAAAGCATGGTCTGTAGAAAGTCCGTGCCAATTTTGGTGAAGATCGGATCAAATTTGCGACCTGTGCAAACTCTTTAGTGTTTTGGATTAAATTAAGGTCAAAGGTCACCAAATGTATTGATTGTCCCCCAGATGGGGTCAGCAGTCCATGTACCAAGTTTGGTTTTGATACATTACAGGGTTGCCGATATATGAGCTCACTTCCTGTTTGGCGGCTTCGCCGCCTTATTCGATTGGCTGCTACTTGCGAACGCTTTCATCAATTGTTCCATAAACTACTGCAGTTATAAGGCATGGTCTAATGATGGTCTGCGCCAATTTTGGTGAAGATCAGATCAAATTTGTGACCTGTGTTTGCTTTTTAGTGTTTTTGACTCAATTCAATATGACACCCTGATCAATTATGATAATGTCACATATTTGCATGTGTCAATCTAAAGACCTCCAAGAGCATGTATAGATCCCACTAGTAAGTTGAAATTCCAAACACGTCAACAGCTACAGGCCAAAATGCATTTTTTTGTAATTACAGCGCCACCTAGAGGTCAAAGGTCACCAAATGTCTTAAGCGTCCTCCTGATGAGGTAAGCGGTCCATGTAGTAAGTTTGGTCTTGATACATGAAATCGTTGCTGAGATATGAGCCCACGTCCTGTCTGGCGACTTCATCGCAAACTTTGATTGGCTGTCACGGGCGAACGGTTTTAGTTGCGAAGATGTAGTTCAGTATCTTTTGTGAGGCTTGGTCTGAAAATGATGTGTGTCAAGTTTGGTGTTGATCGGACAAAAATTGTGACCTGTGAACATTTTTGAAGGTTTTTGATCAAATCCAAAATGGCGGAAAATCCATCACGGCGCAAAATGACGTCATAGGGTGTGTTGAACTCGTACTGGTCCAAGGATTCCAAGGATACCTCATTTTTGAAAATCGGGCAAACAGGTCAAAAGTTACGTGTGTGAACGTACGTCCAACTTTGACCTGTTGGTGGCGCTAGAGCGCTACATGTGCCTACATGAAACTTGGTGAAATGAATCATGGGACTGTCCCCAATCAGTGTGCCAAATTTCACAACTTTTTAACAGATGGTTCTATGGGCTGCCATAGGATCCCAGCACAGAATAATAATAAGAAGAAAACATAGAAACACAATAGGGTTCTGCAGCTTCGCTGCATGAACCTTAATAAACACTTAAAGACGTAACAAATATGCCTAAAGAAGTGGACTATCAACAATTTCTTCATACAAGCATGTAATGTGTACATGTCATCAACTCAGATGCTTCTTAGGCTAGGGAGTGAGCTCGTATTCAACCACACCCACCCAGCTCATTTGAATGACAAGCTAGCAACTTAGCATTTGCTTTTAAACATAGAACAAATGTCCATATCTTTGAAAAAAAATGGTGCTCCAAAACTGTGGTTTATATGGGAATGCCCGGACATTATACTACAGATCTGATAGAAGTGCCCTTACCATCTCCTCTGAGCCTGTGTAGGCTGTGATGGCAGTTATGGTGAGGATGCAGTAGTAAAGGGCAGTGGGGTTGTTCAGGTCCTGCAGCACAGTGCCAAACAACTGCAGAAGCTGCCGGTAGTGTGGCTTGAAGGGCTCTGGGTTGGACTCAACCACTTTGCTAAGCAGTAGAAGACCCACCTGGGGAGAAAAATTGGGTCCACAAGTGCTTTGAAGATTAAGTACTCACTGGCTTCTCTATGCATACCAAACCACAGGCGTGAGACCTTCCCAAAGGTCAAACACATACTGTATATATGTTAGGGTTAAAGCTTTCAGAGTAACTGAAATTAATTTCAATATTTCAAACATAAGCCAGAAAGTTTATATCTCTTTTCTTGGTATAGGACTGAAAATCCATGATTCTAAACAAATAAAGTAAGTGGCAAAACATGCATTATCATTGTGTGCAACAGCTATGTAGAGAGATTGGCTGTGTAATGCCCATACCTGTCTATCTTGTGGGTTGGTGCTGTGGGTAGACTCGTTGAGCAGAGTCAGCAGGGCTGGCCAGCGGTCAGGTGTCTCATGTTTGACCATCACAGCACTGAGCTGAGAGAGTGAGTGACGCACTGTGTGTCTGCAGAAGAGACAGAGGACATACGAGGAATTTGGGTCACTCAGCAGAGGTTATAATGACAGCAAACACTGAAAAATATTGTGTCATTGTATGTGTTTTACTGGAATTAATTATTTGAATTGAGTTTAAGAAAAATAATACAGGAACTTACTCTGTCTCGTTTTGGAAAGCTTGAAGGACCACTGCTTTTAAACTGACAGAATAAAAACATGAAAGGTTATGTAAATGAACACTGAGTGTCCTCAAACAAAGACAGTAGATGAAGAAATCAAGCTGGTGTAAATACTAACCTTTCCCTGTGGTCTGGACTTATTTTCTTCCAGTGCTTCTTAACCCTCATCCTCAACATAACGGCTGCAGACTGGCGGATCTAAGAGGCAAACGTTTAACAGATGTCACTCCCAATTTAAGATGACTCCGATCCATAGATTAGTAGTGAACAGTAGCTTTAGACGTACCTGCGGGTTCTGTGAACCTGTCATAACAGCACATAGCGCAGGTATAATGGCAGGGTCTTTGAAAGCTTGTTTCAGCTGTACTGTGGCCTGGTAGAATAAAACAACAGTTCAGGCTAGTATCGCTATGGAAACCAAGGCATACATAAATGTTAATATGAATTAAGCCGAGGTTGATCAAATTAGGGCACGACAAGATGTAACTTTTGGCGAACACCATCCCGAATCGTGACGAAACCTGGGTATCGCCAGGCCCCATGACTTTGGGTATGGCTAGCTAACTAGCGGTAGCCATCGTTAGCTAGCCACCCAGGATAACAGCTGACCGGCATGGGTATGACACCCATTTATGTAACTAAAATTATATCGACCAAATCACCCAGTGATTTCAATTGTCCAAAAGCACAAATGCCCGGTAATTTTAGAGAAATCTGTAGAAATTAAGTTAGGTTACCTGCTGAATAATCGCATTGTCAGGCTGCGTAAGCTGCGATAGGATGTGTTCCAGTTGCTCAGTCATCTTCCCTGATTTAGATTTAGATAGACTGACGTTAGCTTTCCAAGTTAATGTTTTTATCCAAAATAATAGGCCAGCTCCAAGCTGGCAAGATAGCGACAACAACTTATATGACAGTTGTCAACACGTCCAGGCAAAGTCAACGTGGAGAGGACGGGTGTTTCGCCCGTTGCCTGTAAGAATTAAGCCAGCGATGTATGACAGTGCAAAAATAGATGTTCTCTTATCAAAAAGTATTATTTGACGTGGATCCAAAACCGGCGGCGGTTGAAATTTGAGTGTCGCTCTTGGCTTAGATTGTTCCAACGAGTTCCACGCGGGACAGAACCGCTCATGAATCCACGTGCGCTGCTTAAAGGGACCGCACTGAGGAGTTGTACTACAGCCAGTTTGCACTGCTTATAGCGCCAGCGGAGGAACGGAGGGCTCACAAATGGATTATTAAAACAATAAGACTTGCCATGACATACAAAAATTGAGGGCTTGTTTTAATAAAATATACTGGTTTGTCGTGAAAACTGAGTCCGGTAGCTAAACAACTTGATGGGGTCATGCTGGACAAAAGTACAAGTTCTCATTGGGTCTTAAAGATCAGGAATCATTATGCTATGTTTTGTTTTTATTGCTTTATATAATATATATTGCTGTGTATTATTATTATTATTATTTGGAATCACAACTGGAGAGCATACCATCTACTGACCACTATCTGGCTACTAAACGTATTGATATATTTTCCCCGATAACTTCTATACATATACTAAGCTTTGTTTATGCTAATTAATAGTTGTCCAGAGTTATGCATACAAGCAAGTTGTGGCAAGCTCATACAGCCATGCTGCAGCCAGGCCTGCTTAAAATAACACCACACAGGCAACTGGAAGAGTTTAATCTGGTTAATCTGGTGGCAGTGTGGTTCTAATTCAACACGATCTGAGGGTTGTTATCACAGAGCCTAGAGTACTCTGATGTAGTATTATATTTGGGGAATTCCTGTTTAGGTTTTTTTTTATTTTTTTTTTTACTTTTGTCATGTCCTATCAAGGGACAACGGATGAAAACTATAATTCCGGTGCATTTACATTTTTGGGGGGGAAATGTTTATCAATGTACACTGGCCCTTTTCAAATAAACGCATAAACAAACTTTCAATTTCTGTTATCCAAAATGACCTGTGCGTTTTTAATCGAGACTCATAAGGGCAGATGTACGACTACGGAGGCTACTTTGGAGAGCGCAGCGGTAAAAGAGACTTGGTTAGTGTGCCGAAAAGGCACGCTGTCCCTTCATTGAATGTACCAAACCGGCTGCGACTGATCACGTCAACGTCTATCATCGCCCTCTAAACTGTTATTTGTGGCGCTCACAGCTGAAAGTGTTCAGGAATGGAAGCGCAACAGAATGGAATGATGGAACCGCTGACCGACAGGAAAGGCAACAAAAGTTTAGCGATCAGGAAATAGGTAGCCTATCCATGCAAATGAGGTGTCATCAAACAGTGATATATTGCAGGGACCACTCAAAAAATACTACGTATTTGGTCGGTACAACAAAAAATAGGCATCAGACGTTAAGAGGCGAACTAAAGAAAAGGTTGGAACAAATGACATATGGGCAAAACTCGTGTTCGGAATAGCTACTGTTTCCATATGCCCAGGTTCCTGCACGCGCCAAATGCACACAATCTAGATGGCACCTTCTTTTAAAACACGGGACAAAATCATAGCACACAGTGTGAATACACACAATGAAATACCTAATCAGTCACTCAGTGTGCATCTCCTCCCCCCATTAATGCACCGGCGGCTAACCTCCTGTAACTTCAATGTGTCAACTTCTACATACTTCGTCAAGTTTTCAGGCGCAGGTTGCCACAAAATAATGCCTAAAACTGGTGGGAACATGTAAACAGTCCTACATTGTCCCATACAGCATATTTCGGTTATCTAGGTTAATTTGGACACATTGTATCAAGAGACATGCACTTATAATATCTTGTATTTTATTTTTCTTCATGTTTATTTCTTGTACATTAACATCAGGAAAATGAGCAGTGCAGATCGAAGTGTGGAAGGACGACCATAAACATGAAGAGACAATTTATATATCAAATTAAAGTAGCCTACGTTCAGTGTTCTAATCATGTGTGTAATTATTTTGCTCAACGGGAAAAAATCGATAGACGTAAATCAATTTACATGTCGGGGTGGAAAAATAGGTTCATAGGGCGAGGTTACGGACCCAACTAAACACCTCAGAAAGGCCATTCTTTTTGTCCATTCTATGTAGGCTACCTGACAAAGTAGCGTGCATTAGGCAGACTGCAAATGTATCAGACTGCTGTTATGCAAACAAAGATGATCAAATTGATTATTTCAGCATATTTGGTATGTGCAAAATCAGCGTCATGTATACCCTGTATGATCTTTGCCACGCGGGAACACTTTAGCTGTTTCATTGGGAAATAAACGATGTTTTTTGCCCTATTGACCCTGTAGGGCAGGAACGATGAATATAGAGTCGGTCATTATAATGCCGATGGGCAGGACGAAGAGCAGATCATTAGGTGTTAATGGACAATTAAGTTGTGAACTGCACACCTTTTGAGTAGAAGCCCCGAACCAACTGGGAGTTGTATTACAGTAGGCTATAAAACAACAAGTCACGTAGCCTATTTACATTTGTCACAGCATGCCATAAAACCGAATATAGGGTAAATCTATTTTTCTCTGCACAGGATAGTGAAAACAGAATAAAAATCCGAAATTGAAGTAATTGGAGCCTGTACAAGGAGGTTCATATTTAGTTAGTCATATTGAAGCAATTGTGTATGTCAATAAAATAATATGTTAAAACATGTACACTAATTATGACGTTACTTTGTGTATTAAACTGCACTGTGTAAGCTAGCGACTCTAACCCTCGATTCAGGTGTATTTTTTTTAGGGATAACTGATTTTTTAAAAACCCCCATTGATAATGTGTATCTTTTTCATACTTCTATTCTACGTGTTACCATTTGTACTTATGGAGATCAGTACAATAAAGATGGCGTCTGCAACAGAGAAAGAAGATGTATATAGACTTAATTTCGACTTTTCATCATCTGAATTAGTCTAGATCATTGTTGGAAGTGTAAATGCATCTAGTCTACTGTGGCTTCGACATCTCAAGTAAACATTCCAAACCGAGCAGTCTACTCCATCTGCATACCCCTTTCTCACCTCATCAGTCCCTGCCCAGATATCTGAAGCTTGTGCTAATCGTCCCATGGGCTAATCGTTATCACATATTTTGGCCTCCATCTGAATCATTCTCATTGTAATAACGTCGAGGCGGTCGACTACAAACACACCCATTTAGATGATAATATTCGGTGAACGCTCTGCAATGCAGCAGGTTGTGGATGTAAACATGTAGCAACAACCCCCGTCTTGTTTCTTTGAAGAAGACCATGCAAAAATCTACATTTAAGACATACAGATGCCAGGGGCTGATATAGCCTCAAGTGAACTGTTATCTTAAAACCAAATGGAAATAGTAGGCTATGATCTACACTTCTCATTTTGTTATCGGATGCAGTGCAACCCTTCTGTGCATTACATGTTTCGTATGTTTAGGACATTATTGAATGGTCTGTAGCCGTTGCAAAGGTCTTATGTTTAAGGATTGATTTTATGTACATTAAACAATCGATGGATGCAAGTGTAGTATATAGACGGTAGGAATCCAGTCCCAGTAACAGGCAGCCCTACATTAACGTCTCAAAGTAATAAAACCAATAAAATCAATATTTCACATGTGTACAGTCGGTGACATTGGATCTCATCTCAAACTAGATCACATTTAAGAGTTAAAAAAGGTCTGTGTGTTCTTTACAGAAACGCATGATGTTATTTAGATATTTATAATAAAGTAGTTCTTTAACTAGTGATAGTTGATAAGCGTTTCACTTTCTTGTATTCTTTGAAAGTTTGAATTAAGCTCTTGTGTAAGTAAGATTTTATCGTTGAGAACACTTGCGCATGGGCGTGGGGCGTGATTGCAATCAGGGCCTCCACAAGGAGGACAACTGATTGGTTTATTTATTTAGGCACACCTCCATCAAAATCTACACCCCCACGACTGAGTCTACATTCCTATAAAAACCCACTTAGCTGAAGTTACGCCGGATTAGAAAAACCTCTGCAATTTAAAGTCGTGTAGAGTTGTGTTTTTAAAGAAGTTAGCGGATTTATTTTTACCATGGCGGACTGGAAGGTACCTGTAAGCTACAATTTCAACCCTTCATACCACGCATACGCCTATGGACTACTCTACCAAGCAGGCTCCGAACAAACCCATCCAAACCTGAATTGGACCGAGTCGACCTACAACCACCCCGGGGTCAACGGAGGTTATTACCAGACACAACCGCCACACCAGTCTCCACCTGGGAGCCCAGGACAAGTTACAACGAACAACACGGCGCAATACCCTGGACCTATGCTGTATTTTTCCGACACACATACCCAAAGTGGCAGACTCTTTCTCTCTCAAAATCGCAACACTACTCATTATGAGGACCAAACGAAGGAGAGTGAGCGAGCAAGCAGTGATAACCCCAGTGATTCTGAGGCTCACACACCAGGTAATTGACACATGGCAAATACAGATATGCCAGCTAGTTAACCTAGCCAACTAGCTACTGTTTGGCGGTTAACAGTGGTTGGCTCATGTACGCAATTTATCTTAAAAAGAGTACATAGTGTAAGTTTGTAATGCTAATGGTATTCCTACATGCAGCCCCTAAGACTTTTGCACTTACTTTACTTGGGTCTTGAACTAAAGCCGCGATCTCTTCTGCAAAAGCGATGTAGGTGCAGGCCGAATTCTCCATGTTTGGTGTGAACACTTTTGCAGTTTAGCGCCACTCCGTGGCTGAAGATATATCTGTCCAACGATCGGCCCGCTAGAATGCTCAATTTCAAAGTCTTTCTTTTGTAGATTCGTGGAGTTCGGGCAGTAGCAGGGAAGTGTGCATTCCCCCCGGAAATCCCGCAACATGGATCAAGAAAGACACAGACGATGAAACGGTTTGCGGCAGTCCAGATGGCACAGAGGTCGTGTCCAGCTCTATTACAGTTGGGGAAGATGACCCCAGCCTTAAAGATGTGAGGCCGGGACAGGGCCCTGTTAACATTACGCAGTCACCACCAGCACAAACTACACAGACCCGCAAGGCCAAGGTACGAACGGCATTTTCTGAGGGCCAGATGAACGCTCTGACCCACCGGTTCAGCATGCAGAGGTACCTCACCCCTGCCGAGATGAAGACCCTAGCTGGACTCACGGGATTAACCTACAAACAAGTGAGTGGTCATGGATTTGCCATCTGATATGCTGTTTGCAATGTGTGGATGGTTGAATTAACAAGGATGTCATTTTATTTTTTAAGGTGAAGACGTGGTTTCAAAACAGGAGGATGAAGCTTAAGAGACACCAGAAGGAAAATGGTTGGGTGTCTGAGAGGTATGCCAACTCTGGATACTCCAGTGTACAACCAGCTTCCCATTCTCAGGTGAGTGCCATGAAAGTGCTTTTTTCTCTTTCCATTGTCCCCAGTATGCCTGCAGCCTGCCATCTCTCTGGCAGAGA
The DNA here is from genome assembly GCF_963457725.1 of Sprattus sprattus. Taxonomy (NCBI): domain Eukaryota; kingdom Metazoa; phylum Chordata; class Actinopteri; order Clupeiformes; family Clupeidae; genus Sprattus; species Sprattus sprattus. Next base: position 17,206,272 of record NC_137915.1, on the reverse strand, counting down.
GGCACTCATACAGGGGTAGAGAGATGCTCGTCCACAAAGGAGGCACTTCTAAAGTTGAAGCAGTGCATTAAAGGCAGGACGTCACATACCCAAACCAAACTGCAGGCTGAATGTCTAACTGTCTTGGTGTGTGACCCTAACCATCTCTTCCTTCAGTTCCAGGTGGATTCCCAAGCGTTACTCCAGGACCCTTACTCAAACCCACAACTAAGAGAGGCAGTCTTCAAGAAGAGTCCCCCTCAACCTGCAGGCTTCTACCCCAACTACTTGCAACCGCACTCTCCCCCCCAGGCTACGGGCAGGCCTCGGGGCAACTGGCCTCTCCCGAACGCCATGACTCACTATGAGTACCCTAGCCCGGCTAACTTCATGCCCCACAATGGCAACACCAGCATCAACTCTGACGATGGGAACGGAGTGGATGCGGGTAGCAGCCCAACGCACATGGCAATGGTGCACAGCGCCACCCAGTGGTCCTCTTGAGTAATTGCCTGTAGTTGTAGATAAGGCCAGAGACGTTGATTGTACATGTATGCACATAGTTTTTTTTTTTTTACTTCTGCCACGACTTGGTGTTTTATAACCTGTATATATATATTTTTAAATGCCGCCTGGAGATGAATGGTGTTTTCTTTTTCGCATCTCTGGAAACCCCATATGATGGGCTGATTAGTCATAGCTGAACATTATGAACAATGTGTTTTTTTTTAGTTTTTTACGTTTGAGTTCTATTTTTCTACCTTTTGTACCTCTCAGAGTATTTAATATCATACCCATTGGTTCATGCTGTTTGCCAATGGTTTTGATGAGATGTATTTCAATGCTACTTAATGCAAGGCACTACTCAAAATCTACTGTACAGAAATGGGATGGGGTGCTGCACTGTTTACTTGTTTCAGGATGTATGAATTGTGAATCCTGTGTGTCTTGTACGACACCAATGTTGCCAAATCTGAGATTTGTAGTGACTTCACTGTTACCTGAACCATGAGCTGTTTAAAGACAACTGTTTGTGACCTTGACCACTTGTGTGACCTGAAGGTTCCAATGTGGTCTTCAAATAAATGTCCTTGCATTTACTTATATTTGTTTTGTGGTTAAAGGTGCAATGAAGCTTGTTATCATAACATCTTGACCAACAACCACTCAAGAAACAATGTAAATATGTTCATCTGGGAGATTACCTTCTATTATTCGCTTTGGGTTTTAAGACTGTGTGCCTTGAATCAAGCCATTGCAATAAATTGGCTCTAGTTAATGTGCAATAAATCTGGGTCAATCATCCCTACAACTGACCCAAGTTTGCTCAACCACCTACGTACTGCTTTTTTTAAACTTATTTTTCTACAAAAAGTAGTTGCGGAATCTGATCAAAAGAGCTAGATGGCAAAAGGTAATGGAATGCTCTGGTGATTCTTAAAATAAAAAGATGTGGGATTTTTTTATTATTGAAAACATTGTATATTTACAACTTAACTGAAATCACAGTTGATGGTGACTATAGTACATGGTATTGCTCCCTTGACCATTTAAGAAAAACACATGTGATCTGTGTGCGTGCTCAACATGTCCACTTCAAACACAATCTCATCAATCCACACACGGATATTGCACTTTCATTCACACTTTTGCAGAGGCTGTACTCCCCTGACAAAACCACCACAACTTTCACTCCAGACAGCAACCAGCTTTCATCCCTTTTAAACTCAGATTGGTCCTGTAACGCGGTTTCCCTGTCAACCTTTGTATGCGTGAAGGCCTCAGCTTCAAATTTCTCCCTGGTTCCACGGAGTACTTCTAGCTCCATGGCAGCCATCAAAGACACCTGTGGTTTTTTCGGTTTTTCTTCATTTTCTAAAGTTACTTAACTACAAACAACTTGAGACTTTATTGGGCTCTACAAGTGAGTCAGTTCTGTCTGGTGTCCCTTCTTCTTTCAATGAAAAGTCCTTTGAGAGAGCAACACATGGATGCCTGCTGTGACAGCTCAATTTAACATAAAAACCTACTAAAGTCTTAAAAAGGAGAAATAAAAAAAACAACAAAAAAAAACATCTCAGGTAGGCATAACTCAACAATCAGCTGGAGTTGGCAAAGCCAGCTTACACAGAATACTCTTGTTAGCGTCCACACACAAGTCCTCCCCATCCAACCTGCTTACCATGGGGCCCTTTGGAAAGGTGGGACTTCATATAAATATTTAGGATGTGTGTGTTGGCTGAGTAGGTGGCTGAGTAGGTGTCTGTGTGTGTGTATATGTGTGTGTGTGAGCTGTTAGCCATGCCCTGAAGCTGCCCGTTGGCGCGAACACTAAAACCTCAGTCCATCTTAAGGCTCCGGTAGATGTAGCGTATGAAGGCAAGCGAGGCCAAGAAGGAGACGGTGCCCAGCATGAGGGAGAAGACCAGCGCGGTGAGCAGCGAGTAGCCGAAGAACTCCACACTCTGCACGGCGCCACTCATGCTGGAGCGGTTGCGGTAGTAGAAGACGGAGTAGACGAAGATGAAGATGCCCGTGGAGCCCGTGCTGAGCACACTGCGCCACCACCAGCGGTAGTCCTCGCCCGATAGCAGGAAGTAGGTGAGCGCCACCGAGATGCAGGCACCCACCGAGAGCAGGATGGCGAAGACGCAAAGCAGGATGCCGTACAGCGTGTAGTGCTCGCGGCCCCACACCGTGGCGAAGATGTAATACAGCTCCACTGAGATGGCACTAAGAGAAAGAGGCAGGGAGAGACTTTGAATTTTAAAAACCTTTTTAGCATGTCATTGATCAGTGTTACTAACTACAACCAGAACAACTCAAAGCTGAACTATTGAATACTGAACTACTGAACTATTAGACCCACATCCCAATGACAACACCGTGTTTTAAAAGCCTGTTCAAACCTTATTCATTGCTTTATGAGATAGAGAGAGAGAGAGAGAGAGAGAGAGAGTGAGAGAGAGCACAATGAGCTTGCTGGTATGACAGGGACTTGAAGTCTATGCAGATCATTAATCCACTCAGGAATCTCTATTCACCCTCTGTCTGAAACTCTCTGTAGAGCTCCTGTTTCTTTAAGCGAATGTTCTCAGTTTCAGTGGCCTTCAGCCTGTAATAATGCCTCCTGTGCTCCACAGACTAACATGGCGGTCACACCAACCCAACCAGGCTGACCTTCTGGTCAAAAAACAATGGTCTACATATTCATCTGACAACTTGATATGGTAAGCTCTGGAATAATGTTATGATTCGAGAACTGGCTAGCTCTGGAATAATGTTATGATTCGAGAACTGGCTGTTGTCCTAGCAACACTAAACCGGAATTAAAAATACTTATTAAGCTGCATGGTTTAACGGGGCATACAAGGTATGCCAATGACGATTACCAGCCCAATAATTTGGAATCATTTTGAAAATGATATGATGTGTTACGGCTTTGATCTCCTATATTACCTAAAGAATACTGTCTATTTTCACTGTGCACACACAAGCTCTTAAAACATGGGGTTACTCGACTGCAGAATGCAGAATAACCAGATTGAAAATTACATGTGCTCCATTCTACAACTGTTATGCAGGAATGCAAAGGACACCCATTCAAATGCTAAGTCTCACAATGAACCTTTCATCAACACACCCATCTGGTTTAGCTAGACAAACAAGAACACACAGGAACACACATCCTGCACAATTATATGTACCATGCACCTCAAAGAACTCTTAACCATGGAAACTAGTCAATTTATTTAACACTAAAGAGCGTCTTCAAAATATCTTGGCAGTACAAAATACAAGACCCCAGCTTTGGATAAATGCATCTGGCAAAGAGCCTCTCCTATTCCGGTGACTCACCTGAAAGGAAGGAAGCCTCCGATGGCCATGTGCACGGCGGTGTGTTTGTACCACGGCTGCTGGGGGATCTGTCGGGGGATGTTGCGGGTGCGGCAAGGCGCCTGGAAGCTGCCCGCCCGATTCTTGCCCACGATGCCACCGATGACGGTGAGCGGGAAGCCCACGAGCATCCAGGCGCCGAGCAACAGCAGCACGGTGGAGGCAGGCAGCGCCTGGGTGGAGCCGCTCCACCAGTGGACAGAGTTCACCACGCTCCACGTGAGGAAGAGAGGAGCTGAGAGAGAGAGAGAGAGGAGGAGGAGGAGAGAGAGACAAGGAGAAGGGAAACAGAGAAAGGGAAAGACAAAGGACAAGTGTTAGTGAGGGATGTGGGTTTTAAAGGAATTACAACAATCCCACTCCCCCCCCTATAATTTACTTTTAAATAACATTGATGTAGTCTGCTTTTAACAGTAGGGTAACAGTATTGCCAACAACTTAGCAAAGGGACGTCAAGTTGTACAGTCCCCACAGATCACTCTCTATTGACTCTGCTTATGGGATTAAAACACTGAGGTAATCTAAGCCTCCATAGGCTTCATTAATATGACCAGCACTCTTCTTAGGCAAGGTCATTTTATCTTGACTGCACCCTTGGTTGAAGCACGCAGTCATTGTGCTGGTGTTGTACCTGAGAAGAGGCTGGAGGTGAGGATGATGTTCCAGACCCAGCGCTGGCCGTGGATCTGCGTGTAGAAGCTACAGGAACAGTAGCCCGACACGCAGCTCGTCAGGGCATACAGCACGATGGCAGCAGAGTTGATGGCGCCATGGCGATGGACATTAAACATGCCCAGCAACGCCATGATGATTATTCCTAAGAAAGGAGTGGTTTCAAAAGGGTTAGGAGAATAGACTGTTAAACTGAAGAGATAGCACATCCATGTTTGACTTAACCTACAAAACTCACCAAGCAGTGACCAAAACCTGACTGCTACAATCAGTTTCAACTATTCGAATGAACTGAAACATCAACCACTGAACCACAAGAGTGCAAGAGTGGCAGATATGCTTTAGTTGGTAGAATCAAGAAGTATGTTTTTTTTTGTTTAATGTTTACAGTGAATTGTTACAGTTACCTGTTGCTAGAGTTAGAAACTGCGCACCGACACCCAGCACGGCACACAGCAGACTTTTGTAAGGAGGGAAACGAAAGACATCAGTGTGGATAATCTTCCAGCCATTGTCCCCTTGGTCCAGGTCATCACAACCACCATCTTCCTCTACGTTATACCTGGCAGCACAAGGAAACAGAGCAGTTTGGAAAAGTGCTTCAATCTCTTAAGGGATGCGTCTGTGCTTAGTGATATGCAGTCATATTTATGAAAACATACCGCAGCATCAAGTCATTAATGTGTTACTTTTTATGAAAAGCAGCAGCCAATCCATAACTGTAGCTTGTCAGGTATGTTTTGAAATGCCCATTCCACACCCCTTCAAACTCTCTGTTACCTTGTTTAACAGGGTGTATGCTTATGCTTATGCTATGCTATGCTTATGCTATGCTATGCTTATACGTATGTTGATAGGTTTGAACACATGGGCAAAGCAATGCAATGTCTTTCCGCTATGGCTATGTCGATAAAATACATTTTGTTGACTAAATTGAATTTAAGTCGGACAAATGTAACCTCTTTAAAGAGGTTTATGAGCTTATTAAAACAAAATACAAAATCTCTTTTTTTAATTTATTATTTTAAACGGACAGTATATTTGTTAAATTTGAACATATCTAAAGTAAATGTAGGCATAAAGCTTGTTCCTTGTCAGAGAAGATGCCGTTATCACGCCTATAACAAAAATCCACGCCTCTTCAGAATTTCAGTTTAAGACAACCAGCCCATGCGGAACGGGACCAGTGAACCCTAGTCTGGCAGCCTCTTGCAAGGTTGGCACAAACAGAGCATCTCCAGGGTTTCAAATGTAAACACAATCACTTTAGTTCTGCCGCACACGCAGACACTCTCACTCTCACACACACACACACACACACACACACACACACACACACACACACACACACACACACACACACACAAACACACACAAACAAAGCCCTCTCCTACTACCCTATTCTTATTTTCTCTGTACTTCTCCCTTCTGTTCTGTTCTGGTATCTTTTCAGATACCTCAACCTTCCCCTCCCAACTTCTAGCGTACCCTCCCATCTCATCTCATCCTGGCCCTGCATTCCTCCAAGTGAATTGACAACCTGCAAATATTTAGTCACTTGCAGACACTTGCAGAACAAGTACTTCAATACTGTATATTTGTGTTTGTATTGCCTTCTGCATGTTGTGATTACTTCTTACAATCCTTAGTCTGCTTGCACTCCCAAGGACAGGTGCACACAAGCAACAAAAGCAAGCCTACTACGTCAGAAAACACTGTGCTGCAAAACGTCAAAACTCTTTCCCTCTACTGATTATGAGACACGTGTGTATGTCTGTCCTTGACTGTCTGTCTGAAACACCCTTTCTGTAAGCATACTATCTATGTAACCTTGTGCATTGTGACTGCCCTTTTGGATTTAAGACCTGCCACCTCACATCCTTTGCCTTCTTCCTCCTCCTCCATCCTCACCTGGCAAAGTCGTTCTTCAGCACCCGCATGAGGATGATGATGACAAAGCCCAGCAGCAGTACCACCAGCACCAGCGAGTTGATGATGGACAGCCAGTGGATCTCCAGCGTCTTGGGGAAGAAGGAGTAGTCCCGCAGGCGCTCTGCCCGCCGCGAGTGCGGTAGCGGGCTCTCGAACCAGCGCACACTGTACGTGTGGGTCACCGTCAGGCCCCCTGCTGCTCCGCCCATGCTCCCCTGGCTCAACCCGGCCCCCTCGTCCAGGGGGACGGGCTTGACGTCTTTCACTGACACATTGGCGAAGATCACAGAGTCACCGTTGTACTCGATGTTGAAGTCTAGATGAGTCCACAGACCCACCTGTAAGAGAAAATGTGGAGAGCTATAAGAGATGTAATAGATTTTGCAGACCAGGGATGCCATAACAAAGGTGTTCAGTACACTTTAAGTCATTGGAAAAGAAAGACAGAGAGAGAGAGAGGGAGAGAGAGAAGAAAATAGGGCAAGAAATGAGACAGACCTTATGGCTGTGAGGAAGAAAGCCGCTCTCCTCCATGTAGCCCACAAAACCCCAGATGGGAATGTCATCGAGGACAAACTCAAAATAAAACAGCTCCTCCACAGCCTCTCTCAGCTGCTCCACCTGTGACCAGAGAACAGCTCCGTATTACAGTGTGCTGTAATTAATCACCAGTGACACTTCAACTGTAGGAACTAACAGTAACCAAAACACAAATGGTTATTTTATCTGGGGTCACAGAAGCACAAAACAGCTTACTGTTTCAGTGTCCTGTTCTTAACCACCAGTGATGGCGAAAGTGGGTTAACATCAACAACCAGTGCTGCCGTAGGTTTACCTCTTTTTCTGTGAGGGTTTTTTGGCACAGTGTTTGTCTGTCTGCGTTCTCCCTAAAGTGGATGTTGTATAGTGACTCGGCCATCCTGTCTCCGTCTAACACCTCTCCAAGGCTTAAGGCTTTATGGCGCACCTGAGAAGGACAAGAGTCATAAACAATAAAGCATCACCTCAACATAAGCAGATGGCATACTGGCAGGAACCTTGCCGTTTTTGTTGGCCACATGCCATTTGTTATCTAATAGATCTCTTGTGACTCACCTGGTCAGGCCGACAGACCGGTAAAGTGTAGTAGTGATACGTTTCCTGGGGATTGTGGTAAGGCCCGACCTTATTGACATAGAGGGTGACAGAATCTCCTTGCTTGTAGCTCGCCGTCCATCCCAGTTGGAACATAAGGCAAAGAGCCAAGACGCAGTACCTCCTCACTCCAGTGGAGTACTGGTGGCCGGATAAACCCAATCTTGGCGTCATGTCGACCCCTGGTAAATGAGAAACGCTGACTTCGCTGCGTCAAAACATACGCATACATTACTTAAAAGCAGTAAAATGTGAGTGATTCAAACCAAGTTGCTCCACGTTACAATGTTACCTGCCTGTGTACCTAGCGACTACGCTAACTACGCTAGCTACCTAATTTTGCAAGGTGGCCCTCCTCTCTGATGATTTACGAGCACAATGTCACATATTTCGCGTCGCTTGATAAACAATATCGGGAGCAACTACATTTGAATGGTTTTAACATGCAATTCCGGTAGTTACTTGAACTGCTAGCAAGTTGTGCTGGTAAGCTAATTGGTCTGTTGCACAAAATGTGACATTGTTGTTGTCAAACCAAATTGAAACCAAGTGACGAAGAAAGAGAACATTAGAAGTTGGTAACTTTGATTCTGTTGCCGTAAAAAAAAACATGTCAGATCTGCCGGCTTTCATTTTCATTTCCGTGTTGGCACCTACTGTACCGCAGCTTCCTCCAGTAGGCTACAATAACGTAAACGCAACAAACCTGTCGATGCTTCTCGCAGGATTTTTCGGATTCCAGGCCTGGGGACAGTCCTCTTCTCTTATCCGTGTTTCTGAAAGACTGCCCAAATCAAATAAAAATATTCCATAACATATCCTAACATAAATTGAAAGTAGTACTGGTATATGGGCTACATTCGACCCCTAAATTGATTGTGCTGTTCAAAAATACATGATGCCGTGGTGGAGAGTCAAGTAAAACTGCCTACTCCACGTCACCTTAAAAATCAAAATAATGTCGACTTTTCCGGAGTGGGCGGGGCAAAAGCGCTAAACACCTCCACCTGCTTTAATAATTTTAATGTCAAAAGTACTGGCTTTGTTGTTAGAGTCAAGAGTAAATAGTTACATTATTCAATTTAAAATCATTATCCCACTATTCGCCGATTGTGGACGTTTTTACTGTAGCTGTCGTCCTTCCCTCTGGGTACCCCTCAGCCCAGACCAATCGCATTACACGAACAGAGATGTTCGTTTCCATTTCCTTCCCCTACGCCAGACGAAGTTATCATTGTCGAGTAATCGATTCAATGCAACCTATGATGGGTCAGTTCTCTCCATCGCACAGTAATGTCTACTTTTAGAATTTCGCGCGAAAACAGACGCATTTTCTTCGCGCCGGTGAAAGTGAGAGAGTTGTTTTTCTAGCGCGCGACGGTGAGTATTTCTTCAGATAATTTCTTGCTAAAACGAACACTGGATACATTGATAATTACGACAGAGCTTTTTAACAATTGTCGACAGACACTTATTACAATGAAGTTTGACTGACATTTGCCAGTTAGACAGTATAACCCTTCTCTAACTCTTTGTATTGCATTGTCACGCATAAAGAGAACATGTGCGTGCAAGCTGTAGTGATGATTTTATTACAGCATGGACAGTTTCTTGTAGCATTGTGTAAGTCACTTGATATCGTTCTTGCACTGAATTATTGCCTTTATGTTGTTTAGACTCAGAACCCCGCAAAAACCATGGGAATTCACGGGCTTTCGAAGCTGATTGCAGACCATGCTGCTGCAGCCATCAAAGAACATGAGATGAAAAGCTTCTTTGGTAAATTCAGTAACTAGCTAGATTGTCTAACTCGGTGCACGTTATTATGTGTAGTTGTTGAGCATAGACACCAAAGCGTTCGAGCAGAGGCTGTCTTTATACCCTCGACATGTTCTCAGACTGCAACTTGCTATATTAGTCTTGCTACTGTGGCTATCCTGTTGATTTCGGCCTTAATTTAGCTCTTTACAAATCTTATTTCTCGCGATTCACCGGAGACATTACGGTTTTCTCATGTTATCCATCAGGGCGAAAGATCGCTATTGATGCATCTATGTGCATGTACCAGTTTCTCATCGCGGTCAGACAAGACGGTAATGTGTTGCAGAACGATGATGGGGAAACCACAAGGTATTACGCTGATCCTTCATATATATTCTTGAAAGCATCTTATTTTGTCACACTTTTGATGTACTATTAGTGCTGTACAAATGCGTAACATGGTGCACGCTTCAGCGTTTTATTTACAAACCTGGTTATTATAAAGTGCACCGTCCGTCAAGCCCTTTGACTGCCTAGTCATATCAACTCTTGTTAGTTCTGTCAAATGAGTCATCCAGCTGCCAACCATTTTTCTGAGTCATTGTTTTTTTTTTTGACCCTCAGCCATCTCATGGGCATGTTCTATCGGACCATCCGCATGCTGGAGAATGGAATTAAACCTGTCTATGTGTTTGATGGAAAACCCCCACAGCTGAAATCTGGAGAGGTGTGTTGCAACTACTTGGCTCACCACATTTAGCGAATAACAACTTTTACATAATACTGAAACAATTTTTGATGTGAGTTGCACACTTCAAAATGTGTCTGCCATTGGCAGCAAATTATTTACTGGCTAGTCAGTGGTATAGTTAATGAGCTGTCAATCTAAATTACATTGGATGGAATTTAGATCAGCTCAAAATCTATGTCACAAACACAGAGAACATGGAAAGGTAGACACTGACTTGTTACTTTCGTTAAGGCAATGGTAAGTATTCTGCAGATGAAATGTTAACTAATCATCTTCTGGTTTTTGTTGGTGACAGCTGGAGAAGAGAGGAGAGAGGAGGGCAGAGGCTGAGAAACAACTAGCCCAGGCTCAGGAAGCAGGTATGTCTGAGAGGGGCGGGACTCATGAAACTTTCCCTTCCCTGAAACATCAACCCATCTTGATAAATCTCTAATAACCATTTGTATGTATGCTATGTCTCAGGTGAGCAGGAGAATATTGACAAGTTCAGCAAGCGTCTTGTGAAGGTCACAAAACAGCACAACGAAGAATGCAAGAAGCTGCTCACCCTAATGGGAGTGCCTTATGTTGATGTGAGTTTTGGGAATAAACTCAACCTTTCATGTTAACCTGTGAACTTTCAGAAGAACCTAAAAGATAATGGCCAAGATAAACTTAAAATATGTAATTCTGGAAAAAAAGGGCTTTGACAGTAAAAAAAAAAATATGGGCCCTGTTTATGCCACTCAATCGGTCACTCAGGTTAAGCCTCTATAATTTGTAGGTTTTTGTCGTGAGTCAAGTATGAAGCATTGCTTTTACTGCTGAAATGGGGGAGCTCTAGATAACCTACATGTTAAATACCAAATGAACAGCATAGACGGGAAGAAAACCATCCCTGTGTCCTCTCGTCTAGGCTCCCTGTGAGGCAGAGGCCAGCTGTGCTGCCCTGGTGAAGGCAGGAAAGGTGTTTGCCACTGCAACAGAGGATATGGACGGATTGACGTTTGGTACCAACGTTCTGCTGAGACATCTCACAGCCAGCGAAGCAAAGTATAGTCACTTACCATGCACTACAAACACAGCCAACCAGAGTCATAATCAATCAATCAATCAATCAAACTTTATTTGTACTATAACACTGTTACACTATTGCCACACCTGATGTCTCTCACTCACTCACACATAATTTACAGAAGCGAAAAAAAAACACGAGAGAGAGAGAGAGAGAGAGAGAGAGAGAGAGAGAGAGAGAGAGAGAGAGAGAGAGAGAGAGAGAGAGAGAGAGAGAGAGAGAGAGAGAGAGAGAGAGAGAGAGAGAGAGAGAGAGAGAGAGAGAGAGAGAGAGAGAGAGAGAGAGAGAGAGAGAGAGAGAGAGAGAGAGAGAGAGAGAGAGAGAGAGAGAGAGAGAGAGAGAGAGAGAGAGAGAGAGAGAGAGAGAGAGAGGTAGATGTATTGGCATATCGGTAACGCATTTTGTGCATTTTGGGTAACATAAATGGAAATGAATGGCATTTCGGTAACATGACGTGGCATTTGGGTAACATGAGAGTGGCATTTGGGTAACATGGTGTGGCAATTGGGTACATTGATTTTAAAGTGGCATAATGGTAACATTTTAAAAAACAAACTTAAGGCATGAAATCATTCATGATATGAATCAGTAAACAACGTGTTGCTAATCTTGAGGTTTTTTTTTTTTTTTTTTTGGAAAAATAGTCAACTGAGGACATAAATCCCAAATGAATTTCATTCATTAGGATATTCATAGAGAAAAAGGTCGTAATAAGCTCCCTCATTATTTTTTATGATAATGTATTATAGTGTATGTGTAAATGTTTATTTTATTTATGTATTTATGATATTTAATTTCATGTACACTGCTAAATCTCTACCAATTCACCTCAATCGTCACGACTAAATGAGTCAGGATGACCCGCACCATAGTGGAGAATCATTTAAAACTCTATAAACTATACATTTAATGAAAGCTCATGAAGTGTACATGTCATTTAACATCTTATTTGGCACATCAGATGTGTCTATATGGATGTAGAAAACAACTATCCGCACTAAGTGCATACTAAATTCACGCCACTCGTCACGACTGAATGAGTCAGGATGACCCGCACCATAGTGGAGAATCATTTAAAACTCTATAAACTATACATTTAATGAAAGCTCATGAAGTGTACATGTCATTTAACATCTTATTTGGCACATCAGATGTGTCTATATGGATGTAGAAAACAACTATCCGCACTAAGTGCATACTAAATTCACGCCACTCGTCACGACTGAATGAGTCAGGATGACCCGCACCATAGTGGAGAATCATTTAAAACTCTATAAACTATACATTTAATGAAAGCTCATGAAGTGTACATGTCATTTAACATCTTATTTGGCACATCAGATGTGTCTATATGGATGTAGAAAACAACTATCCGCACTAAGTGCATACGAAATTTACGCCACTCGTCACGACTGAATGAGTCAGGATGACCCGCACCATAGTGGAGAATCATTTAAAACTCTATAAACTATACATTTAATGAAAGCTCATGAAGTGTACATGTCATTTAACATCTTATTTGGCACATCAGATGTGTCTCTATGGATGTACAAACAACTATCCGCACTAAGTGCATACGAAATTCACGCCACTCGTCACGACTGAATGAGTCAGAATGACCCGCACCATAGTGGAGAATCATTTAAAACTCTATAAACTATACATTTAATGAAAGCTCATGAAGTGTACATGTCATTTAACATCTTATTTGGCACATCAGATGTGTCTATATGGATGTAGAAAACAACTATCCGCACTAAGTGCATACTAAATTCACGCCACTCGTCACGACTGAATGAGTCAGGATGACCCGCACCATAGTGGAGAATCATTTAAAACTCTATAAACTATACATTTAATGAAAGCTCATGAAGTGTACATGTCATTTAACATCTTATTTGGCACATCAGATGTGTCTATATGGATGTACAAACAACTATCCGCACTAAGTGCATACGAAATTTACGCCACTCGTCACGACTGAATGAGTCAGGATGACCCGCACCATAGTGGAGAATCATTTAAAACTCTATAAACTATACATTTAATGAAAGCTCATGAAGTGTACATGTCATTTAACATCTTATTTGGCACATCAGATGTGTCTATGGTGGGGCAGAGAGACTGTCTAAGGTGGGCAGAGCGGAGAGACTGTCTAAGGTGGGCAGAGCAGAGAGACTGTCTAAGGTGGGCAGAGCAGAGAGACTGTCTGAGGTGGGCAGAGAGACTGTCAAAGGTGGGCAGAGAGACTGTCTAAGGTGGGCAGAGAGACTGTCTAAGGTGGGCAGAGAGACTGTCTAAGGTGGGCAGAGCAAAGAGACTGTCTAGGGTGGGCAGAGCAGAGAGACTGTCTAAGGTGGGCAGAGCAGAGAGACTGTCTAAGGTGGGCAGAGAGACTGTCTAAGGTGGGCAGAGCAGAGAGACTGTCTAAGGTGGGCAGAGCAGAGAGACTGTCTAGGGTGGGCAGAGCAGAGAGACTGTCTAAGGTGGGCAGAGCAGAGAGACTGTCTAAGGTGGGCAGAGCAGAGAGACTGTCTAAGGTGGGCAGAGAGACTGTCTAAGGTGGGCAGAGCAGAGAGACTGTCTAAGGTGGGCAGAGCAGAGAGACTGTCTAGGGTGGGCAGAGCAGAGAGACTGTCTAGGGTGGGCAGAGCAGAGAGACTGTCTAGGGTGGGCAGAGCAGAGAGACTGTCTAGGGTGGGCAGAGCAGAGAGACTGTCTAGGGTGGGCAGAGCAGAGAGACTGTCTAGGGTGGGCAGAGCAGAGAGACTGTCTAGGGTGGGCAGAGCAGAGAGACTGTCTGAGGTGGGAAGAGCAGAGAGACTGTCTAGGGTGGGCAGAGCAGAGAGACTGTCTAGGGTGGGCAGAGCAGAGAGACTGTCTAAGGTGGGCAGAGAGACTGTCTAAGGTGGGCAGAGCAGAGAGACTGTCTAAGGTGGGCAGAGCAGAGAGACTGTCTAAGGTGGGCAGAGCAGAGAGACTGTCTAGGGTGGGCAGAGCAGAGAGACTGTCTAGGGTGGGCAGAGCAGAGAGACTGTTTAAGGTGGGCAGAGAGACTGTCTAAGGTGGGCAGAGCAGAGAGACTGTCTAGGGTGGGCAGAGCAGAGAGACTGTCTAAGGTGGGCAGAGCAGAGAGACTGTCTAAGGTGGGCAGAGCAGAGAGACTGTCTAGGGTGGGCAGAGCAGAGAGACTGTCTAAGGTGGGCAGAGCAGAGACACTGTCTAAGGTGGGCAGAGAGACTGTCTAAGGTGGGCAGAGCAGAGAGACTGTCTAAGGTGGGCAGAGCAGAGAGACTGTCTAAGGTGGGCAGAGAGACTGTCTAAGGTGGGCAGAGCAGAGAGACTATCTAGGGTGGGCAGAGCAGAGAGACTTTCTAAGGTGGGCAGAGCAGAGAGACTGTCTAGGGTGGGCAGAACAGAGAGACTGTCTAAGGTGGGCAGAGCAGAGAAACTGTCTAAGGTGGGCAGAGAGACTGTCTAAGGTGGGCAGAGCAGAGAGACTGTCTAGGGTGGGCAGAGCAGAGAGACTGTCTAGGGTGGGCAGAGCAGAGAGACTGTCTAAGGTGGGCAGAGCAGAGAGACTGTCTAGGGTGGGCAGAGCAGAGAGACTGTCTAAGGTGGGCAGAGCAGAGAGACTGTCTAAGGTGGGCAGAGAGAGACTGTCTAAGGTGGGCAGAGAGACTGTCTAAGGTGGGCAGAGCAGAGAGACTGTCTAGGGTGGGCAGAGCAGAGAGACTGTCTGAGGTGGGCAGAGCAGAGAGACTGTCTAAGGTGGGCAGAGCAGAGAGACTGTCTAAGGTGGGCAGAGAGACTGTCTAGGGTGGGCAGAGCAGAGAGACTGTCTAAGGTGGGCAGAGCAGAGAGACTGTGTAGGGTGGGCAGAGCACAGAGACTGTCTAAGGTGGGAAGAGCAGAGAGACTGTCTAAGGTGGGCAGAGAGACTGTCTAAGGTGGGCAGAGCAGAGAGACTGTCTAGGGTGGGCAGAGCAGAGAGACTGTCTAAGGTGGGCAGAGCAGAGAGACTCTCTAAGGTGGGCAGAGAGACTGTCTAAGGTGGGAAGAGCAGAGAGACTGTCTAGGGTGGGCAGAGCAGAGAGACTGTCTAAGGTGGGCAGAGCAGAGAGACTGTCTAAGGTGGGCAGAGAGAGAGACTGTCTAAGGTGGGCAGAGCAGAGAGACTGTCTAGGGTGGGCAGAGCAGAGAGACTGTCTAAGGTGGGCAGAGCAGAGAGACTTTCTAAGGTGGGCAGAGCAGAGAGACTGTCTAGGGTGGGCAGAGCAGAGAGACTGTCTAGGGTGGGCAGAGAGACTGTCTAAGGTGGGCAGAGCAGAGAGACTGTCTAGGGTGGGCAGAGCAGAGAGACTGTCTAAGGTGGGCAGAGCAGAGAGACTGTCTAAGGTGGGCAGAGAGACTGTCTAAGGTGGGCAGAGCAGAGAGACTGTCTAGGGTGGGCAGAGCAGAGAGACTGTCTAAGGTGGGCAGAGCAGAGAGACTGTCTAAGGTGGGCAGAGCAGAGAGACTGTCTAGGGTGGGCAGAGCACAGAGACTGTCTAAGGTGGGAAGAGCAGAGAGACTGTCTAAGGTGGGCAGAGAGACTGTCTAAGGTGGGCAGAGCAGAGAGACTGTCTAGGGTGGGCAGAGCAGAGAGACTGTCTAAGGTGGGCAGAGCAGAGAGACTGTCTAAGGTGGGCAGAGAGACTGTCTAAGGTGGGCAGAGCAGAGAGACTGTCTAGGGTGGGCAGAGCAGAGAGACTGTCTAAGGTGGGCAGAGCAGAGAGACTGTCTAGGGTGGGCAGAGAGACTGTCTAAGGTAGGCAGAGCAGAGAGACTGTCTAGGGTGGACAGAGCAGAGAGACTGTCTAGGGTGGGCAGAGCAGAGAGACTGTCTAAGGTGGGCAGAGCAGAGAGACTGTCTAGGGTGGGCAGAGCAGAGAGACTGTCTAAGGTGGGCAGAGCAGAGAGACTGTCTAAGGTGGGCAGAGAGACTGTCTAGGGTGGGCAGAGCAGAGAGACTGTCTAAGGTGGGCAGAGCAGAGAGACTGTCTAGGGTGGGCAGAGCACAGAGACTGTCTAAGGTGGGAAGAGCAGAGAGACTGTCTAAGGTGGGCAGAGAGACTGTCTAAGGTGGGCAGAGCAGAGAGACTGTCTAGGGTGGGCAGAGCAGAGAGACTGTCTAAGGTGGGCAGAGCAGAGAGACTCTCTAAGGTGGGCAGAGCAGAGAGACTGTCTAGGGTGGGCAGAGAGACTGTCTAAGGTGGGCAGAGCAGAGAGACTGTCTAGGGTGGGCAGAGCAGAGAGACTGTCTAAGGTGGGCAGAGCAGAGAGACTGTCTAAGGTGGGCAGAGCAGAGAGACTCTCTAAGGTGGGCAGAGCAGAGAGACTGTCTAGGGTGGGCAGAGAGACTGTCTAGGGTGGGCAGAGCAGAGAGACTGTCTAAGGTGGGCAGAGCAGAGAGACTGTCTAGGGTGGGCAGAGCAGAGAGACTGTCTAGGGTGGGCAGAGCAGAGAGACTGTCTAAGGTGGGCAGAGCAGAGAGACTCTCTAAGGTGGGCAGAGCAGAGAGACTGTCTAAGGTGGGCAGAGAGACTGTCTAAGGTGGGCAGAGCAGAGAGACTGTCTAGGGTGGGCAGAGCAGAGAGACTGTCTAAGGTGGGCAGAGCAGAGAGACTCTCTAAGGTGGGCAGAGCAGAGAGACTGTCTAGGGTGGGCAGAGAGACTGTCTAGGGTGGGCAGAGCAGAGAGACTGTCTAAGGTGGGCAGAGCAGAGAGACTGTCTAGGGTGGGCAGAGCACAGAGACTGTCTAAGGTGGGAAGAGCAGAGAGACTGTCTAAGGTGGGCAGAGAGACTGTCTAAGGTGGGCAGAGCAGAGAGACTGTCTAGGGTGGGCAGAGCAGAGAGACTGTCTAAGGTGGGCAGAGCAGAGAGACTGTCTAGGGTGGGCAGAGCAGAGAGACTGTCTAGGGTGGGCAGAGCAGAGAGACTGTCTAAGGTGGGCAGAGCAGAGAGACTCTCTAAGGTGGGCAGAGCAGAGAGACTGTCTAGGGTGGGCAGAGAGACTGTCTAAGGTGGGCAGAGCAGAGAGACTGTCTAGGGTGGACAGAGCAGAGAGACTGTCTAGGGTGGACAGAGCAGAGAGACTGTCTAGGGTGGGCAGAGCAGAGAGACTGTCTAAGGTGGGCAGAGCAGAGAGACTGTCTAGGGTGGGCAGAGCAGAGAGACTGTCTAAGGTGGGCAGAGCAGAGAGACTGTCTAAGGTGGGCAGAGAGACTGTCTAGGGTGGGCAGAGCAGAGAGACTGTCTAAGGTGGGCAGAGCAGAGAGACTGTCTAGGGTGGGCAGAGCACAGAGACTGTCTAAGGTGGGAAGAGCAGAGAGACTGTCTAAGGTGGGCAGAGAGACTGTCTAAGGTGGGCAGAGCAGAGAGACTGTCTAGGGTGGGCAGAGCAGAGAGACTGTCTAAGGTGGGCAGAGCAGAGAGACTCTCTAAGGTGGGCAGAGAGACTGTCTAAGGTGGGAAGAGCAGAGAGACTGTCTAGGGTGGGCAGAGCAGAGAGACTGTCTAAGGTGGGCAGAGCAGAGAGACTGTCTAAGGTGGGCAGAGAGAGAGGACTGTCTAAGGTGGGCAGAGCAGAGAGACTGTCTAGGGTGGGCAGAGCAGAGAGACTGTCTAGGGTGGGCAGAGCAGAGAGACTGTCTTAGGTGGGCAGAGAGACTGTCTAAGGTGGGCAGAGCAGAGAGACTGTCTAGGGTGGGCAGAGCAGAGAGACTGTCTAAGGTGGGCAGAGCAGAGAGACTGTCTAAGGTGGGCAGAGCAGAGAGACTGTCTAGGGTGGGCAGAGCACAGAGACTGTCTAAGGTGGGAAGAGCAGAGAGACTGTCTAAGGTGGGCAGAGAGACTGTCTAAGGTGGGCAGAGCAGAGAGACTGTCTAGGGTGGGCAGAGCAGAGAGACTGTCTAAGGTGGGCAGAGCAGAGAGACTGTCTAAGGTGGGCAGAGAGACTGTCTAAGGTGGGCAGAGCAGAGAGACTGTCTAGGGTGGACAGAGCAGAGAGACTGTCTAGGGTGGGCAGAGCAGAGAGACTGTCTAAGGTGGGCAGAGCAGAGAGACTGTCTAGGGTGGGCAGAAAAGAGAGACTGTCTAGGGTGGGCAGAGCAGAGAGACTGTCTAAGGTGGGCAGAGAGACTGTCTAGGGTGGGCAGAGCAGAGAGACTGTCTAAGGTGGGCAGAGCAGAGAGACTGTCTAGGGTGGGCAGAGCAGAGAGACTGTCTAGGGTGGGCAGAGCAGAGAGACTGTCTAAGGTGGGCAGAGAGACTGTCTAGGGTGGGCAGAGCAGAGAGACTGTCTAAGGTGGGCAGAGCAGAGAGACTGTCTAAGGTGGGCAGAGCAGAGAGACTGTCTAGGGTGGGCAGAAAAGAGAGACTGTCTAGGGTGGGCAGAGCAGAGAGACTGTCTAAGGTGGGCAGAGAGACTGTCTAGGGTGGGCAGAGCAGAGAGACTGTCTAAGGTGGGCAGAGCAGAGAGACTGTCTAAGGTGGGCAGAGAGACTGTCTAGGGTGGGCAGAGCAGAGAGACTGTCTAAGGTGGGCAGAGCAGAGAGACTGTCTAGGGTGGGCAGAGCACAGAGACTGTCTAAGGTGGGAAGAGCAGAGAGACTGTCTAAGGTGGGCAGAGAGACTGTCTAAGGTGGGCAGAGCAGAGAGACTGTCTAGGGTGGGCAGAGCAGAGAGACTGTCTAAGGTGGGCAGAGCAGAGAGACTCTCTAAGGTGGGCAGAGAGACTGTCTAAGGTGGGCAGAGCAGAGAGACTGTCTAGGGTGGGCAGAGCAGAGAGACTGTCTAGGGTGGGCAGAGCAGAGAGACTGTCTAAGGTGGGCAGAGAGTCTGTCTAAGGTGGGCAGAGCAGAGAGACTGTCTAGGGTGGGCAGAGCAGAGAGACTGTCTAAGGTGGGCAGAGCAGAGAGACTGTCTAGGGTGGGCAGAGCAGAGAGACTGTCTAAGGTGGGAAGAGCAGAGAGACTGTCTAAGGTGTTAAATGACATGTACACTTCATGAGCTTTCATTAAATGTATAGTTTATAGAGTTTTAAATGATTCTCCACTATGGTGCGGGTCATCCTGACCCATTCAGTCGTGACGAGTGGCGTGAATTTCGTATGCACTTAGTGCGGATAGTTGTTTTCTACATCCATATAGACACATCTGATGTGCCAAATAAGATATTAAATGACATGTACACTTCATGAGCTTTCATTAAATGTATAGTTTATAGAGTTTTAAATGATTCTCCACTATGGTGTGGGTCATCCTGACTCATTCAGTCGTGACGAGTGGCGTAAATTTAGTATGCACTTAGTGCGGATAGTTGTTTTCTACATCCATATACACACATCTGATGTGCCAAATAAGATGTTAAATGACATGTACACTTCATGAGCTTTCATTAAATGTATAATTTATAGAGGTTTAAATGATTCTCCACTATGGTGCGGGTCATCCTGACTCATTCAGTCGTGACGAGTGGCGTGAATTTAGTATGCACTTAGTGCGGATAGTTGTTTTCTACATCCATATAGACACATCTGATGTGCCAAATAAGATGTTAAATGACATGTACACTTCATGAGCTTTCATTAAATGTATAGTTTATAGAGGTTTAAATGATCTCCACTATGGTGCGGGTCATCCTGACTCATTCAGTCGTGACGAGTGGCGTAAATTTCGTATGCACTTAGTACGGATAGTTGTTTTCTACATCCATATAGAAACCTCTGATGTGCCAAATAAGATGTTAAATGACATGTACACTTCATGAGCTTTCATTAAATGTATAATTTATAGAGGTTTAAATGATCTCCACTATGGTGCGGGTCATCCTGACTCATTCAGTCGTGACGAGTGGCATAAATTTAGTATGCACTTAGTGCGGATAGTTGTTTTCTACATCCATATAGACACATCTGATGTGCCAAATAAGATGTTAAATGACATGTACACTTCATGAGCTTTCATTAAATGTGTAGTTTATAGAGGTCTAAATGATTCTCCACTATGGTGCGGGTCATCCTGACTCATTCAGTCGTGACGAGTGGCGTAAATTTCGTATGCACTTAGTACGGATAGTTGTTTTCTACATCCATATAGACACATCTGATGTGCCAAATAAGATGTTAAATGACATGTACACTTCATGAGCTTTCATTAAATGTATAGTTTATAGAGGTTTAAATGATCTCCACTATGGTGCGGGTCATCTTGACTCATTCAGTCGTGACGAGTGGCGTGAATTTAGTATGCACTTAGTGCGGATAGTTGTTTTCTACATCCATATAGACACATCTGATGTGCCAAATAAGATGTTAAATGACATGTACACTTCATGAGCTTTCATGAAATGTATAGTTTATAGAGGTCTAAATGATTCTCCACTATGGTGCGGGTCATCCTGACTCATTCAGTCGTGACGAGTGGCGTAAATTTCGTATGCACTTAGTACGGATAGTTGTTTTCTACATCCATATAGACACATCTGATGTGCCAAATAAGATGTTAAATGACATGTACACTTCATGAGCTTTCATTAAATGTATAGTTTATAGAGGTTTAAATGATCTCCACTATGGTGCGGGTCATTCTGACTCATTCAGTCGTGACGAGTGGCGTAAATTTCGTATGCACTTAGTACGGATAGTTGTTTTCTACATCCATATAGACACATCTGATGTGCCAAATAAGATGTTAAATGACATGTACACTTCATGAGCTTTCATTAAATGTATAGTTTATAGAGGTTTAAATTATCTCCACTATGGTGCGGGTCATCCTGACTCATTCAGTCGTGACGAGTGGCGTGAATTTAGTATGCACTTAGTGCGGATAGTTGTTTTCTACATCCATATAGACACATCTGATGTGCCAAATAAGATGTTAAATGACATGTACACTTCATGAGCTTTCATTAAATGTGTAGTTTATAGAGGTTTAAATGATCTCCACTATGGTGCGGGTCATCCTGACTCATTCAGTCGTGACGAGTGGCGTAAATTTAGTATGCACTTAGTGCGGATAGTTGTTTTCTACATCCATATAGACACATCTGATGTGCCAAATAAGATGTTAAATGACATGTACACTTCATGAGCTTTCATTAAATGTATAGTTTATAGAGGTTTAAATGATTCTACACTATGGTGGGGGCCATTTTGTATCAGCCGATCATGAAAAATACCACATCTACAATAGTGGCAGCGTATAAAGATACAGGGTGAGACATTGTGCCCATTAAGATGTGATGTTTCTTTAATGCTGCTTAAGCAATCCAAGACCATTTTAGACACACCGCATATTTAAAAAAATGTCCTAGAAAGAGAAATTTATGAATGTTTTGCAACCCAATAGTTAGTAATATTTTCTTTTAAATTCGCTATTACTAAAATTGCAAATAGGAAATGCTTATAATGTCTGAATGTTTTCAAAACTCTTCACATTACCTCATTCGTAGCCAAATAACCTAATAAGATGAATAATTTGGCCACATCATAAATAGCTTCTCCAAAACTAACCCTAGGCTGCGTTACCGAATTGCCACAAAAATACACAAACATCATATATTTGTCCAATACTAAACACATTTCTCAAGTATTGTTACATAAACTGAAACATGGTATTAGGTTCTTACAAAACAGTTTCATATTTTGTTCCTTCATGTGATAATGACAAAAATACAACAATTTAAAAAAATGTTACCGATATGCCACAATTTGGTATTACAGTCAAATTAAAACATAAAATGGTAATATTTTGGTTAATAAATCTTATGTTTCTGGAGGGTTAGATGTTCTTTCTCTTTTTCAATGAAAAAAAAAATGATTATAGTATTTCCAAAGTGTTTTAACAACAAAAAACAGGTTGGGATATTATGGCATATCGGTTGGCATATCGGTAACATGATTTCAAAAGATAAAACTTAAATAATTCTGTCAAAATTAGAGAAATCTATTTGAAATTAACTGAGGCTGATGCAAAGGATCCCTGCAACTGGAATATACCAAAAAATCACTATTTTTGCTAATGCAGAGCTTGTAAAAAACTCTCCAATCTTATAACCAGTTACGAACTTTATGTGTATGCACTCTCATAGGAACGTAGGATGTCTTTCCGGTGAAAACAATTGACCAAAAAAAAACTAAGCAAAAACTTTAGGGAGAATAAATGCAGGTAATATATAGCTAGAAATTGCCCCAAGAATCTGTAAAAACATTCACATTCTCTCCAGTAATGGTGAAGATATAGCTTGTGGCATATCTGTAACATTGTCATGACATAACTATGCATAAAATTAAAATGGCTAAACAAAAAAAATAATTGACCAATATATGTCATAAAGGAAGTTCACAGTATTAGTTTAATATGTTAAATTAACTAAAAAAAGTATTTGTCTGTTTTTTAGGAGTGGAAAAGAGAGCAATGTTACCGATATGCCACTTCATGCATCTAAAGAGAGAGGAGAGAGAGAGAGAGGAGAGAGAGAGAGAGAGAGAGAGAGAGAGAGAGAGAGAGAGAGAGAGAGAGAGAGAGGAGAGAGAAGAGGAGAGAGAGGAGAGAGAGAGAGAGGAGAGAGAGAAGGAGAGAGAGAGAGAGGAGAGAAGAGAGAGATGAGAGAGAGAGAAGAGAAGAGAGAGAGAGAGAGAGAGAGAGAGAGAGAGAGAGAGAGAGAGAGAGAGAGAGAGAGAGAGAGAGAGAGAGAGAGAGAGAGAGAGTTAGGATGCAGCCAGCATGTAAAAGGAGAACAACAACATATCAAACTTCTCTGGTCTGACACTTTATCTGTGTCTCTTTATTGAGTGATGTTTTAAATTCCACAGGAAGCTACCCATTCAAGAATATCATTTCAGTCGCATTCTGGAAGAGACTGGGCTTACACATCAGCAGGTAATCATACGCATTGGTCCTCTGTCAGAATGGGTTCCCAATGACCACCCTATCGAACCCTATTCTGTGTTCTCTTCCATTATGTTTATTGTACCCCTCTGTTCTTGCAGTTCATAGACCTGTGTATCTTACTGGGCTGTGACTACTGTGGGACCATCAAAGGGATTGGACCCAAGAGGGCTTTTGACCTCATCAAGCAGCACGGCTGTATTGAGGAGATTCTGGAGAACATCGACCTAAAGGTAGGTTAGGCTTATGCCTTCCTAATTCACACGAGAATAAGTCAAAATAATGAGTTACTGTTCTTGAGCCCACCATCTCAGTGTAGGGGGGGGGGGGGGGGGTGGCTGCGTGCGTGCATACGTACAGGGAGGTTCCAACTACCAAACAGTGCTGGTACAGGGGTCTTTAAATGGTGTTGAACTGGCTGGTTAAGATCAGTTGGGTAGAAATTATTTTCTCTTGAGTAACAAAGTCAACTTTGCTCTGGTACAGCGGACGACAGACGACCATTTCACATCTGTGTTTATCAGCCTAGATATAGATTTCCTGTGTGTCAATATTTAAAGGGGAATGTCATCAGTAATAAACTCGCACACAACAAAGTGAATCTGTCACAGCCCAGATAAAGTCAAAATATTTTGCCACTCTTAATCTTTTTCATGGCACCATCTTACATCTGTGTTGGAAGTATCTTTTACCTCCCGTCATATAAGACACATGAAGCTTCTAGGACATTATGTCTTGGGTGCCTCATAAGATGTAGCCAGTACACAAGAGAGCATTATGAAGGGGAAAAGGCTTATCAAGTGATAAGGAAGAGGGAGGGAGGATACAGTTAGGAGTCACAGTTAACGGCAAGGTCAGCTCGTTATCAAAACAATCCCTATGCTGGAGGAAATGCTCAAAACACTACTGCTTATAACATGGCCCCTCATACTGCTACAGAGTTCCGTTGAATTGAATGGGCCATCCCAACGTTTGGAGGTCTGATATTTCTTGATGATGACCGCTGTCATGAACAATGGGTTTTGTAATTCTGGTGCACATATCAACCTCCACTCTGCATCGGGGTCCTGTTCTTCCTGTCGGGATTTATTTTTTAAGAATAACCAGCAGATTATACATCATCCCTTACATATCCGTACGGACAGGTTTTAACATGATTTTTCTTTCTCTATGTAGTATGTTGGCAACGGCCAAATCTAAAATGGTGCCATCTTGTGGTGATGTTTGTCAATTGCATAGGTGACAATCAGTTGTTCAAATTCCCTCACATGATCAAATTTGTAAGGCCTAGTTTGGAGACTGAAGAATGCCTTGCTTAAGTATTGTCATTAGAAATGGTGAAATCTCTATTGAGTTCACTGTGCTAATGTGTAAAGGGTGTTTGTTTGGTTGGTGCTCTCTGCAGAAATACACACCACCAGAAGATTGGTTGTACAAGGAGGCCCGCGGGCTCTTTCTGGAACCAGAGGTGGTGGACTGTTCCACCGTGGAGCTCAAGTGGAATGAGCCAGACGAGGAAGGACTTATCAAGTTCATGTGTGACGAGAAACAGTTCAGGTAAGGCTCGTTGGCAAATAAACACAGTCCTCAATCCTCCATTTTGTACGCAATATGCTGTTACTCTGGGCGATATACTGGCAGAGTAGACAAATGAGTCAGATTTTTGCTGATTTGCAAGTCCATGTGGAGTGGAGATGCGTTCCATCATGGCATGTGTATAGCTAAGATGTTTTGCTGCGCTTTGTCATGTAGCCATCAGTCAAGCACTCAGGCGGCCATCAGTAATGCACATTTCTTTCCTCAGTATGAGGCATTGACTCCAGACTTAATGCAGTAATTAACATTTTGACAAGTGTAGCTTGTAAAGCTCCCCGCCGTAGATGAGTGAGTTAAGGCTGACCTCAGGACTGTTATGTGACCTGCTGTGTCCCCAGTGAGGATCGCATGCGCAACGGCTGCAAGAAGATTCTAAAGAGTCGCCAGGGGAGCACCCAGGGACGGCTGGACACCTTCTTCACCGTGACGGGCTCGCTGTCTTCAAAACGCAAGGTTTGTGTAACAAGCGGGAGAGGCCGCAGTGACTAAATTACAACATGATCAAGTGATGACACTTCCAAGTTTTGACCTTGTACCATAAAAATACTGACTCAAAACGGGAAGTAATGTTCTCTACCAGACAGCTCTGGGCGTCTGCAATGATGGCCTTTTTTCATGACCTATTGTCATCCTTTTGTTGATAGGAGACACCGCTGAAGGGTTCAGCCAAGAAGAAACAGAAGACGGGCGCGACGCCTGGCAAGTTTAAAAAGGGCAAATGAGAACGTAAAACAGAACAGAAGTGGGTGAATAATCGAAGTCCATGGAGAAGGTGCTTAATGTGCAGTGACACACTGCGGTTTATTTCATTCTATTTTTCTTTCTGATGCAAATATAATCAGCTTCAATATCCTTTTCATGAACTGGTGTAAATAAATGTTTTAATAAATAATTCTGTGTGTACCTTGAATAAAGTTTGAGAGCATATTTACTAATGTAGGTTCTATTTATTACATCTGTGTGTTCACTATGATGAGCACATTTATCTGTTAATCAAGTATCCTGTGAAATTGTGGGGAAAATCAGTTTTTGGATTCTTCAGTAAAAACAGATTTGTATAGTCAACAACTTTTGGTGTCCCCTTCAAATTAATGCAGACCGAATATGGTTACGTGAAGGACCGATAAACATCTGTGGTTCCCACAAGCCGCCAAGGCTATGCACTATGGAGTTTGTGGTCCGGGTCTGAACACACACCCTGCGAAAATTAAAGAGCCTCACAGTTTGAAATTGCCAAAAGACACCAGTTGGCTTGTTTTCAAGCTTTGTCAGGGCCAACTGGTCTGTTGGTGGTGTTTGCAAGGTTTTTGCATGCTTTTTGAAGGGCAGTTTGCTAGGTTAAGGTCAAAATGCAAAATGCTTCTTTAAATGACAGACAAGAACTTGGGAACTTTAGGGCTACAGGAAATTATGTACTGGAGGCTACTGTCACTTTTCACACGTATAAAACTCAATTCACAGTCGGGAGAGTGAAATTGCAGTGTAGGATTTAGGGTTGATAGAATCTAAATGAGTACGCCAAAGTTGAAGAACGGAAGAGAGGACGTAGTCAGGATTCCTGGAGTTTATTTCAACGTGGAGACCCACTCAGCTGGTGCTCAGAGAATGGCCTACCTGATTGTAGACTATGTTGGCATTTATACCATTCAGTCAGGTAGAATACAAGAATGGGGAGAGACCACACATCAATATGCGGTTCCATCAGGGTGATCTATCAACAGAAATGGAATATAGTATTTATTATTAAGTATGTATTCATTAGTGTCAAATCGCCTGTAGTGGTTTCGTTTATCAGTTATGGGGAAGTTACTTTTGTCATGAGAGCAAGTGTCTGCCGGTGTAGGTTTGACCTCAACTAAACTATACTTAACTATAGTTACACTTCTCTGTCAGCTCTTCCTGACCAAGCTCCAAGGAGGAGTGCTCCCTCCATATCGGTGAGTGACCGCTCATTATGTCTGAGTAATATCAGGATTTGGTTGGGGTAAATGGAAAGACAACCACATGAAAACCCAGCATGTGTGCATTTCTCCTGCAAAAGAGGATTGATGAAGCAGTTGTTGATGAGATGCAGGTAAAGGTAAAGATGTTAAAAGGATGGAAGCCCAGTGAGGACAATAGCGGTGGCTTTCAGGAGGGGGGGTAACTAAAATCTACGTCAAGGAGAAACAGAAGTCTGGTCAGTGGCATGTACCGACCTTAATTTTTATTAGATGTTGACACTTGCCCTAAACATTCTCAACAAACAGGAAGATGTTATCGCATTGTGCAATTTTGCAACTTCAGTCGAGCCACTTTTTCTCAGAAAGGCAGATAGACAGTATCAGCTCACAGATATGAGAAGGAAATTAACTTGAACGTTTCTGTTTTCAAGCGCACACAAGTGACACCATTTCACCTCTCCGCAGTTGATTCTACATCTTCATGAAAACTCAGAGGAGATACTTCAGTGGTGATTGCTTATTGTTTGTCTCAGTAAGATTTAAACAATTATCAGTGCTGGAAAAATGTAAGTGAATCTAAATTACATTTTAGGCAAAATGACTGATAAGTGGAGATGCAGTAAAGGTGGACAATGAATAGAGAGTCGTGTTGTTAAACAGCTAATGATGATTCTTCGTGAAGATAATTCAAATTCATTTTAATTGAGAAAAGTATTAAAATCATAGTATCTGTAGAACTCAATTTTCTTCAATGAACAACTTAATTTTGTCAACTTTTAAAGACTCTTTGAGTCACTTCTCCTTAACAGTGAGGTGAAGTGTATTGTTTAACAACTTGGATCACAACATGAAAATTACATCCATCCTTGTGAAGATGAGAGGGCCAGTTTACAGCTGTAGTCCATTATTATTCATTGTATTATTTGTGATCCTGTTTTCACAGATAATAAGACTGATGATGATTTTCCTGATGACTCTATTTGTATTTTGCATTGGGTCACCTGCACCAGGTTGGGGTTCAAATTATTTTTTTTCTGGAATGTTTGATATTAAACTTCACAGTGAATCTAAATGTGACTTCAGTTGTCACAGCAGCCACAGCAGCAGTTGTGTAATGCCTAACTGTACGTTTTATTGTTACAATACAGCACATTTATAAAGAAGACTGATATTGTGTGTTGTTGATGTTGTATTTCAGGTCAGACAAAGGATACATATTCTGTATTGCTGCCAGAAGACATATACGCCCTGGCAGGGTCCTGTGTGTTGATCCCTTGCACATTTAAAGTCTCTGAGTTTGAGACTAAACTAAAAAAATCTAGATCAATCAATGCCGTGTGGATTAAAGGTGGACCAAAGAATGGCAAAAATGTGGTTTTTAATAGCACTAAAAATACAACCAAGGGGTTTGAGAGAGTAGAGATACTGGGGAAACTCCATCTGAGGAACTGCACAACAGTCTTTTACAACATCCGCATGGATCATGCAAGTCAGTACCATTTCAGAATTGAGTGGACTCCTTTCAAAGCAACATTCAGTAATAAGCCTTTTTATCTTACTGTCAAAGGTAAGAGACTCCACCTCTGAAGTTAACTTAACAATGTCTTTGATTTGGTGAAACTACTGTCGTCAACATTTCATACCATTCCGGTGCATTTTACTGCTTTTTCAGATTCTCCAGTGAGTCCGCATGTATCAAAGGTATCAAAAGTGTCGGAGGTGTTGACGGAGTCTGAGGGCTCATCAGTGACTCTCACCTGCACTGCTGCTGCTCCCTGCCCCTCTCAGCCTCCCACCATCACCTGGTCTCTCCACACTGGGAACGTACACACTCAGATACGGGATGAGGAAGATGGCACAAAATCCCTCTTATCATTTTTGACCTTCACCGCTTCCCGTAGTCACCATGGGAGAGAAATCTCCTGCATGGCTTCCTACCTCAGACAGAACCAGAGCACCCTGGCAGCAAACAGCACTGTGCAGATACTCAGAGTCCTGTGTAAGAACTACTTTTTAGTTTCACTGATGACTGCTTGGTTGATGTTGAGATTTATCAAACTGTCAAGATTAATTCAAATTAATTCAAAATGCTCTCTCTTTCAGATGAGTATGGTATCATATGCATCGGGTCTTTAATACATTCTATGCCCTCTCCCCAGTCTCTCCTGAGGATGTGTCAGCCTCTGTGAGTCCTTCAGGTCCAGTGCCAGAGGGCAGTAGTGTGACTCTGACCTGTAACAGCAGTGAGGCCAACCCTCCAGTGCAGAACTACACATGGTTGAGAGGGGAGCAGCACACGCCCATAGGATCTGGACAAACCCTCACCTTCAATCTGAGCTCCAGTGATGAAGGACTGTACTACTGCAGGGCAGAACATCCACAGGGGGGAAAGCAGTCTGTGGCAGTGACTCTGACGATTAAAGGTTTGCTTTTTAAGCTTGTTAATAAGTAACAAGTGTTCTACCAGATTCAGAAATCATATAGGCCCAAACTGATAAAAAGATTAACAGACAAAAATAGAAAGACAACTTCTAATTGATTTCTTTAGGAAAGATTATTTACAATGAAACTGACCAGGTATCTTCACAATGAAAGTCAGCTTCTCCTTTTTTTCCCAGGAATGTATGTTTCTGCATGATGCATTACATTTTAACAGGGCAAAATCCTTTAAAGATTCGAACTTATATTTTCCCAACCCTCAACAAATGTTTTTTCAGAACAAAAGTCAGAACATTTCCTGTTCTTAGCGGCTTCAGGAGGATGTCTGGGAGGGCTTCTGTTATGCGTGTGGATCGGGTTTGCTTTGAGGTTAGTAGTTTTCTCTGCTTTTTGAGTAGTAGCCTCAAAGCTTCTTGTTTTTAACAAACTTAAGGAGCAGAGTACTAGAAGAGAATAAGACAGGAAAAAAGCATGTTCAGACTGGGAGAACGTACAAAATAAACCTCAGTGTCGTAAATAAACCTCATGATTTTCCTGAATGTTCCTAACACATCTATTATGGACACATGCCATTTTCTTCCCTAGTATTCAGTATTTTCTTAGATACGAATTTCTGACACAGATTAAACTAATAGGACTTCCTGGTTATTAACGAAACCTTCTGTAGCAATTCAGAGGTCCACCCTCATCTGAGAATGTGGGTGAGAAAGTTTGAAAAGATCGTTTGTATTTTTAAACTTGACTAAAACTCCATTAAATACACGTTTTCCAGAATGAGAAAAATTCAAGTACTTCAACGGGATGAGCAGCGCTCCCTAGATCAGGTATGTGAGTGGGTCTCCCGCCCCCCCCATCCCTCCCTCCCTCCCTCCCTCCCCAGTCAGCCATACTACACTGTCTACGCTGAACAGAGAAAGGAAAAAACACAAAATAAAAATAAATAAATAAATTAATAATAATAATAATACAATATAATGTACAATGCAACATACATTAGATATGACAAAAGCCATTGGGGAAAGACAAACAAAGGGGGGGGGAGGGGTCAGTAAAACAAATCAGAAAGGGAATAAGGCAACAAGGTCAGATTGTAACCAAAGTTTCCTGAATATGATGATAGTGCTCATTTATCTTCAAGGGTTTTTAACTATTTTATGTTTTCCAGTGTTGGGTTCCAATTTAATTCAAATTTCTCCGGAGATCCTCTTAAATTGTACTTAATTTTTTCTAATTTGAGAAACATCATAAGATCTTCTAGCCATTTAGACGCCGAGGGGGCAAGTGGTGACTTCCATCCTAGAAGTATTCTCCTCCTCGCTAGTAAGGACGCGAAAGCAATAGTGTCTTTTGCCCACTTCGTGAAGTTCTCATGATTTGGTATTACCCCAAAGATACCGACTTCTATACTTGGTGACAATGTTACACTTAGAAATTTGGACAAATGACTAAAAATATCTGTCCAGTAATCACAAAGGCGAGGACAAGACCAAAACATATGTGTCAAGTTTGCTGGGGATAAATGACATCTGTTACAAGTGTCTGTGACATTAGGATATATTTTGGAAAGTTTAGAGTTAGTATAATAAGTGCGATGGATCACCTTAAACTGTATTAAACTCAGCCTTGCACAAGATGTACTCCCATTCACTCTGCTGAGTGCCTCCTTCCAGTCATTGTCAGTTATAGGGCAACCCAGCTCCTCTTCCCAGTCTTTTCTTTTCTGATCTAGTGGGGTAACTGTGAGTTGGGAAATTGAAGAATATATTCTGGAAATTAGGCCTTTTTGACTGGTAGGAATGTCCAAAATTGAGTCGACTGCTGAATCAGGTGGGGTGGTTGGAAAAACTGAATTATTCAGCTTGGCAAAGTTACGGATCTGGAAATAACGAAAAAGATGTGACTGTGGAAGGTTAAACCTTTCACTGAGTTTGGCAAAGCTATCAAAGGAATTATCAGTGTAAAGGCCTCTTAAATTTGTAAGGCCCGACCTTTGCCAAAACAAAAAGGCTGCATCAACACTGGGGGGAAGAAAAAGATGGTTGTTGCAAATGGGAGTATGGTTAGATACCCCCTTGAGGCCAAACGTTAATCTAAATTGAGACCAGATCCTTAACGTAGTGATAACAATAGGGTTGCCTGTGTATTGAGTTGACTGAATGGGTAGTTTAGATGTGAGCAAAGCCAAAAGTGAAGTGGAAGGACATGAACTAGCCTCAATCTCACACCAATTTAGCGTCGGCATCTGAACCCATAGAATCATTTTTTGTATGTTGGCTGCCCAATAGTAATTTCTTAAGTTTGGGAGCCCTAGTCCACCAACTGACCTGTCTCTTTGTAAAAACCCACGCTTGATCCTGGGGATCCCATTTTTCCATATAAAGGAGGAGATCAGTTTGTCAAAAGAGCTAAAGTATGATTTTGGCAGAAAGACTGGCAGACACTGAAAAAGATATAGAAATCGTGGAAGTACATTCATTTTTATGCAATTTATCCTACCTGCAATTGTTAAATGCAGAGCCTTCCACCTTTCCAAATCTAGTTTGATCCGTTCCATTAAAGGTAGAAAATTATTTTGGTAAATAGTTGACAAATGTCGACATATATTCACCCCTAAGTATTTAAAGCTGTCTCCAGACATCTTAAAGGGAAGATCTCTGTCGGTAATTTGTGGAGCTGGGTTATTAACTAAAAAGCATTCACTTTTTGAGTAGTTCAGTTTATAGCCTGAAAAGATACCAAATCTGTCTAATAGTTCAATTATGCGAGGGATAGTGGTCAGTGGATCAGACACAAACAACAATAAATCATCAGCATAAAGTGAAAGTGCCTGGTGTCACCTCTAGAAATCCCCTGATTATAGTTGGTTGATTTAAGTGCTATAGATAATGGTTCGATCACCACAGCAAATAATAGGGGACTCAGGGGACAACCCTGACGTGTAGACCTGGAGAGAGTAAAGTATTGAGAACTCATTCCATTTGTATTCACTGAAGCTTTGGGTGAAGTATATAGTAACTTTATCCATGAAATGTATTTAGAACCCATACCGAATCTGTTAAGGACATCAAACAGATACCCCCACTCCACCATGTCAAATGCTTTCTCAGCATCTAGTGAGACCACTACCTCTGAAGTTTCAACAGGAGCCGGGGACAGAAGGATATTAAGAAGTCTGCGAATGTTTGAAAAGGAATGGCGATTTTTCATAAATCCTGTCTGGTCAGACGATATAATGTCCTGTAAAACAGATTCCAATCTCAGTGCAAGTATTTTAGCCAGAATTTTATAGTCGTTATTCACGAGTGAGATCGGCCTGTTGGAACCACACTCATTACTGTCTTTGTTTGGTTTCAACAATAAAGTTATGGAGGCCTCTGTGAGGGTTTGAGGTAAGGTTCCCTGAATCAAGGAGTCATTAAACATGTTAAGAAGAAGAGGGCTTAGTTTATCAATGTGTTTTTTAAAAAGATTTATAGGGTAACCATCTGGGCCAGCCGCTTTGTTGCTTTGCATTAGTTTAATTGCATCAGTAATTTCACTAATTTTCAGAGGTTGATCCATAATATTAGCTTTGTCTGGAGTGATGGATGGAAATTCCAAATTATCAAGAAATTCCGTCCTGTATGTGTCAGTGTTAGAGGCTTCAGAAGTGTATAGATTAGAGTAGTAATTTTTAAAGGTATCATTAATGACAGATGGGACTATTGTAAGTCCTCCTGAGGAAGTTCTTATTTGTTTAATTTGTTGAGATGTTGTTTGACTCTTGAGCTGGTGAGCTAACAGTCGTCCTGCCTTCTCACCATGTTCATACAAAAAACCTTGTGAGCGCAATAGTAATTTTTCTGTCTCATGTGTTGTAAATAGATTATAATCCATTTGCAAATTTTGTCTCTCTTTTACAAGCTCTGGGGATGGTGACACTGATAGTTTGTTATCCAGATGACTAATACTTTCCATTAGCTGCTCTTGTTTTTGTCTTCTTATTTTATTTAAACTTGCAGAGTACGATATAATCTCTCCCCGAATAACCACTTTTAATGTTTCCCAAAGCAAAGATGGAGATATGGAATCTGAGTTGTTGTTAATAAGGAAATTATCAATTGCTGCAGAAATCATGCAATTAAATGCATTATCATTAAGCAGTGTGCAATTCAACCTCCAGGGGGGGGCGTGTTTTTTGTAAGAATCTGAAGGAGAGGTCAAGAAGCAATGACGCATGATCCGATATGACTATGGTTGAGTATTCTGTGTGACTGACAGTTGGAAGGAGATCGTTACTAATGAAAAAGTAATCTATTCGTGAGAAACTTTTATGAACCTGAGAGTAAAATGAAAATTGTTTCTTATCAGGGTAGCGGAAACGCCAAGGGTCCACACTTCCTATTTGGTTCATGAAAGATGAGAAGGCTTTGGCCATTTTAGATGGTGGGTGTTGTCTGGAGGGGGATCTGTCCAGTAAAGGATCCATTGCACAGTTAAGGTCACCCCCCAAAATTAGTTTATGATAGCTCAAATCTGGAAGAGATGATATCAGCTTTGTAACAAATGCCTCATCATCCCAGTTGGGCGCATACAAGTTTACAAGAGTAACTGCTTCATTGTTAAGACAGCCTGTAACTATAATGAATCGGCCTTGATTATCAGCGAATGTATTAGATGGGGTAAACTAAATTTTTTTATGGAATAAAATAGCTACACCCGCACTTTGCTGCTAAAGTTGGATTGAAAACATTGGCCAGTCCACGATGCCCTCAATCTGTGTTGATCTTTAGAGATCAGATGTGTCTCCTGCAGGAAAGCCACATCTGTTTTCAAATGTTTTAGATGAGATAAAATTCTGCCCCTCTTGACTGGGCTATTAAGCCCTTTAACATTCCAGGATACAATCCTCAGGTTTGCTCCTTCACCTTTTATTATGTTGGCCATATGTAATAGTAAGAGGAGTGTAAAATAGTGACACTGCCTTGGTATGAGAAGATGAGAGCAGGGGAAGGGGAGGAAACGGAAGGGGAGAGAGAGGGGAAAAAAACGAAAAACAAACATACAAAAAAGGAGACATATATACCAACAATTGTAGTGAGGCCATAACCACCCACCACCCCCCTCCAAATCGTACACATCCACCCACCCACCCATTCCCTTCCCAGAAAAAAACCCCACATTAAACTCTCAGAACGGAGAGTATACAATACTAATGCAAAATCTAACGTTCCTAAGCATGTTCTCAGAACTAGAACTAGCAGCAGGATATTACAAAACGAGTTACTTCTAGGCGGCATGCAACACGATCCCTAGTACATGAGCTAGGGGGCTCCTATTTAAAACAATGAATCCTGTGATTCAGAGATAATAAACACCAAACTAAGATCAGTGAGAGGTATAATATAGGCCTATAAGCTAGGTTAATGTACCCCTTCATATTGTTAATGGTTACTGTGTAAAGCTTATTGTATTTTTAAAGAAGTAAGAAAAGAAAAGAAAAAACGATAGGCCTATAACAAAATAAGATTTAAAAAGTCATCTTCGAAAGAGTACATACAATAGTGTCTAATCAGTCAAAATCAACAGAAAATGTTAGCTTGGTGGCTGTAACAGACAACTCGGGATGAGGCCGGTCTCTTCTCCTTTGCAGCATACTAGACAGGGGTGTTGATGTGCTGGTCATAAAAGTCCTGGGCTTTTTGTGGCGAATCAAAGTAGTAGTCTTGATCTTGGAAAGAGAAGTGAAGACGGGCTGGGTGTAGCAGGCGAAACTTTATTCCTTTCAGATACAGGGAGTATTTTTATCGGGTTAAATGACGCTCGTTGCAGGCCTGTAGAGAATACCCCCGCAGCCCCCGCACCGCGGGGGGGCCTCGCAGGGTTGGGGGGCCTCGTGTGGCCCCCACCAAAAAAAATAAATAAAAAATAGAAATATATATATATATATTTTTTTTTTTTACATTACATGGGATGCAATACAATAGGCTAGTTTAACCAATTCGAAGGTCACGACCATCTAGTTCATTAAACACAACTTTACTCATAACAATGCCTTTTAAGCATAAAAGTGGAAGTAGAAAAAGGCAAGAGAAACAGAGAGTCAAACAACACTTAGTTAATTGTGTACACACCCATCACTTCTGATATACGTAAGATTATATCGATAACCAATTTTTTTTTTTTCGATAACCAACATTTTTGGGGGGGGGGGGGGGGGGGGGGGGGGGGCGTTCGGGACGGGGGGGGGGGGGGGGGGCTCTCAGGGTTATTCTGCAGGGGGGCCTCACACGTTTCCTTTACGGTACTGGCTCGTTGTTTGGTCAGTTCAGCACTGATATCAGGGTAAACTCTCTGTTCAGAATCACGATACGTCATCTGATGTTTCAGGACTTTCTCTTTCTCTTGAAAACGAAGGAATTTGACGATAAAGGCTCTAGGCTTCTCTGTATTATTGTATCCCGGTCTGCGGAGGGAGCGATGAGCTCTCTCTATCTCAGGTGGGCTATTGAAGACCTCGGAGCCGGTCACCGTCATCAGCAAGTCAGACACAAACTTCGTTAGGTCCTGGCCT
The DNA here is from genome assembly GCF_963457725.1 of Sprattus sprattus. Taxonomy (NCBI): domain Eukaryota; kingdom Metazoa; phylum Chordata; class Actinopteri; order Clupeiformes; family Clupeidae; genus Sprattus; species Sprattus sprattus. Next base: position 17,170,624 of record NC_137915.1, on the reverse strand, counting down.
TTCTCACTCCCCTCGGGTATGTTGATTATTCTCAAATTCGAACGCCTGGATCTATTTTCAAGATCGTCGACTTTATCCAGAAGATTACCGCACTGGGATTGAAGCGTTTTAACTGTGGTCTCCATCTCGGTGAGTTTTCCAATGTTTTCCCCAGCCAAAACTTCTGTATGAGTGAGACGGCTATTAAACGATGACACCTGCTGTCTCAGAGAATCCACCGATGATTTGAGGGATTCTGTTGACTCGCGGATCAGAAATGCCACATCGGTCTTAAAGCTTTCACGTTGATCATTGAGTAGAGCTTCGAGGTCGCTTTTGGTAACCGGGCTGTCTTCTTCATGTTTGCTAGCCCATTTAGCATCTCTGGCTGCCATGTTAGCTAACTTAGCAGAAACGTTAGCTCGAGTACCTTGCTGTTTCGGTTTGTTCATTAGGCCTATCTCTTGACACTCCCGTGTAAAGTATGTGTAAATGTTCAGATTTAGGTCAACAAAGATAGAGGAAAATAAGTTTAAAGGTCGTTCAGGTTAATGATATGAAAAGTTTAGCCGGAGCCCCCTTTCGCACGTCTGCTCACCACCTCGTCATGCCGGAAGTCCAAAAATCCCATTTTAAGTTCTAACACTGCTTGTCTCTCTCACTCGCTCACTCATTAAAACACACACACACACACAAACACACACACACACACACACACACACACACACACACACACACACACACACACACACACACACACACACACACACACACACACACACACACACACACACTCCTATGTATACACTCAGGATAAGTTTTATAACAATATGTGTGTGTGGATCAACACTGACCCATGAGTGTGTTCACATGGATTTGAGCATCACACACAGTTTCATGTCTTTTCATGTTGAAACCCCAGGACTCGAGTGCGTGTGTGTCTGGTGCGTGTAAAGATGGGTCTGTACACACCAACACTCCCAAAGCCTCAGAAGACCAGCAAGAGGAGATCCACTACGGGGAAATCAGCTTCTCCAACCCCCCCATCAAAGACAGCAGTGAGAGGACGTGGCAGGAGTGCGGTCAGGACCAGGGAACGGAGTACTCAGAAGTCCGTCTGTCCGGCAGACATGCACAGGCCAGATACAAGAAAGCACCAGACATTGAAGAGCTTTACGCCCAAGTGAAGTAGAGATAGATGAGTATCTTTTCTTTCCAACTGTCTAAGGAATTTTTAGGAATTCTAAGGAATTTTTCTATAATGTGTCATTTATTTGAATTCGGCTTGTGCTAATGTGGCCGCCACAAGAAATTCTGTTTGTGCCAGCTTCAGTATATTATAGACCATTTGTAAGCATTTCATTTAAGAAAAGTCTACTTAAAATTAAGAATAAGAACAGTGGATATTTAATGTAAATGACAAAACCTGGAGTACCTTCACTTGTTTCCAGGTGATTTATTATCTCAGGGGCCTGTACAGGTTGTCCATATACTGTATAGTTTACATACAGTGCCGTCCACAAATATTGGCACCCCTAGTGAATATGAGCAAAACAGGCTATGAAAAAATATGTCTTTACTGTTTATCCTCTTGGTCTTTCACTCAAAATATTCACAAAGATCTTACCTTTTCATTGAAGTAAAATTATTGAAAAAATAAAACTGTTGACATTAAATAAATATTTTTTTCCCAAAACATGTGTGCCACTATTATTGGCACCCCTTAATTTAATGTTTTGTGCAGCTATTTTTCGGTCGACACCAAACCCACCTTTGATGTTTGTTGCCAAAAAGCTTTATTTTGGTCTCATCTGACCATATAACTCGGTCCCATTGAAAGTCTGACTTACATTTAGCAAACTGTAGGCGCTTTTGTTTGTTGTTGATTGACAGTAGAGGCTTTTTTCTGGCAACCCTCCAAAACAACTTGTGGTGATGTAGGTGGCGTCTGATGGTAGTTTTGGAGACTTTCTGACCCCAATACTCAACTAACCTCTACAATTCTCCAGCTGTGATCCTTGGAGATTATTTTCAATGTACAGACAAGTCCTCTTCCAGGCTGATTCTTAACATCTCCTGTCGCTTTAAACTTCTTAATTATTTCCATGTTAGTGGAAATGGGTATTTTCAACTGTTTAGAGATTTTCTTGTGTCCATTTCTTGATTTGTGCAGCTCAACAACTTTTCGTCACTGTGTTATTTGGGTCTTTCCCATAGTGATGAATGACTAATGGAATTTGGCCTGTGTCACTTCATATTTGTACGCCAGTGGAACAGGAAGTCATGGTTGACCTCTAGGAGTTCCTTATCAAACAGGTGAACTTAAAAATGTAAAACATGACTGGAATTATACTTCAGTTAGATTTTTATTACAAGTTTTTTCTTGGGGTGCCAATAATTCTACGTCGTAGAAGGAAATACAATGCAAATGAAACCTAAGAAAAGAATAGCTGCATAATGCACACATGCACTAAATACAGTGCCCTCAACAAATATTGGCACCCCTAGTGAATATGAGCAAAACAGGCTATGAAAAAATATGTCTTTTATCTGTTGCTTATCCTCTTTGTCTTTCGCCTCGAAAATATTCACAAAAATCTTACCTTTTCATTGAAGTTAAATTATTGAAAGAAAAAAAAACAGTTGACCTTAAATAACTATTTTTTTCAAGCAGAAATTGAAAAAATATCATATCAATATAAATACAAAATATTCATGAAACACCAATCTAATGGCTGAGTGCCTTTTTTGCCCTGCAGCGTCCTCAAGTGGTGACATAATATATCACATGTTATATTGATCGATTTATTTTGTTAAGTATTTGTTTGCATATCTCTCACAAGTACGACGTGTATTATGGAAGTGGAATGGTTCACGCATTATAACCCCTGTTTGAGATAATGGCCAAAATGTCAGATCCAATGGACTTTAAACTGGATCAGAGTTTAACATTGAAATTTCTCGCAATTGCAATTTGTGTCTATTCTTTGTGGATATGTCCTTCCAGTATGGTACTGTATTATAAAAATGAAACAGCACAGGGATTATTACAACGGCGTTAGTAAGATAATTTGCACAAACAACTGCAAAATAAGTGAATGGAAGTCAATAGACACCCTTAAATATAAGAAGAACGGGCCGCTAGTCATTTTCTTGGTGGAAAATATCTAATTATTGTCCTCTATAGAATTTGCAAATTATTTCTAGTAACAGATATCATGTAGTTACAAACTGTATAGCTATGTCTTTGATTGTGTTTTTGTCCATGCCCCTTTTCAGAAAAGACTTGTCCATGCATCTTCTCAGAAAAGTATCCTTAAACACCGATTACATTACAGTCACAGATTTGTCAGACCTTTTGAAAGGAAATGCCCACACCACCATTTAGTTCAAGAAGTTTCCCTTGCACTCACAGCTTGGATCTAGTAGTAACAACACTGTTAAGTTCCTACTGAACTTGAGTGCTGGGTACATTGTGTTTTACTGTACAGCAGTGGTATGCATCTTACTCTTGTGCAGGGGGCCTTTGGGTTTAGTCTTAATTGAGTGAGCGACACTTGTATGGATAGCAATTTAAAGATTGATGTTTAAGACATTTTCCAATGAGCATTTTTTTTAAGAGATGAAGTTGCGAAGAGAGAGAAAAAAAAAAGACCAACAAAAAACTAAACAAAACAAAGAAGACTTCTAAGAAGAACTACATTTCAAAAAATGCTGAATCTCTCTGTGGGCGTGAGGTGGAAGTGATGGGCCTTCTGCATTTTAAGATCCACATGTCCCTAGATTTGCCTCTACATGTCACGCAGTTTACAGAAGGAAGAGCTGTGAGTCTCTGTTTTTTTAGAAGGCAAGTGCATGCCTACTGATTCAATAGCGAGAGAAGAACACAGTCGACATCTCACAGAGCTGGGGAGAGGTTCCTCGTCGTGATCGTCTTTGTCGGTAAGCACTTGATATTGAAAGTTAAAAGAATTGTGCAGCTTTGTTCAATTAACTTTTATTCCTCAACAGGCGTAATATTGTAATTTCCTCTAGTCTTTTTGAAACTGGGTTAAAAGGGGGTTACAGAAATGTAATCTCACTGATTTAATAAAGACAAATTAACTACAAAAGTGAAAGTGAGAGTGATCAGGGAAAATAAAAAGATTGAAAGTTGATAAAAAGGGTAAAAAGGGAAATGAAAGGAATAAAAGTGGTTCAAAAGTGTCAAGGGCAAAATGAGTCTTGTTCAAAATTGGGTCTATGAGAAAATAAGTTCTATTTGTCAAATTTGTTTCATTCTTTAGTCAGATTTGTCCTTCAAAGCTAAGATTTCTATCACACATTGTCTTGATTGAGTCACGTTGCAGGAAATTCTGAATCATCCCCGTTTTTTTAACATCAAGTTTCCCACTTCTATTTAAGTTGTGAAGTGAAGAAGAGTAACGCTTTTACGAAAACACATGCATGCATAGGCATCAGTCTCACTCCAATAAAAAGAGCTTAATCACCACGGACAGATGATAATGGAATTGATACACAAAAATTAAAGCTGTGTGCAAGTGCTACAGTCAGGGGTGGAACTTGCCTTTCCTGCTGATGTGTGCGACTCATCAGTGAAACAGTGAGTGATCTAGTTGCCCAGAGGCCCACACCTTCCTGTCCCTGACAGTTAACCAAGAAAAGCTGTTTGTACACCGCAGAGAGCCATCTCTAGATTGCAGCTGTCCTAATTACATTGGCACGCCATGTTTAGTCAAGTTTGTTTGGTGGAAAATTAAATCAATGGTCCACTAATAAAGTTAGATAATTATAAGAAACCAGCCTTTTTATTAGCTAATTATGTCCATCTGTAGTGCATGTGTGTTTTCTTTATTTTCTGCAGACATAATGAACATGCTACTGCACACGCAGGCTGTAGGTGTAATCATCATGCCAAGTTCAAATAGGAACTGAACTGTGGGAAGAGGATTAAGATAAAGACACAAAACAGATTTTATTTGCCCATGCAGACATGAGAATGAGTAGCGAAAGTCGTCTGCACGTTGAAGAGAGGGTGAGCTGCCAAAGATAATGATGTGTTTTCCACAAGTTGGGTACAGTTTAGATGAAGGGATTCTATGGTGCGTAATAGATGTTCGGTGCACATTACTGTACATTATATAGTCTGTATGTCCATTATAACAGGTCCTATGTTTATGAAATATCCTTTTTAAATATCAAGTTTATCTGCCACCAGTATAGATTTGCATGGCTTTGCATTTGTTTGATCATTTTACAGACTTTCAACAATGATATTCTTCAAGACCCTCTTTCTCCTTGACCTCCTGTTATTAACAGTAGGTGAGTCTTTAACTATTAATGTTTTATATATATTTGGGATAACCTTTGCACAGGTTATAGGGCTCAGAAATGGAAATAAATATGTTAGTATGTTTCAGTCATACTACAAGAAACTTTCAAAAACTATACCCATGTCTCTCCATCTAAATCTATATCCATTTAGTACTAATATTACTCCATGCCAATAATTATCTTTATTTCATAATACTTTTTCATTGAGTTTGTAATGATGGTGAAAGGCGGCTTGTCATTATAGTAACAGTGCTTGTTTTGATATCTGGAGTTTTAGGGCAAAACAAGTACATGAGTACATACTTGTGCACTGACGCATTATAGTAATCATTTTTGCACTTGTTATCTTTTTAGGGGCAATCAAGCACTCATACTCAGTATCACTGCCAGGGAACCTACAGGCTCTAGGGGGATCCTGTGTACTGATTCCCTGTACATTTAATATCTCTGATTTTGAGAGTAAACTGAACACAGCTGGGTCAATCTATGGATTATGGATTAAAGGAGGAAGCGCATTCCATAATCACCCAGTGGTGTTCAATAGCAATAATAACACAACCAGGTTGTTTGAGAGAATAGAAATCCTTGGAAATCTAGGCCTGAAAGACTGCACAACTGTCTTCTACAACGTCAATCAAAGTCATACAGACAAATACTTCTTCAGAACTGAGATGAACGGCTTTAAAGCAACATTCAAAAATAAGTCATTTAACCTGACGGTTGCTGGTAGGAGACTCTCCTCTTATGTTAACTTATGTTAACTTTATGTTAATTGCTGCTGTATTATATAATGTAATGTAGACCAATGTAATGTATGGCAAATATTTATTATATCTTTTGTTTATCTCTATTATATCTTATTATATTATGTGTACATATTTCTCTTGAAAGACAATTTTTTAAACAAACTGAGTATTTATTATTCATGGATATAATTCGTAGTTGAATACATACAATCAAATCAAAACCATGTTTTATATAGAAAGAACGGAGGAAAGATGTTCTTGCCACCTTGAATAAAACATGAAGGGCTGCTATGCATTTTAATCTTCCTACAGATTCTCCAATGAGTCCACATGTATCAAAAGTGTCGGAGGTGTCTAAGGTGTCTGAGGGCTCATCAGTGACTCTCACCTGCACTGCTGCTGCTCCCTGCCCCTCTCAGCCTCCCACCATCACCTGGTCTCTTCACACTGGGAACGTACACACTCAGATACGGGATGAGGAAGACGGCACAAAATCCCTCTTATCATTTTTGACCTTCACCGCTTCCCGTAGTCACCATGGGAGAGAAATCTCCTGCATGGCTTCCTACCTCAGACAGAACCAGAGCACCCTGGCAGCAAACAGCACTGTGCAGATACTCAGAGTCCTGTGTAAGAACTACTTTTTTTCTGTGGCAAGTAATGCAGTAAATAATATTTTTTATTTAGAATTATTATTATGTATGCATATATTTGTACAGTATATTATTTTTCAGATACTATTTTAAACACTCAAAAAATGTTTATGAACTCTCATTTTGTTCTCCCCAGTCTCTCCTGAGGATGTGTCAGCCTCTGTGAGTCCTTCAGGTCCAGTGCCAGAGGGCAGTAGTGTGACTCTGACCTGTAACAGCAGTGAGGCCAACCCTCCAGTGCAGAACTACACATGGTTGAGAGGGGAGCAGCACACGCCCATAGGATCTGGACAAACCCTCACCTTCAATCTGAGCTCCAGTGATGAAGGACTGTTCTACTGCAGGGCAGAACATCCACAGGGGGGAAAGGAGTCTGCGGCAGTGACACTGACGATTAAAGGTTTGCTTTTTAAGCTTGTATCTGTATTATTAACACTAAATAAAACTAAATGCCAGAATGTGTTTCCTGTTTCACTGTAGGCTGATAAAAAGGGCTTGCATCCATATTAACCACACAAAGAATGTAGATGAACAATTACAATGTAACGAGTTGTTGAGATGTAATGAAATAAACTGAACTTAAGGTATATAACCTTCCAGGAAACCTTTAAAGGGTCGGATTCAAAGCAACAAGTACAGTAATTACTCGAAGATGCTCAGTGAAAATACAAAGTTAGCACTGCGTAGGAAACAGAATGTGTGCACTGCCTGGTTGTTACGACCTCGTTTGGGGGCAGAGCCTTTATTTTTCCCTAAATAAATAATCCATCGAAAATGTAGCAGAAACATGAACCATAAGCAAATGACCATAAGGATTCACATCGTGAGAGCACTAGGAGAGTAAAACCAGCCAGAAAGCACACAGGGACTTCATCTTATATCCACATCTTGGCAGGTGAGGTGAGGTGAGGTGAGGTGAGGTGAGGTGAGGTGAGGTGAGGTGAGGTGAGGTGAGGTGAGGTGAGGTGAGGTGAGGTTTGGTGAGGTGGTGATTATGCCCATTCAGTACACCAGGGCTGTTTCACAGCCTCTACAAGTCTCATTACATACTCTTTTTTTCAGAGAAGGGGAAGACATCTTTCCTAATCATCGGAACAACTGGAGGATCTCTGGCAGTATTCCTTATAGCTGTTCTGATTTGTGTTCTGAGGTGAATGTTTTAAATGACTGTATGCATATCCAATATCAAATACTCTTTTATGAGAATCAGTAATCAGTAAGAAACAAAAGTCTTTCTGTTGTTCTCCACAACTGCAGCGATTAAAACTGTGAGGAGCAAATGAAGTTGTTATTTAGTGGACATATACTGTAACTAAAAACCAGAGTCATTGTGTTGAATGTCATTTTCAGATGGAATAAATCAAAATTACCTGAAGTAGATGAGCACATTTCTGAGTGTGAGGTATGTTGTATAATTTTGAATGGAAGTGAATAATTATGGAATGAATAGATTCATTATCTTATTAATTATCTTATAAGAGCGTTACACCAAACAATTTGGTGTGAAAATATCACATGGATTTCTTTTTAGGGATTATCCTTTCTTGTGTGTCACTCAGATATGCATTAATGAAAATGACCTGTGTGATTAATGGTCATAACATGGCATATTGGCCTGTCTGACACACAGACCTCAGCTACGTGTGACGAGAACAGACCTGCAGGTGCTAACGGACCCGAACCCTTAGAGGAGCAGCCAGAGGAGATCCACTACGGGGAGATCATCTTCTCCGGTATGAAGCTCAGAGACACCAGTGAGAAGACGGAGCAGGAGCAGGAGACGGAGACAGAGTACGCAGAGGTCAATCAGTCCAGAAAAGACACCCAGACTAGTAACCAGACAGGCCCAGACAATGAAGAGCTTTACGCCCAAGTACGGAAGTAATTGAGATCACTCCACTCTTGTCCTGAGGATAACAACAGCAAACATTTAAAGGTGGGGTCTGTGATTTGAATCCAATACACTTTTTGTCAAATTCAGGGGATGGCTTTCCGCTCTTCCATGTGCTTGAAAAGCATAAACAATTCCAGTCAATCACCGTTGCTTCCGAAGTACAGAAGGTAGTAATTTGATTGACTGCTCAGCTCAAATATCAAAAGCCTTTCAGAATCAGGGACTGTGCCTTTAATTATGCCATAAATGTTGTCTTTTGCTTCCTGAAGGTGCAAAAAGGCAACCTTCTGATTTGGTCCATATGAGTTAGTATGTGATACTCTGTAATATGTTATAAATACTTTATTTTATATGCTAATTAAATGGCTTGAATATTGTTTAACATGTGTGTGAAAACAAGTGTGTGGTTGCGTGTTGCATGTGTTATCCCCAAAATGTGTGTTCCCTATATGTGGGTACCCTGGTGTTAAAAGCTAACTCACCAAACCCTTGGGGTTCCTGTGGAGCAGAGCTCCTCCCCCGCCCTGTTCTCCCCCTCTCTCACCATCGATACTACTCAACGTTCTCAGTGCTACAACCTCATACCTGTCCCTGTTCTTCCTCCTTACCCCAATCAATCAATCAATCTATCTATCTATCTATCTATCTATCAATCTATATCCTACTATATGTACAAAGGCTTGGAGAGAGAGTTCTTCCTGCATTGTGAGATTGGAGGCGGGGTACCCATACTGGAGAGGCGACAGTCGCCAGACAGGTACCCAGGCTCTCTCCCTCACTTCTATGGCAGCCAATCAACTTGTCCGTGGCATTGTTAGTGAAGATCTGTTGGTTGGAACCGTTGCTGTGGCCCCCTCTCAATGTCTGGCCAACTGGACCGCCCCACTGGTTGTAGTTCTGTGATGACTCAAAGGGCTTGCCTTCCAGGGCGAGGGTGACTCGGACTGCCGACCAGACCGTTAAACTCCTGTAGGCGGCGATAGGCAACTCTATCACCAGAGAGGCTAAGCAGAGGAGTTTGACTTTGTGTGACGCGCAATAAACAAATCCAGGGTCCGCTGCATTTAGGTTTGATTTCTTGTTCTTAGGTTTATTGTTTGAAACAAGCATCAGGTTTACAGGTAATAATCCCAGTGGATTGACTTGACGGTCAACAAAAATGTGATCTCCTTCTCTCACCCTCTCTACATACTCCATACCACCTCACCGGTGCTCAGGTGCCTATATCCATTCATACATTTCTCACGTGACATGCCCACAGTCCCACGAGTGTCAGAATAAAAGCTTTTAGTGCAAAACGTCAATAACCACTAACGGACCTGAAACATGGCCGCTTCAACTCCCGTAGCTTGTTTTTATCTGATAGTCTCATCAGGACTGTTGGAACATCCGCTTTCACGTCATGTTAAACAGAACATAGTCACAGAAATGTCTAATGCAATGACAAAATGTAAAACTACTGCCGTTGCAACGCTTTCACCTCAATGGTGAGCAAAGAGGGGCGAGTTCCTCTTTTTTAGAAAACAAGAGCAAAGCACAAAGATCAGACACCCATTAACAATCCCACAAAGCTGGTGTGAGCTTCCTCTTTCTTGACTCTTGCAAGGTAAGCAACCCCTGTATTTCATACTGATACTCTCACGCAACAAAACAAGGCTTCAACCATCTTTTTTAAGTTCTATCAGTGAAGACTATTCACAAAGTTATCTGTGTATACTATTCTGTCATCTCTTCAGAACAGATTTGAAAACAGATAATAATTTGAAGATGAAAGGTGAAATAAAGACACTAACAACGTAGGGAAATTAACTTAAAAAGAGGGAGTGAAAAATACTAAACAGAGAGACGAGACATCTGTACTTTTTCATTTGGATTTTTTCAGTCAAATAATTATTTAAATGTACAATATTTAAATCCACTTTGGCTTGTTATGTTCGTCTTGTTGAGTCTCATTTACATATGCAGGACATGCAGACATACTTCCTTCCTTCCTTGTAATGTGGCAAATACTTTTTCGTTGTGACCTAAGATTCCAGTGGTTCCTTTTTTAAATTGATAGGAAATAAGAATAAGGCACAATATATTAAAAATAAGTTTGGGGCTTGTAGTATACTCTGTGACAAAAATCGCTACCTTATGCAATGCAGTGTGCTTTCAGAACAAACCATATGTAGGACTTAAAAGTGTGAGTACATCAAGAGATAAAATGTGTAGTAATCAGATTATCCTAACCAAAAACTGTTGCAAAAATCCTCCACAGAGGAACATTAATATGTGTATTAGTACTACATGAGACTAAAAACCACTCAACTGCTCAATCAAACATCTGAAACCTAATATGGTTTGAACCGTTACACCAGAGATGGTGAGGGAGAAAGAAATCATCCACTGAGAATATGAGTAATCTTTCCATCCTGTCTCAATACTCTGCAGAACAACACTAGGTAGTCAGACAGCTCTTCACTGTCACTTGCATTTGTTTTTATAAGTATCAGCAAAAAAAAACTTAGAAGAAGTTACAGAAGTACTTTTCTCAGGGGACTGCACCTTGGTCAGTGTCCCATTTATATATATATACACAGTGCCCTCCACAATTTTTGGCACCCTTAGTGAATGTGACCAAAACAGGCTATGAAAAAATATATCTTTGCTGTTTATCATTTTGGTCTTTCCCTCAAAATATTCACAAAAATCTTACCTAAAGTAAGATTCTTGAAAGAAATATTTTTTTTGACATTACATAAAATATTTTTCTCCAAAACATGGGTGCCACAATTATTGGCACCCCTAGAAAATCCTATAATTAAAATCTAACTGAAGTATATTACCAGTCATGTTTTACATTTTTGAGTTCACCTGTTTCATTAGGAACTCTTAAGTGGTCAACCATGGCTTCCTGCTTCACTGAGGTATAAATATGAGGTGACACATGCCAAATACCCTTAGTCATTCATCAAGATGGGAAAGACAAAAGAACTCAGTGTCAAAGTGCGACAAAAAGTTGTTGAGCTGCTGAAATCCGGATTTAGGGAAATAAGAATATATCTAAACAGTTGGAAATACCCACTTCCACAATCAGGGCAATAGTTAGGAAGTTAAAAGCGACAGGAGATGTCAGGAATCAGCCTGGAAGAGGACCTATCTGTAAATTAACCCCACACACCGTGAGGAGGATGGTTCGACTGGTAAAATAATCTCCAAGGATCACAGCTGGATAATTGCAGAGGTTAGTTAAGTCCTGGGGTCAGAAAGTCTCCAAACTACCATCAGACTGCACCTACATCACCACAAGTTGTTTTTGAGGTTTATCAGAAAAAAGCCTCTGCTGTCAATAAGCAACAAACTAAAGTGCCTACAGTTTGCCAAATGTAAGTCAGACTTTTATATTAGAGTTATATGGTCAGATGAGACCAAAATAAGGCTTCTTGGCAACAAACATCAAAGGTGGGTTTGGCGTAGACAGAAAGATAGCCATACAGAAGAGCACCCCATACCCACATTGAAGTATGGTGGCGGATCTCTGATGTTGTTGGGCTGTTTTTCTTTCAAAGGCCCTGGACATCTTGATAGGATACATGGTATCATGTACTCCATCAAATACCATCAGATATTAAATAAAAACCTAACAGCCCCCCTCTAGGAAGCTTAAAATGGGTCGTGGTTGGACCTCCCAGCAGGACAATGATCCGAAGCACACCTAAAAATCAACACAAAAATGGTTCACCGACAGCAGAATAAAGGTTTTGCCATGGCCATCACAGTCCCCAGACCTAAACCCCATAGATAATCTGTGGGAAGAGCTGAAGCCGAATCTGCAAATGTGTTGGCCTCAGAATCTGAAGGATCTGCAGAGATACTGTATGTAGGAATGGTCTCAGGTCTGTGCCATGTGTTCACCAACCTCATCACGCATTATAGGAGAAGACTTGGAGCTGTTATCTTGGTAAAGGGATAATTTTATTTCAATGAAAAGGTAAGATTTTTGTAAATATTTTGAGTGAAAGACCAAGAGGATAAACAGCAAATAAATATTTTTTCATAGCCTGTTTTGGGCACATTCACTAAGGGTGCCAATAATTGCGGAGGGCACTGTATATATAAATGTTTTATTTTGGAAGTTATTATGATGTGTGGTTGTAGAGTGTGCATTTTTGAGGACACAGGATGTAGTAGACCAGCACATCACTGGTCAATGGTGTGTCTGAAAGAAAAGGACAATGCATAAAATCTTTATGCCCATTACAATATATTAATAAAATTAGAATTTAAGCTTGAGTCTTTTGTGTCCATTTAGTCTGTGATCACTATGTGCGATTTACATGGCATTTCTCCTTGTGTGATCAGTTTACAGACTGTAAGTGATGATTTTTCTCAAGACCCTCTTTCTTTTAAATCTCCCGTTATTAGGAGTAGGTGAGTCTGTTATTTTTCTCAAGTATTTGTGATTGACCTTTGATTAGATTAATTGCTTTAAAAATGGAAGCCAATATAGAAGTGCTCCTCACAATGGACCAAATATGATTTAATTTCTACAAGAGACCTTAAAAATAATCCTATCCATGTCAATTTAGTAATGTTAGTTCATGCCAATACTTTTTATTAGTAGAGAACTAATAGGTTGTAAAATGGTGAAAGGAGACTTATTATAGTAACGATGTTTGCATTTTCTATCTTTTTAGGGAAAATCAAGCACTCATACTCAGTATCACTGCCAAAGAACCTACAGGCTCTAGGGGGATCCTGTGTACTGATTCCCTGTACATTTAATATCTCTGATTTTGAGAGTAAACTGAACACATCTGGGTCAATCTATGGATTGTGGATTAAACATAACCATCCATTTAATAAAAACCCAGTGGTGTTCAATAGCACTAATAACACAACCAAGTTGTTTGAGAGAATAGAAATCCTTGGAAATCTACACCTGAAAGACTGCACAACTGTCTTCTACAACGTCAATAAAAGTCATGCAGACAAATACTTCTTCAGAACTGAGATGAACGACTTTAGAGTAACATTCACTAAAAAGTCATTTTACCTGACTGTTGCAGGTAGGAGACTCCCCTCTAACATTAACTCAGCTGTTGCTGTGTTATATCATAATGTAATGTACTCCAGTGTAATGTATGACAATATTGTATTTTATTATATTATATTATGTGTACCTATTACTCTTAAAAGACAATTTTTTAAACAAACAGTCATAATTATTCATGGATAAAGTTGATAGTCATGGTACTTGTAAAGTATACAAATCTACTATTCAACCATGTTTAACAAAGAAACAAATCTTATATAAACGGGAAAACGAGAGGTTTTCCTCTCCACCTTCAATGCAAAATCAAAATCAATTGATAAGAGATTTTATCCGACTGTTGAAGGTAGAAGACCTCTTGAGATAGCACTTTGTCAAAACAACTCTTTGTCTTGTGTTATAATATAATTGGTTTAAATGCAAAACTGAAGGTAGAATGTAAATCATCCCTCTCCAACAGATGCTGTGGCAAGTCCAAATGTATCAAAAGTTTCTGAGGTGTCTGAGGGCTCATCAGTGACTCTCACCTGCACTGCTGCTGCTCCCTGCCCCTCTCAGCCTCCCACCATCACCTGGTCTCTTCACACTGGGAACGTACACACTCAGATACGGGATGAGGAAGACGGCACAAAATCCATCTTGTCTTTTTTGACCTTCAACGCTTCCAGTAGTCACCATGAGAATGAAATCTCCTGCATGGCTTCCTACCTCAGACAGAACCAGAGCACCCTGGCAGCAAACAGCACTGTTCAGATACTCAGAGTCCTGTGTAAGAACTACTTTTTAAGTGTTACTGATGACTGCTTGGTTGATGTTGAGATTTATCAAACTGTCAAGATTAATTCAAATTAATTCAAAATGCTCTCTCTTTCAGATGAGTATGGTATCATATGCATCGGGTCTTTAATACATTCTATGCCCTCTCCCCAGTCTCTCCTGAGGATGTGTCAGCCTCTGTGAGTCCTTCAGGTCCAGTGCCAGAGGGCAGTAGTGTGACTCTGAACTGTAACAGCAGTGAGGCCAACCCTCCAGTGCAGAACTACACATGGTTGAGAGGGGAGCAGCACACGCCCATAGGATCTGGACAAACCCTCACCTTCAATCTGAGCTCCAGTGATGAAGGACTGTACTACTGCAGGGCAGAACATCCACAGGGGGGAAAGCAGTCTGCGGCAGTGAGACTGACTTACACAAGTGGGTTGACATTCACATTTACACACAACAAAAAGATGAAATGAAGTGAAATGACCAAAATTGATAGAGAGAAATTAAGCATCACCTTCCAGGTAACTTGGTAAAGTGTTTAGCATGAAAATGTGCCAGGGTTTAAAGAAGCAAAAACAACTATTTGCCTACTCTTAAATGTTCAAGGAATATATATATCAATTGGACAATGCAGAGTAAACAAACAAACAAACCTGTATGGAAAGGTCAATTTTAGTCGATGTACTGAACCACATTCTCTTTATTTCAGGGCTGGATCAAATGGAAAGTGTTCTAATCATCGGAGCAGCAGGAGGATCTCTGGCTGTACTCTTCCTAGCTGTTCTGATCATTTGTGTTATTAGGTAGACATTTTCCATCGAATTTCTGTTACTGTCATTTAAAGTGCCTCCAAGCTGGTAGATACAAAATCTGTTCTTAAAGGCACCCAGTGCAACTTTATGTAAACATTCAATGAAAAATAAACATTCAATTTCTAGTCTTTTTTGCACGTAGTAAGTTTCAATAACTCCATACCATTACATATCGACATTCAAGGAGCAAAGATGAGACGTCGTTGTGTGGTGAGAACTGATAGAAAATCGTAAACAACAACAATCGACGGTGGGGAGAAGCCATTTTTCCATTGACTGGAACCTGCTTTATTTATTGTAGGTTACCAAAAAATAAAGGAAATGGCGGCGATTGTTGTTCTTATCGATTTTCTATCAGTTCTTACCACACAACGACGTCTCATCTTTGCTGCTTGAATGTCGGTATGTAATGGTATGGAGTTATTGAAACTTACTACGGGTAAAAAAGACTAGAAATTGAATGTTTATTTTTAAGCCTCGAAAGTTGCACTGGGTGCCTTTAATGAGCTGCATTGATGTGTGTGTGTGTGTGTGTGTGTGTGTGTGTGTGTGGGCTGAAATCACTATAGTGAGGAACTATGTGATCTGATTTTTCAGTTCTCCATTCAGGCCACGGCAGCCATGGCCAAGACTGGCTGGACAGAATGTAGGTGATATGAAGTTGACATAATCAATTACCAAATTAAAAGTCCCTGTGTTTATTTTCAGATGGAACAAATCTACAATAACTCAAGAGCAGATTTCTGAATGTGAGGTATGTGTATATTTTCAATAGAGATGCATAACAATGGAATACATAGATTCATTAGTTCATAATGTGGTTCGGTGCAGTCTGCTTTAAAAACATAATTTGGATCTTTCCTATGGGAGTTTTTTGGCATTGTTTTTTCATGCGTCACTCCGATATCAAAACAAATGTTTTACTGAGCAACATCATCATTACAATGATGTGTGCGGGGTCATGACATGATCCTTAATTTCCTTCAGGGTCAATAAAGCATCTATCTATCCTAACATGGCATATTGGCCTCTCTGACACACAGACCTCAGCTACGTGTGACGAGAACAGACCTGCAGGTGCTTACGGACCCGAACCCTCAGAGGAGCAGCCAGAGGAGATCCACTACGGGGAGATCGTCTTCTCCAGTATGAAGCTCAGAGACACCAGTATGAAGACGGAGCAGGAGCAGGAGACGGAGACAGAGTACGCAGAGGTCAATCAGTCCAGAAAAGACACCCAGACTAGCGACCAGACAGGCCCAGACAATGAAGAGCTTTACGCCCAAGTACGGAAGTAATTGAGAACACTCCACTCTTCTCAGGAGTGTTACCTTCTGTTTCCTGCTTTTGTACAGCTGTTATTTTTGTAGATATGTGTAAATTCGACACTTTTTCTATTTGAGTTTGTGTTGTACAAGAAATACTATATTCTATGTGTCAATAAAATCATTTTAATTTTCATGTGTGTGTGTCAGCACGTCTGTTTGTATTCCCCACACACATACAGTATGCTAACATCTAGTAGGATTCAGATAATTCACCCATAAAACATGGGTTACTGTGGAGCAGAGCCTTTGGCCTCCTGTTGATCAAACAGCCTGCCACACAGCTTAAGGCATAATGCATTTAGGCTAAGGAATGAGAGACATCATAGTGAACCTGAGCCGAGTTAGCACTCATATGAAATGTGAAATGAGCTAGCACTCATGTGACTCTGGGTAACACTGGCATCACGAGCACAGTGAAATAAAGAGATGGCAGAACATCCCTAGTTGAGCATGTATGAAATGTATCTTTCTGCGCTCGCTGTGATGAGCACAGTCTAGTTTTAGTGAGAGATCCATTGGGTCATGGCTAGAATGTACCCAATGTTCCTATTGTTGCTTTGGCGCACATTGTGTTGTTTGGTATGTTGTCAAGCGCCATGCCGTGTTGCTTCTTCCATTGGATTCAAGTTCTTGTTCAAGTTTTTGCCATTGCAATGATACTCAATGTGTTCAAAGAAGATTAAAAAAAGACACAATTTCCGGTGGTCATGCCTGGAACTTTGTAAATTCACCAGCAAGAGAAATCATTTGCAATCTGAATTAAGACACACACACAGAAGCTTATTTATGATTGTTTTATTAAATCAGTCTTAATAAAACAGTTCAGCATTTTCTTTGGTCCAGACACTTTAGTGTAGCACATGTGTAAACTTGCCATGCATTATCAATTCATTTGAAATAGCTTTGGTTTAAAATAGTTTTTATTTCTTGATTTAAACAATTCAAACTCAACTAAAAATAATTTCATTGCGTGTGTTTTAATAAAATGACAGATTTTTTCCCTGAGCCTTCAAAATGTGTTTACTATGCTTGCTGGCACGCAAGCGGATAAGGACAGACAGTCTAACAGCCCATAACCTTCAGCTAAACCCTTTAGTACAAACTCATTACTGTACCAAAGCGAAAAAGACCCACTTCACAGGCACTCGGGTTATGACCTATCTAAGGATTTCTCACGATAACAACATTTAACTTTAGATTCAAATTCACTGATAAAAAGTGAGAACAACACTTAAGACTGAGTAGGTAGGTCCGTGAAATAACGCACCTTTCAAACAGTGAGTTGTAAACACCTGATGTCTTTGCTAAGCTATTGCAGGGTGTCCGTAAGGCACTGCTTGGTAGCATTGGCTCTGCTTGAGGATGCCCACCCTTATGCCCTGAGGACGTGCTAGTGCTTCTACGGTCAGGAGGACGGGGAGTACGAGGTTGCTGGTGCTCACATTACAAGTGATCTTGTGGTATTTTTCATTTTTTTTGCTTTTTGAAATGCCACTAATGTCACGTCATGCACATGCACCCTTCATATTTCCCCCGTCACGGAATGTCATATTCACAGCGTCACACAAGTTCCTCCTCACCCCCACCACCACCCCAATCTCCCCCAACTGTGCAGTAGCTCTATCATTTCCCGTAGTGTCTGTTGTCTTGCCGGTAGGCTGAGTGTCCATATATTGTTTTTTCTTTTCTGAGTGCCAGCTTCTTTTTTCAATTTCTCCCAATGAGGAGAGAGTATGCAGCCACCTGGAGAAGAAGCGCTGCACCCTGCGCTCGCCTTTCTTGTGCGGCTGCCTCGGTTTAAAATCTCAGAAAGGCGCTGGTGTCATAACTGTTGTGGCCCACCTGTGGTTTTTAAAAACACTATATGGACCACACACCCCAGCCCAACACCCCCCACCCCCCACCCCCCACCCTTGTCTCTCTCAGCATCACAATCACTGAAAGATCTGTTTTACAATCTCATCTCTCCTTCTGCCTCATCTCTATTTATCTAACTAACTATCGCTCAATCGATCTCTCCATCCATCCATCCCTCTGTCTTTGCTTAATTCCTCACCCTCTCCTCCAGTGCTTTGAGCTCCTCTCCCACCTGCGAGGGCAGGTCGGCCCCCACCTGCTGGGTGAAGTACGCCTGCAGCTCGTGCACCTCCTTCTGCCAGAAGGGCTTGGGTATGTCGAACAGCGCCCCCATATCCACCTTCTCCCCCAGCCCCTCCAGGCTGATGGCGCCGTCCTGGGGCACCCAGCCCACGATGCTCTTCTTGGCGGCCTCGTCGTCACTCTGCCGGCTGCAGCGGCGGAAGATCCACTCAAGCACGCGGGCGTTCTCACCGAAGCCGGGCCAAAGGAAGGCGCCGCTGGCCTGGTCCTTGCGGAACCAGTTGACGTGGAAGATCTTCGGCAGCTGTGTGGGCGCCTTGCGGGTCTCCATGCTGAGCCAGTGGGCCAGGTAGTCACCAAAGTTGTAGCCGAAGAAGGGGCGCATGGCGAAGGGGTCGTTCATGATGACCTTTCCTATGGGACAGGAGACAAATATGATAGTTTGCAAGTTGTAATTCATTTCAGTATATTATTATTAATCTTGTGTAGGAACACTAACAAAGAGCACTGGCATATTGTGTGGGCATAAAGAAGTATTTTACATATACACTTACGCATGTATAGCTCATAGAGGGCTATCTGTAGAGCAAATATCATGCTTATGTACTTTACAAGTAGATGACTGTATACCACAGTTCCAGCACATTCTACCACATTCTTAGAGCGTCGTCCATGACGATGAGTAGTGCACACAAACCTTTGTGTTCTGCTGCTGCTGTAGACTCGGACCTCATAGCTGCTCCTACAAACACTCCGTGACGCCAGTTGAAAGACTCATAGACCAGGGGCACACCTATGGAGGGAGAGAGGGGGCAGTGCCAACACAATGCTCAGTCATCTTTTATGAAAGGAAGGAATATGTGTGGGTTTGTGTTTTTGTGGATGTGTGTTTGTGTGTGTATGTGTGTGTGTTTGTGTGTGAATGTGGGTGCAAGTGTGTGTGTTTGTGTTTTTGTGGGTGCAAGTGTGTGTGTTTGTGTGTGAATGTGTGTGTGGGTGTGTGTTTGTGTGTGAATGTGTGTGTGTGAATGTGTGTGTGTGATTGTGTCTTTATGTTGTGTGTATGTGTGTGTGTTTGTGTTTGTGTGAATGTGGGTGCATGTGTGTGTGTGTTTGTGTGTGTTTGTGGGTGCATGTGCGTGTGTGTCAGTGTGTGTGTGTGGACATTCGTGCGGGAGTGTTGAAAGGGATATGATGAAGGACAGGCCGTGCTAAACACCAGTTCAGGGGACATAATAACAAACAGGAAGTACAATTTCTCCATCATCTACTGTCCTCCATCTACTTCAGATTCTATTTCACAACAAAGTCACTTAGTAACAACAAAGCTGTTCTATTTAAAACCAAAAAAACTCCACATTCAGTATAAGGGTGTAGCCCCTTCTTGCTGTATTTGAACTTCATTATCACGCATCTATGTCTTGGCTAGTGTCAGTGTACAGATTTTAAATGTTTTCTACTCTATGTAGCAGGTTGGGTATGCTGGCCACCCCTGACCTGAAAATCCTCTGCCCATTCTTGCTCTAAGTACATGAATTCTGTCAGTATAAAAATTATGTTCTAGGAAGACTGAATCAGCTGTGTTCAGCTAAGCAATGGTGCTATGGTACATTCAGTAGAGACAGATGAAAAATATATAAGGCAGTAACCTGAAGCCTGAAAACAATTTAGTCACATGCCTTCCTACCTGCTACCCCCCTTCTCAGATTTTTTTTTTTTAGTTCACCCCTTCCCCATCCCAAAATGCCCACCTTCTGGTCTGCGGCCCCCAAAGATGATGGCATCAATAGGCACACCCTCGTCGCTCTCCCACAGGGGGTCAACGATGGGGCACTGGCCGGCAGGGGCACAGAACCGGGAGTTGGGGTGGGCGCATGGAGTGGAGTCTCCTGTGGACGCGCGAGAGAAGAGGAAGAGGAAGACAGGGAGAGAAACACTGACGTTAAACATGGTTGACACATTTTTTAAATAAGAAGTGAGACATAAGATGTGAGAGTGTCGGCAGCAGGGGATAACAGATTAAGGGTGTAAAGTACAAGTTCCTGTGTCAAAGACAGCCTGGTAATTTAAACATATGGTTGGATCAGGCAACTAGACGACAGATGTCTATCATGTCACATTTATTTCTCAGACCTCACTGTCAGTACAATTACATTCAGTTCTGACAGTATAATGTGTCTTTGCAACAACTGACTCCATTAAAAGGTTTTGTAAGAAATAATGAAATCAACTATCTGCATTTAAACGATCTGGAAACCCCCCCTGTGTGCTTCTTCTTCACTGAACAGAGAGCAGTTCTAAATTCATCACATCTTCCCTGATGATGCAACAATGAAAAGTCACAGCATGAGCTCTGAGGGAAATGACTGCGCAACATAAAAGTCCATTCTGTGTCACTTTTGCAAAAGCTGGCTTTTTCCTGTGGACACACAGACTACGGGATATTCTAGCCATGCCAGTGTCACAATACAGATGAATGTTACATACATTACACCAGATTTGTATAGTTTTGATCACGATTGGATTATGTATGTATTTATGTGAAAACACAGTGAACTGTGACTCAGATTGTTCCATATTGAATTTCTGCTGTTGCTCGGTAGATGACGTATATCATAGCATAGGACGGTATCCCCTGGAACACCGATCACTGGTAATCTGAAGGCTTACCGATCTTCCAGGACTTCCCGTGCCAGTCGGTGATGCCGACCCCAGCGGCCGGGGCGTCCAGGCCTTCCCACCAGACGCCTCCGTCGCTGGTTTCCCCCACGTTGGTGAAGACAGTGTTTTTGCCGATAGTTGCCATGGCGTGCGGGTTAGTCTTCATGGAGGTGCCCGGAGCCACTCCGAAGAAACCATTCTCTGGGTTAATGGCTCTGAGTTTTCCTGAGAGAGAGAGAGAGAGAGAGAGAGAGAGAGAGAGAGAGATGTTATATGTTTCTATACCACATTGTTACCATCGATAAATTATTGTTTGTTTTGTATTTATTTATTTTATTGTGCTTGTACATTTTATGTAAACATGCTTTGGCAACGTTGTATTGTTTGCAGTCATGCCCAAAAAGTTTTTTGAATTTCAATTGAAAGAGAGAGAGAGAGGGGGAGGGAGAGAGAGGGGGGGGGGAGAGAGAGGGGAAGTGAGAGAGGCATAGGGGGAGACAGAGAAATGATCAGAGGAAGTATTTAGGGTGTGTGATCATCTCCATTTTGGTGAAGTGTTACCCCCCCAAAAGAAAACAAAAAAGGAGTAAAAAAAATTGTTTCTGAGAACTTAATATTTACTGGATACTCAGTACGTTTCAGTACATTGTTTGCATTAATTGTAAAAAATTAACTTACTAGAAAGCAGACAGCTGCTATGAAAGCTGGACAATGCTCTCTTTGTACTGTCAGTGGGCTGGCCACAGCAATTCATAGTTCAAAGGTCAGAGTTCCAAAGGGGGACGTTTATATCCCTCTTCCCGTTTTGCTCACCCTGGCTGTCGAACTTCATCCAGGCGATGTCGTCCCCCACACACTCCACAGTCCACCCCGGCAGTGCAGGCTTCATCATGGCCAGGTTGGTCTTCCCACAGGCGCTGGGGAACGCCGCCGCCACGTAGCGCTTCACTCCCTGAGGGTTGGTGATGCCCAGGATCTACAGAGAGAAGAGAGGCCCATGAGATCCTAACCAAAGTCCAAGAAGGTCCTGGAGCTCTAGCATGCTTTTATTTGATTACTATTATCAACCTTCTCAAGCTCATCAAGAAGGAGACATGCCTGAACAGAAATTCTCTTTCCGCCTACTGTTTTTTCTTAGGGATGAGCAAATGAAACCTAAACATGGCCACTTAAACGTAACAATATTTTTCCCGTAGAGCATTTGAATATACATCACAAAGCTGAACATCTTTGATTCTTTATAGAAGCCAGTTTTAGGAGAAGAAAGCTGAAATCAGTCAAGCTCTTTGTTTCCCGGGTAACCATGATTGCTATGTTGACTGCACAGAAGCCTTAATGTCTATGTTCATTTTGCACACAATACAATCAATGGTTTGGACTGTGATGTGCCATTTTGGCTTTAGTTTTTTCCCGTGCTGCCTGGCAAGCTCAGTTGCACTAGCATAAATTGACACAAATTGGATCCTTTCGGACTGCAGTAAATTCAACTTCTGCTCAGCTGGTACGTTTCCAAGAGGTGAGCAGAGGTCATATGGTTTCATCTATGCTGTTTCTGAATCTGTTTCTCAAGATCAGTATTATCAGACACACTGGCACACTGCAAAACAGGTTATAAAACTCTGCTTCCATGCAACGTGAAGTATATGACGAAGACAGAAATGAGCTTCCTGTGATCAGTAATCTCACAGGGTGAAGTCTATAAATAAATAAATTATTATCAAAGTTACAATACCCATAATAGTCATGATGGCTGTGCTCAGCATTAAAAGGTCCAATGTGCAAAGTCTTTGCAGACTCTTAGAGATATCATACCACTGATCTAATTATCAGAACAAGTTTATAAACCCATATGAGCAAAAGGCATGAAAAACCACGCAGAGAATGTGAGACTGCCTAGGTCTCAGTCAAGAAAGCAAAGCATAAATGGACTATATGGATACAAAGACATGGGGATTCCTTTAAGGATACTGTATTCAATTCCTTTAGAGGTTTTTCCTTCCAAGAGATGTAATTCCTTTGACCTTAATGAGTGTCATCATTGATCTTGCTCAAAAAAAAAAATCTGCAGAAACAAAGCAGGCTCTCCCTCTAGTGTTCAATGTCAATACTGCATTCTAACTGGCATGTTGTCATCAAGTCAATCTTTGTTTATGGCAATGCATAAGGCAACGTGTGTGTGTGTGTGTGTACTCACCAGTGTATGTTCAGCAAATGAGCCCTTATCTTTGATGGTGTCAGAGACAATGTAGAGAGCAAAGTGTATGTGTGAGTGTAAACGTGTATGTCTGTGCGGCGTGTCTGTGCGTACGTGTCTGTACGTGCATGATGTGTATGTGTGTGTGTGTGTGTGTGTGTGAGTGAGTGTGAGTGTGAGTGTGAGTGTGTGCCTGTGAGTGAGAGTTTGTGAGTGCATCTATGTGCAGGTGTGTGTTTTTGTGTGTTTAAGTGTTTGTCTGTGAGTGTGTGTTTTCTGCATGCACGTGTTCTCACCAGCATGTGCTCAGCCAACCAGCCCTAGTCATTGGTCTTTGGCAATGTGTGAGGAAAAGTAATAGTGTGTGTGTGTGTGTGTGTGTGTGTGTTTGTGTGTGTTTGTGTGTTCTCACCAGCATGTGCTCGGCGAGCCAGCCCTCATCTTTGGCAATGCGTGAGGCGATGCGGAGGGCGAAGCACTTCTTCCCCAGCAGTGAGTTTCCTCCATAGCCGCTGCCAAAGGACAAGATCTGCCTGGAGTCAGGAAGGTGGGAGATGAGCACCTTCTCTGGGTTACAGGGCCAGCTGTTCACCAGGGGAGCTGAGAGAGAGAGAGAGAGAGAGCGAGAGAGAGAGAGAGAGAGAGAAAGAAGGAAACAGATAGAAGTATATTTTTACTATGAAATGAATGAATGGAATGAAATGAGCCCTAGTGACTAGTACTATAGCTTCATGTAATGAAAACACTGTATTCAAATGAATCATGCTACCTACATTTCCCTGCAATCATTGCCTGCTGTGATTATATTAAATGTAGACCTCATTGTGACTCATTGTGTACATTGCTGAGTTCTGTCTCGCATTACATAGAGATCATGCTGCTCAGTTTTGTCCAACAGAGTAAGCAGAGAGCAAATATCTTTCACGAATCGTCTACCTCCACCTTTTTCTCCACCAAACGCGCAGCTAGAGTGAGTGTCTGGGATCAAGTCTGCTATTGGGGAGCGCTTGATATCAAGCGGCACAGCAGGGTTATCTTGGGGATCAAACCAACAGTGTGCGCCCTCTGCTCAAACACACCTGACTGTTCCCTTATAGAGCCCATAGTGAAGCTAGCCCATTTCTGTTGACATGGCCCTCCATCTCTCGTTCCCAGGTCTCACTTGTCCTGCTGGACAGTGTAGTCAATTTTTAAATGTCTTCACTTCGGTCTGTCATTGAGTTTTCCCAGCTTCGAAACAATCACTCATTCATCAATAATCTCCACATTCATCACATGCCCACACATCTCATGAAGTAAAAAATCCCACCATTCCATATTATTATTCGCCATAGCAAGTTCAGCTCTCGGTGCCCCTCCTTTTCTGATGCCACAATAGGCCCAGTAATTAAAGGTACGCAGTCAACACCTGAGCCTACTCATCACAGCTGATGGTCTCGCCACCTGCCTACAATGCTTCGCTACGGATTCATACCCTACCCACACTGACCTCACACTTTAATGGAGATAAGTTCCAAACACTGGTAATGACTTAAGAATATAATAATCAAGTGCCTTGTATTATTAATGACCTTATATAAATAATGTATCTATGTAAGTTGGAACATGGCTTTTCTGTGTTCCTGTGTATACATGTAAATTAGATCATTAGGCGCCACTTTGTCTGCATATGTGCAACAACATGTTTGGGTGAGCTAATTGGTGACAGGGTCGAAATGTGCTCTTGACCATGGAAAGAACAGACAACCTTGCAAGACAAGAAGCTCAGTCGAGGACTTGACTGAAATGTTAAACATTTATGGCGCCAGCATTAGATAAATATTAAGTATATAAACCCTATGCGATGTTAGTGAAATTGCTTCACCATCAGCCTTGTGCTGGGAGTGAGCCTGATTGCAATTGTAATTGTTGTGTGTCTAATAAATATACTTATATGCAGCACCGGAGTCCTGAGGTAACTAGGGTGACTTTTCGCCTATCAACCTCTTATCCATGCGATCTCCAATGCAATGTAAGACAATTGTAACAATAACATCTCCCAACCCACTAACAGACAAACCCCACCTTATTCACTCAGAGACACAAATCAAACCATACTGACGGCGGTACCTTTGAGAGGGAGGGGTCTGCCCAGTGAGTGTTGGCACCGTACAAACTCTGCCCCCTCTGCCAGCTTGTCCATGACGGGCGTGCCCATGCGGGTCATGACGCCCATGCTAGCCACCACATACGGGGAGTCTGTGACCTGCACACCAAACTTGGCCAGGGGGGAGCTCACTGGACCCATGCTGAAGGGGATCACGTACATGGTCCTGCCTACACGCAGAGGGAAACAAAATGGAGAGAGGCTGAACCCAAAGCAGACAAGTGACAAATCAAATTTAACCTTAAATTTAAAATATTACGGCTATATTTAAAACTGATAAAAACAGAAATGATTCTTTGCTCTTTTTTATCTTTGTGAGGCTTGTGTGTGTAAGTGTTTGAGAATGTGTACGTGACTGTGTGTGTGTATGTGTATGTTAGTGTACAAGTCTGAATGTAGTGTGCATGCGTTTGTGTGATCGTGTGTGTATGTGTTTGTGTGTGTTTTTTGTAAATGTGAGTGTTTTCTTCACACTCACCTGCCATGCAGCCAGGGAAGCGGTCCTGTCTGGCTGTCTGGAAGTCGCTCTCACTCATCCAACTGCCCAGCTGGCTTTTGACACCGCCGGTGGGGATGGGAATAGTGTCGCGCTCATTCTTAGTCACGATCACCGTCTTACTCTCCACACGAGCCACATCTCGGGGATCTGTGCGTGCCAGCCAGCTACACACACACACACACACACACACATACAAACAAATTAAAGATTCAATCTCTGTGAGTCAAAGTGAATTAAAAGCTACACCGATAAATATCATGCAATAGCACATCCGTTTATAATGAACAGTGTTTATGAAATGACTACTACAGTGTCAAATTAGCCTGGATAACAGACCGAACCCCGCCCACAACACTTGAGGTCTGGAAGTTCGGTCTGGCACTGCTCCGTTGGGGAGAAATTATCAGATCTCAGAAAACTGATCTAACCAATGAAATTGTCAGGGTGGGCTTTATACGATGATGGAAAGATGATCAACCAACGCTTGAGTTGAATTAACGGTAGATTCGAAATCGTACCAAGATGGCGGCATCCCGGTAGCCTGTTAGTGGGAAATATTTTATGTGAATTAAGCTATCTACACGACTTTTTTATGTCTACATTGACTCGGTTAGTTGTGTATGTGCTACACGAATGTTGCAGAGTATTGTAGGTCTTAACTGAAGCTCTAGACCATTACTTTTAGGTTACTGCTAACGCTTAGACCAAAAATCTATTGCAACACATAGTAGCTAGCTAGCCTCCCTGCTAATAAGTATAACGTGAGCGTGCATATCTCACAGATATTGACAGCGCATTCATTTTAAAAGATGAACAGAGAAACGCGATCAAAGCATTTGTCGATCGAAAAGATGTTTTTGCCGTCCTTTCTACGGGATCCGGTAAAAGTTTAATGTATCAGATGGTCACACTATGTTGCTCTGATTGGTTCTAGGTATCCAATTGAGTGAAGAGGCACACAGCTCAATGGAGCAGTATCAGACTCATATTCTGACTAGAATTATGAGTTTGACATTGTCAGGCTAGTGTCAAATACTATTAGATCTAGTCTAAAAACATGAAAGAAAGGCAGAGAACTCAAGCAAGACTGCCTGAGTGAAAACTGTAGAGGGACTAGATGAGTTGGCAAAAAAACTGTAGGAACCTACCCAAAGAAAATAAGAAAACATCATGTCTTCAATATAAAAATATGGTTATCGGCCACCTAGAATGTGTAGCTGACAAGGAACACCCCCTTGTGATAAAACATGTGTCAGGTCAGTACTCACCAGTTCTCATATTTCGGCAGCTTCTTGACCATGCCCTCTTTTTCCAGTCCTGCGTAGATGTCCTGAAGCTCCTGGGTCGACCCCGTTACCACGTGAACATTGGAGGGCTTGCATTCGTCCACCGCCCCCTTCACAAACTCGGCCACGGCAGGGGGGAGGGAAGGAACGGAGGCTAGGGAACGCACTCCCACAGACGTCCCCGATCTGACAAAATAAATAAATACAATGTCACACTCTACTTTAAAGGCACCCAGTGCAACTTTCGAGGCTTAAAAATAAACATTCAATTTCTAGTCTTTTTTAAACGTAGTAAGTTTCAGTAACTCCATACCATTCCATATCGACATTCAAGGAGCAAAGATGAGACGTCGTTGTGTGGTGAGAACTGATAGAAAATGGATAACAACAACAATCGCCGCCATTTTCTTTATTTTTTGTAACCTACAATAAATACAGCAGGCTTCCAGTCAATGGAAAAATGGCCTCTCCCCCCCGGCGATTGTTGTTGTTTACGATTTTCTATCAGTTCTCACCACACAATGACGTCTCATCTTTGCTCCTTGAATGACGATATGTAATGGACTTACTACGTGTAAAAAAGACTAGAAATTGAATGTTTATTTTTCATTGAATGTTTACATAAAGTTGCACTGGGTGCCTTTAAAAAGACTTTCATGCAATATTTGTATGTACGTTGAGTTATTACATGTTTTACTAGATAGCATAAGAGAGCAAACATATCTATCCAGAAATCTCGGTGTGTCTGTCAGTCTAGGGCGTATCTCCCTGACGTTAGTTACGTTAGATATGAGATTTCGCATGTAGCTTACGCATGTCATGAACCTGTGCATCCTTGATTTTGAAGATTTCTGAATTCATAGTTCGCGAGATTTTTGTATTTTATCGTTTGCCGTAGGCACTATGGGTTATCGTTTGCCGTAGGCACTATGGGTAGTGAGGCACTATGGGTAGTGTAGTAATTCAGAGAAAGAGGGGCAGACCCACGCGACGTGAATGATGTCATAGTCATAGAACAGCCTGGCATGTAACCAAGTCTCATTACCATGTTAAGTAGTATATTGTAGTTTGATGTATTTGTATAAGAGTTTGCTTTCTATTCAACGTTGCTGGTTAGACTAGACCAGTGACCATGCGTTCATGCATCTACTGATGCAAAGAGAGAGGTTTTCCGATGTATTAGTGTCCCAATCTGTTGTAATTCGTGTGTACTTTGTTTTCTCATTATTGCAATATTATAAACCTCAGTCTGCATTTACACTGGCTGGGAGAGGCTGTCATTCCGAAGGTACTGTGTGTGATCGCCTTTGCTCTGTGTTCATTAAACCGGTCAGTGTGTATGAATAAACGGCTGGGTGCCAATCAAAATCACAACAAAAGAGTGGAGTACTACACCGCTACAAATGGTAGCTTATATTGATAAGCATCGGAGGCTTTCAGATTGTCCATTGCTTTCCCATCTGTTGCTATGGAGTCCACGAAATACGCGAAAATCTCGCTGTAAGTTATGTTGGGCCATGTCGTCATGTTATCCTCCCAGTTCTGCACTGAACAACAGCTACACCTACGTCTGCTAACACTACAGAATGCATAATTCCTACGGGCACTGCACTAGTAGTCAGTGAAAAAGGGTGGTTTAAGAATCGGGCAAAAACACTGTGCGAAGGTTTTCATAGATAAGATTCAGATCAGAATCTATATCCACATTTGGGTAAACCTCTTGGATGAAGACCCATTTGCCTCTTTAACATGTGTAGTCTCCAGAATGAGACCTTTCAAGAGAAACAGCCTTTGAGGACAGGTGTTACCGAGACAATGACCTGAAACTCCTCACCCTGAGAAGCTTGCTCTGTCCTAACTTCATGCCCTAAAGGAACCAGTTCTGCCTCTTTGACTCACTCACCTTTAGAACAGGAATTTAGTATATACAGTAGTTGGGCTTTTAAAAATATATATTGTTAGTTATTTAGAGTTATGCATTGTTCAAACTGTCCACAATATGGTCTGAATTCCTACAGCAGCTGTAAGCGATATCCCGTCTGTTTTGTCCACCATGCTACCACCCTGCCAGGTTAGCAGGACTTGATACAGTCACATGGGTCATCTCTAACACAATCAATCACTGCATTCAGGAAGGCGTTTGGAAAACTGGTTGGGTCTGTATTGGTATGTTTGTTCTGTTCTACAGCCAATGGTTATTTCCAAAAGAACTAAAATTCCTGCTTCACTGAGTTGGGTTGTGACAAATGTGTGACCAGGGCTAAATCTGAGCATGAAGATGTTCATTATATCGTTGAAAAACAAAGCTTAACTCCACACTGGTGCCAGCGGTGGTCCTGTATTTGGTATGTGGCCAAGAACAATTCTTGCATCACCTCTTGGATCACAAACAATGTAACCGTGAGCCGATATTGCTCAACCAACATTCAACCACACACCCCACAGCTACAGAACTCAGATTCACCTTCTAATGATTAGGGCCCATTTCTTTTACTTTCTTTTTAATGAACTGAGGCGAGAGGCATGAAAAGACAAAGGAGTGAAAACCTTCTCTCTTTCCTCTGAGTACTAGAAAAAAGAGGGTCAAAGTTCACATTAGAATAGTGGCCAGTCCTTTTTGTTTGGGTGCTGAACAATCGGCACAGAGCTTTAAAACTGGGCCATAAAATAGCCACTGACTCTTACCTATACAGCCCAGCACAGCATAACTGGATAAGTGGTCAGTCATTTCACGAGACAGAGGGTGTCTTCAATTTCACAAAGCGTGACTCCCATCTACAGTAGCTTGTGAATAAAATTAGGGAGATATTTGAAAGGGGGTGGTGAAAGAGGTTTTCTTTTTAACTCTTCTAATGGGTGTGGCGTCTCACTGTTTTAATCTCTGACCTTTAACCCACTCTCTTTCACCATCCTCCTATCCCATCATTCCTCTCTCACCCATCCCCCATCTCCTCACCATCAACCCAGTTCTCTTTGGAACCTTTTGACCAGTGAGTTCTGAGCATAGATTTGTTAGTCTGTAAAATAATCCTGTGCCCTGAAGAAGGTTTTTTATTTCCACATGCCACTGTAGTATTATCTAGATTCTAGAACATCAGCCCATAGATAAATGTTAAATAGATACACATAGACGTAACACTCTATTTCGTTGTAACATTATAGAGAGAACCCTCAGCCAATGACATTCTAATTGAACAGAAGTGATCCTAATCCGCAAGGACCATCCCCAGCTAATAAGACTGATGAGAACATACTCCAACGAGTTAAGAAACCCTCTGTGATCCAATAAACTCAGCCAAAAAATGGTCAGCCATAAGGGGTTTGTTTTTAGCTTGCCCATGCATACTCAAATTTCAGGAGATCTGTATGTATAGCCATGTTTGCAGTTCCCTAGTTGCTATATGGGAGCTTGGGGAACAGTATGGCAGTAGAGTTATTAACTGTTGCAGACAGAAACACAGAGCATGAGAGCAGAGATAAGTCTGTCAATGTATCAACCATTAGACCCCATGATCTCTCTCTCTCCCTCTCATTTTCAGTGGAGTTCTGATCCATCCTATTTCTCTTCAGCGGCCAAACACACCTCCAGATGGGCTGGCCAATCGCCTGGTATGATGCACAAGCACACCCACTTGTACCAAAGCTCTACAAGTTCACAGTCTCTGTGGGCATACCGCACAGACCTATGTGCAACACTTAAACGCACTTAGGCCTTAACAAGGCCTTCACAAATCATGTGTGCACTGCAGTTTAACCAATGGGGGTGGTGGACATTATCATCTCCTAACCAACAAGAATGCACAAAACCACAACGACACACAAACATAAAAACAAACACACACATATACAGATCGAATGTGCAAAAAACAATGTCTATTTCCTGCCTATCGTGTTCTGTTATTGGCACATATCTTACGTTTCTGTACTACAAACTGTATTCTGATTTCTGGTCTGTTTTCAGTACTTCTCTGCACATTATAGACTTTTCTGAGCTTCTTTTTTGAGTGGTTGTGTGGAATTCAGCAGAGTACATAATAAAATGTGTCCTCATTCCCTATTGAGATCTTCTCATGTAAGTATTTAAACACATTTCAGCAAATCAAGTCCTCCCAAACACATGTACACAATACACCATACACCACATACAACACACACACAGCAGATACACAGCAGACACACTAGCAGCACACAGACTGTTAGACATCCTCCCCCCCCACCCCCAACCACACACACACACACACACACACACACACACACACACACACACACACACACACACACACACACACACACACACACACACACACACACACACAGGACACAGAGAAGAGTTTATCTCAATCTTTCCAGACTTTTCCTGATGCTAAAAACGGGCACAATGCCTTGACTTTGCTTGTTTCCACCCAAAGCACTGTGTTTCTATAAAACTTGACAAGGAAATATCTGAGAAGACTTAATTTCTTGTATTAAATGAGTCACCCGGACACTCAGACTTCTCAGCTACTGACATCTCCTACGGTTGAGAGATTGTGTGACTTCTTTCCAGCAAGTCAAAGTTTGTGCGTGCTTGGTTAAACTATCACATACCACAGTCAGGAAAAAGGACACAGTTGTGACAATGTTGTATTTTCTCTTTTGAGTTACCACAAGGTATCAGGTAGCGTTAATGTGCATTACAGCACAGTATTCATATCCTTGTTCCTTGCAGTGCATCTGTCTTTTACAAAACCCAACGTTATGCCAGAGTTTATGGAATATATGGGAAACTAACCCCGATTCCACTATTGGTTTCCAGGTTTTCCACCCTCTTCGATGCAACCAATTACTAGATCAATGTCAACCCTGAGGAGTTAAGCATTCAGTCATTACAGCTATACACCAATGTAGGCACTGAACAAACCGGATTGGTTACCCCAAACCAATCTGAATTTGTGGGGGCAAAAAATGTCTAACCCACATGGGGTGATAACGCATGTGACATTAACCTGTTCCATGTCAGGCTATACAACGTGTGCCACAGTTTGCCACGACATGTCATTAGAAAAGTAAACTGAGAGAAGGATGTTGAACTAGGCAATATGCCAAGGGCAATCTCTAAAGTAAAATAGCGTCAATGTACAAGGCTTCAGACTCTCGGTTACCATTCAGGTTTGCAGAATTGAACATCATATTTCCTTCAGTAACTTGTCTGAGCTTTGCTCTGTAGTAACCTAGTCCCTGTGAACATGCAGGCACTGTAAACCTCTCACACGAATATCTCACAAGTTCACATCCTTTACATTTCTGCGCCAACGTGGATACGCCATTTACATTGCGTAAAATGTAATGCATGCTCTGGCTGTACATCTCGTTCTTCAGCTTACAATCCGGAAAAGACCAAGGAGAAGTTGTGTATTAGTCCTTACACATTTTTATTTTGATACATACCTTCTCAGTACTCCAAGCATAAGGCGCGACATCCTCGATGATGCGGTAGTAAACAAGATACTAAAACTCCAAAAGTATTCAGTGGTTATATAAAAAAACAGATGCTGGTGTAACAAATGGAGTGCGTCTTCCAGGGCCAATCACCTCTCACATCTGATTGGTCTTGTGGACAGAGCTCCTGCACCGAGGTAACTGAGGTAGTGAGAACCTTGCTCTTTTGTATAAGCAGCACGTGTAACTTATCTACTTTACACACACCCTATTTCATAGCTTAATATCTGGACAGCAACAAGCGACTTTCCTCTTCCGTCAGCGCAAATTGCGATTCCAAACTTGTAGCTCCAACAGCTATCTCTACATATAGCCTACTTCAAACACATTTCCCTATTCGTTCATTTTACAGAGGTATTATATAGTTCGGAGTTTGGTGGATTGTTGTGTGAGGTTATATCCAGTATAGACAACCGTAGCAACATCCGTGTGTGCTCAACAGGTCTCCAGACTAGACTAAACAAAAAACTGAGACGACCGCACAGTTGGCTAATAAGTAGCTAAGATAGCCCTCGAAAACACAAATAATACCTTATGCACTCGAATCTCTAAATGTTATTTTTTCGGTGGTTCTTCCAGAGAACTTCGGTGGTTCTTACACCACATATTCTAAAACCTTTCGTCCTACTGGTATAACAACACCGGCTTGCCACCGGCTGATGCAAAGTCCTGTTCCTTTATTCACAGAAGAGTACTTTGTATCACTGCGGTTGCATTTACTACAAATGCAGCTGATGGTCTTATAGGTGAAAGCAATAAGGTCTTGAAAAATCCAAGATGGGGGGTTTGAAGATTAGGATGTCGTCCCTGTATGACGAAGCAGTGCCAAATCAGCAGATGTTGCCGTGAAAAGTCAGAGGTTTGGTCAGGAAACGAGGAAACACTACTCAAACCAGTGACGTTATAACCATGGGGGTTATCCTCAGTGCTGCAGAGCCGAATTTCTTATTGCTGTATACTTAAGTATAAATTAAGCGATGAAATATCTAACTTAGTTCATTTTTCACAATCTTTACGTTTCCTTTTTTTTATCTTGCCCAAATAACAACCACACACCTAGTAACAGTTGGAAATTCGGCACTCTAACCACAACAGCAAAAACCTATAGTTTATTCGGTTAAACAGCTGGAGTGTTTTATTTTGTAAACTTACTTTTACAAATCTTCACTTAACAAGAAAGTTTATGTGTGTGTTTGTTTGTGTGTGTGTATGTGCGCGCGCGAGACAGAGAGCGAGAGCAAGAGAGAGAGAGCAAGGGTGGGCGAGAGATAAAAGTACAGCACATCCAACAACTGGTTAAACTTCAGCCTGTCAATAACAATAAACCACGGCCTGAAACCATTCGCAACGCAGGCACGTGTTGGAACATACTCTCTCTAAAAAAAAGTCGTTTATGTACAGCTGGATTCCACATCTGAGAAAACTTGAAATACTCAGTTGCCAGTATTATGCAGGTGAACTACTTTTTTCAGTATGGTGAAGCTTTTGTATACTTCCACTTTTTTATGGCGTTCTGTAGAAAAGGCAATAATAGCCCATAGGCTATGTAAAATAGTGCCTAATTTGGGCTGGCATATTAGAGGTGGAAATTAAAAATAATAATATAATATTGATACAGCTACTCTATATCGCGATATTTATTTATATCATATTATGACTTTATTTTGGTACATACGTCTACTCTGATAACATTGCTTCTGAAGTCCACAATATGGCACCAAACCTTATACGTGTCTTTGATGAGATGTCAAAGCAGAAATTGGAAAGGAAGGTTGGAATCAAATGTCTACACACTGGCCACCAGTTTTGAAGGTGTTGAGAATCATGGTTATAATTCAGTGGTGTGGTGAACATAAAGCTGATAGGTGAAAATTCACCCTAGTTACCTCAGGACTCCGGAGCTGCATATAAGTATATTTATTAGATAAACAACAATTGCAATCGGGCTCAATTAAACACATCGCACAAGGTTTATATAGACAGAAGTTTAGCGTTCAGCAGGGATAACCACGTGGTGGATCTCTGACGTCAAAGGCTCCCTATATAGCAAGGATGGCAGTTTTGCACAAGGTCGGAAGAAGCACAGTTTCCTTCTTATCACCTCTGGTCTAAACATGCACTTGAACAAATGCAGACTAAGTGGCACCTAATATTCTAAGTTACACACACGCAGAAACACAGAAAAGCCATGTTCATGTAAGGTAATTAATAATACATTAGGCATTTGGCCTGTGCGCAGAGATTAACGTCTTTTTAGGCTAGGCAGAATGGCCGTGTGCAGAGGTGGGTGTCTTGAAAGGTTAAGCAGAAAGGCCTGTTCCCAGGGATGAGACTTGTTTTCGAAAAACAGGCCTACAGGTGCATGCCGATGGAGACAGGCAAGCATTCATCGAGGGGTCTCGGGATAGGAGATGCAGACAAGTCAAGGACAGGCAAAGCCTCCCAAAAAAATAAACAGGCTCTTTGCCATATTGGCAAGGACACCAACCTGCTGTCACGAGTCACCATTGTCCTAAAATGTTTCTCCACATCAAGTGAAAGAGAGTATTCTGATTGGCTGAGCGTGGATAAGTTTTAGGTGTACAATTGGTTCAATTTGGATACGTTTTAGGCTTTTGATTGGAAAAGCATAGTGACGAAATATGCCCTTTAAAAAGTTAGTGCGCAAGGTTTTGACAGAGCTGCTCAATGGACCACCACTCTGATTGAATGAAATGACTGCAAGATTCAATAAAACTTCAGTTCATCGCATTCGGTCTTCTGACTCTCATTGAAGTATCATCTCTGATATTTGGAGTGGTTGTTTTCGCTACAGCAAAGGCTATACAGTATATTTACCAAAGTTTGATATCCCTTTCATGTGTGTAGATTGTTATACCATTGTAAACTGTCCATACCTATGATTTATTGTTTTTATTGCACATGTTTATTCAACTTCAGATTGCTTTTACGTGTATAATTATAATGTTCTCTGCCGTAATATAGTTTTTTGATTTTGATCCAAGTACGGTTAGAAACTCCACGTGTAGTGTCTCCTGTGTTGTGTTTCAACCTATCACATCTCTTTCATCCTGCAAAACTTTACTTTTGCAAAGCAGCCTTTGCCCCATGGACTTTGCCAGCAGACCAGGGCATCAACATCACAATGTACTCCCCAGAAATACATTATCAAATCAATCAATAACCGATGGTCTACCAAGAACTTCAGGTTGACTTTTGACCTTTCAGCACAAACAACAAGAAATAAAAACACTACAGTGATGAACGTGAAGACCATACTTGTTCATTCATCAAACTTAAGTACACACACATATAAAAAACTGTTTCCATACTCTTCACTGTAAGTTATACAGCATGTGTTATTGAATTGCTCTGAGCAGTGAAAAATGCCTCAGGCCTTTCAAATGAGAAACCAGTATGTCTAGGTCTCATTTCATCATCTTGAATCAGATAAGTTAGATATACAAGATCACTGCCATTACATCTTACTCAAACTCAAGGTACATTTGCCAGAATTGAAATTCCTACCCAGAAAGACATTTAAGGTGAGGAAGAGAGTGGACAATGTCCTCCCTTCAACAAAAAAAAAACAACAAAAGCATTAATGAAGGCTGTTTTGATTGTAATGTCTCAAGTCAAGTCCTTATCCATCATATTTTTCCTAGCCATATCAAAGTATTTGATTGTACTGGTCATTCAAAAGCTTGTCCAACTATATAATATACTTCTACCATCTTATGTCTTCCAAAGTGTTCAAGAAATGTGTTCCCAAAAGTTATGGCTCAGGAATCCTTAGGGATATTTAGTATGCCTAGCCTCTACATTACCAGTCTAGTGTGAGGCTGTGTTGCATGCAGAGATACACAAGTGCAATAAATGTCCTACTTGAGCCCCAGTGCCTGTCTGGCACAAGGACTCCATTCACCTCCAACATTAATTCATGCAAACTCTTAGAACCATGTGAAAGTCTAGCCCACTTTAGTTCACAGTCTGGTAAAAATCAGTGGTGTAGCACTGGTCAAGTAAAGTCACTCATTCTCACATTGAATTTGAGCTAGTCTAGTGTGATAACAAGATGCCACAGCAGTGGGAGGTGCTTTTCTTTTCCACAGCTTTAGTGATTTGATCAGAAACACATAATCATTATGCCAGCGCTTGCAAGGCATTCACACATCATCTATTGATCACCAAAAAATTGCAGGGAAAAAAACAAATCCACTCAGTGTGTTTAGTTTGTCGACAACTTTGATCTGACTAGTTTCTTTGCTCGTCGGGCAGTTTGGGGTTTGTTTACTGTGCCTGACGCCACAGCTCTTTGTGTGTCTGTTTGTTTTTAGGTGGAACTTGAACCCCACATGTGGGTCAAGTTAGGGAAACAGAGGGCCACTGTCAACTGGTTGATTGAAAGTTCAATAATATCCATCAGCAACCATTTAACAGTCTGCAGTAGGTTTAAACAGCTTGCAAAAAACATGGCAGCCCCAACTGAGGAGAAGGTGATTGACCCTGATGGTGGTGATAATGTAATGATCTTCATTGAGATGATTATTTCACCAACGACAGGAAGCTCTTCTACCACCTACCGATGAGGTTGAATATCGCAGTTGAGTGATGGTCGGTGTCGTATGTGGTCGAATCTAATGTCACACCAGAGGTTATCTCTGGTTCAGTTCAGTAGCGTCACCGAAGTTGCTTTTTTGGTGATTTACCGAAATTCGAAATCGACTATATTTTTTATTTTATTATTATTATTATTATTTTTTTTTTTTACATAGCCTATCATAACCATGTTCTAAATAACGACCTCTAGACACAAAACTACAATCACAATTGTGCCTCTTTAATGGTGATTGGAAATAGGAGAGTTGGACATTCAGAGTTTTACACTCGAATGACGTTTGAAATGGAAATGGAAAGCAGTGTCCTACAATTCCCAGTGTGCAACACAAAGGCGGAATTAAATAATGATAGTCGGGAAGTTCCGACATTGCTTTAATTCACTTTCATTTTCACTTCATTTGCTGAGTAACTGTCTGCGTATTTCTTGTACGAATAACATTGTCATATCTACTGGGAGAAAAGTCCGGAGAAATTCTTCACGTCGATCGATTAACAAACGTTAACAGAATTATCAAGAAGTTTTTTTGTGTAACCAGATTGTCCATATTTTCACCTGGTTACGATGACGTCCATGGTCATGACCCCCGAGTCAAAGAAACAGGTAACTTAGACGAAGATATTTCAACATTAATATAGCATACAACTGGTCGAACAGTAGGCCTAGAATTCTAACAACTCTAAGTCTAAAAACCTGAAGAGAGTTGTGTATATGAGCAAACACAGTGCATGCTCACATGCAGACTCTCGCGCCGTAATATGACAAATAGTCTGTTGTCAGAAGGTAATGTGAAAAATACTGTTTCATTCCAGGTTGATGGCTTTTGCAAGAAACTGACCTTGGAGGTAAGACAGACTCTGTCCCCATTTAAATTGCTCAGATGTTTTCCCCCAGTATTGAGGTGGGCCCATTGTATTCATGTATGTTACATTTATTCCAAAGGCAGAACACCTGGTCAAAGCATTCTTCCCACAAAAGATGGCAGAAATGGATGCCCTGTTGCAGGTAAAATCAAGCCACTGAGAAGTATGTTCCAGAGGTGACATACGTGTCCATTTCATTTTCAAAACCAAAACCGTATTTGGTGTAGAACTGATGTGGTGGTCACATATTGACCTCATGGATGATGGTTTGTGTGTGAGTCACTTCCTGAGAGAATGTTGTGAGAACATAAATGATACCCCCAAGGGTAAAAGCCATAGAAAACCCCATTTTCTAACAGTGATAGCAATGCACGTCTCCTAACGATAGTCTGTCTGCTGTTGGCTCCTTTAAGGCTTCTCTCAGTCTGGAGGACCTGACTGCATTGAAGGCTCCCCTTGATATCCCAATCCCTGACCCAGCCAAAGAGGAACTCAAGAGGAAGAAGAAAGAGGAGGTGACTGAAATGCAATCTCATTCCAGATCCCTGATCCAGCCCCATTTACTCCCATTAACATAGTTGTATAAACTCTAAAATTATATATCCATGGATTAGCATGTCTCCTAGACAGGTTTTATTGTATATTAATCCATATCATATGTTTATTTTCTTTCGACAGAAAGAGGCTAAAGAAGGAAAGAAAGACAAGGACAAAGACAGTGACAAAGAGGATGAGGAAGGTCATTCAAAATATTGAAGAGACTGAGTCAATGGCCTACAAAGATTTGAGTTGGCAGAGTTATAGCGTATATATTTAGTTTTTAGAACTAATCCTAAATCTAATTGTCAGAAATGGACTCTACAGGCCTCATTAGTGAAGTTGACGATACAATTACAAACTGATTGCAGTTATATAGTAAATGCAGTGTCTAATTAAAAGCATTGCTCATCATCGTTAACATCGTTAAGCATCGTTTCTTTGACCCTCATGGTGCTGAACATGACCTTTGATATGTCTGTGGTTTAGCTGGCCCCCCCTGTGGTCCCATTGGCTGCAATGAGAGATTGGAGGCTCTGCTGAAGGAGATTAAGCCTCACCTCCAGACCCTTAAGGAGAAACTGAACACGGTAATGTCACTGCATTACACTGCATAATTCACGCCTCTCAAGTCAAGTCATCAATACCAGAAGGCTTCAGATAGGCCAGCCAATAGGAATTTTGGACAGGGGTACAACATTTTCTGAATTGGGCCCCTCGTTGTAGTTAATCCCATTTATGGGTCAATCATAGACCATTGCCTTTGACAGGGGGTCATCTGAACCCTTTGCCTCCCCTGACGGCAGGCCTGCTTCAGTGAAAACACACACACATACAGACATGTAAACATACAAGCACTTGCACACGCACACGTACAAGCATGCACACATACACACACACACAAACACACACACATGCACACACACAGGCACACTCTGACAGCCTCACATTCAGACAACTCTGTCATCTTCACTTACCTTGCACCCGTAATGCTTGTGGCCGATGTTTCACCTCTGTACTCATACCTCTGTACTGTCTCTCTCAGGTGTCGATGTGGGTGCAGCTGCAGGTCCCCACGATGGAGGACGGGAATAACTTTGGTGTAGCAGTGCAGGTTAGTATGCAGCTCTTCCTGTTCATTAACGGGCAACTGGCAATGAGCAAAGTCTGTCGCACATGAACTAAAGCTATCGTGTGGCGTGTGGGAACATTGAGCTAACCCACCCATGTTTGCACTCAGGATCTTTCTCATGGTATTTAATTAGCAAAATGATATTGACCAGTTATTAAATTAGCTGTTGTTCATGTGCTGCGACCAAGTATACTTAGTTCAGCTTAGTTTTAAGTTGTTAAGAATTACAGTTCTAGTTCGTAGCTAGTGTTTAAAAATATACACAAACTCTTTTTTTAAGAAACCATATTGGCAAGTGGCAGTCAAGCATCATAGTTTAAGTATGAAAATGTATTCTCCCATTTATTCAAACCTGGATTTTTCATGTTTGATGATTTCAGGAGAAGGTGTTCGAGCTGCTGACCAACACTCGCACCAAGATTGAGGGATTCCAGACACAGATTTCAAAGTACGTTTTATAGCACCACCCATTACATCACTGTCAAGAAATGAATCAGAAAACTTGATCTGAATAAAAACAAAAGGATTTTCACTGGAAGGCTCTTAGAATAAGCATAATTTGAATGATTGTCTGAGGGACTGTCCCCAGGGAAACTTGTGTGTTGGGGGAGTTATTTTAACAGTACATTAGATCATGTGTGGGACAGGAATCATGAGGAACCGCATCCACTATCCGATTAAGTACTAGTGATCTCTGGAAGAATGCTTTTCAGTGGGTTAGATAGCACACTTGGTTAAGGATGAATTATATTTAGGTAAGACCTGTCAGACCAACATTATGTCAATGATGAGCACTTTTACCAGGCTGGCCCATGTGATGGAGAGTCAGTCGACAGGCAGCTCTGTGGACCGCCACAGTTGTCTGTGAAGAATAGGCGGAAACTGGATAGACCTCTGACTAACCCTTGGGACACTGGGAAATCGGATGGGGTGTCACTTTGACCAGTTTTTCGAGGATGAAATAGCTTGGGAGCTCTATGAAGTCTGCTTGGAATGTATTGATCGGGGGACGCGATTTTGACTTTACCCCCTAAAAAGGGGGATGTTGGGCACCTGAGTCATTACTTTGACACAACTCAAAGATTTTCTCAAAAGCTCTGTCCAATAACAAATTATCATACCTCAGGCACCATATACATACAGTCATGGACGAAAATGTTGGCACCCTTGCAATTCTGTCAGATAATGCACCACTACTCCCAGAAAAGAGTTGCAATTACAAATGCTTTTGTATTCACATGTTTATTTACTTAGTTTGCATTGGTAAAACACAAAAAATCTGACAAATAATGCCAAATCTGACTTTATTCCACATAAAACTCAAAAAAGGGCCGGACAAAATTGTTGGCACCCTTAAGAAATAATTGTGTTTTAGGCATGTAATTCTCCTTTAATCTTTATTTAAACTCACCTGTGGCGAGCCACAGATGCTGGTAATACAGAAATCACATTTGCAACCAGTTAAAATGGAGCAAAGTTGACTCAACCTTTGTGTTGTGTGTCTGTGTATACCGCGCTGAGCATGGGGAAAAGAAAGAAGAGCAAAAAATTGTCTGAGGATTTGAGAACCAAAATTGTAGAAAAGCATGGACAATCTCAAGGCTACAAGTCCATCTCCAGAGATCTTAATGTTCCTGTGTCCACTGTGCGCAGTGTCATCAACAAGTTTACAGCCCATGGCATTGTCACTAACCTCCCTGGATGTGGAAGGAAGAGAAAAATTGATGACAGAATGCAACAAAAGATTGTTTGAATGGTGGATAAATAACCTAGAACAACTTCCAAATAAATTCAAGCTACCCTGCAGACAAAGGGTACAACGGTGTCAGCTTGCACTATCCGTCGCCATTTGAATGAAATGGGATGCTATGGTAGGAGACCCAGAGGACCCCACTGCTGACACAGAGACCTAAAAAAGCCAGACTTGAGTTTGACAAAACTTTCTTGGGGAAGCCAAAATCATTCTGGGAGAACGTCCTGTAGATAGATGAGACCAAAGTAGAACTTTTTGGTAAAGTAGTTTACAGACAACGAAATGAGGCCTTCAAAGAAAAGAACACGGTCCCTACAGGCTAATATGGTGGAGCTGGACCGATGTTTTGGAGTTGCTTTGCTGCTTCTGGAACCTGATGCCTTGACTATGTGCATAGCATCAGGAAATCTGAGGACTACCAAATCATTTTTGGGCGCAATGCAGGGCCCAGTGTCAGAAAGTTGGTTCTCCGTCAGAGGACATGGGTCTTCCAGCAGGACAATGACCCATAAAACACTTCAAAAAGTACCCAGAAATGGTTAAGACAAAGCACTGGAGAGTTCTGAAGTGTCCGAGATGACTCCAGATCTTAATCCCATAGCACAACTGGGGGGCATGATCTCAAATCAGTAGTTGGCAGAAGGCACCCTTCAAATGTGAGAGACCTGGAGCAGTTGGCAAAAGAAGAGTGGTCCGAAATTCCAGTAGAGAGGTGTAAGACACCTCATTAATGGTTACAGGAAGCAATTGATTTCAGATATTTGTATTTCTTTATTTTTAAGGGTGTTCTCCCCATTATAAAGTTGAGGGTGCCAATAATTTTGTCCGGCCCTTTTTTGAGTTTTATGTGGAATAAAGTCAGATTGGGCATTATTTCTCAGATTTTTTGTGTTTTTCCAATGCAAACTAAGTAAATAAACATGTAAATGCAAAAAACATTTGTAATTGCAACACTTTTCTGGGAGTAGTGGTGCATTATCTGACAAAAGTGCAAGGGTGCCAACATTTTCGTCCATGACTGTATATGCATATGTGAACTTCATGTTGTTATGTGTTCTTTTCAGATACTACAGTGAGCGGGGTGATGCAGTGGCCAAGGCTTCCAAACAACCCCATGTGGTAAGTGGATTCTACCTGAACTCCCTGTCTGCTTGATATTTTTTTTTGTAGTTTGTATCATATCTGCATTTACTTTCCAATAGCCGTCATGAAAATATAAGGCCTGAGAAATAAAGTACATCGAGGATTCTGCTGTGGTGTCAAATAAATCAGTGAATGATTTCCCCACAA
Source organism: Sprattus sprattus (assembly GCF_963457725.1). Taxonomy (NCBI): domain Eukaryota; kingdom Metazoa; phylum Chordata; class Actinopteri; order Clupeiformes; family Clupeidae; genus Sprattus; species Sprattus sprattus. The sequence continues at coordinate 17,127,521 of NC_137915.1, read as the reverse complement.
GTTCCGGCTCAATTGAACAATCATGAAACCTCTAAATAGTTGACACCATGTCTGTCAGTTACATGTGTACGTTGTGTGAAGGGAGGGGACAAACATCATGCCACAGCGATGTTAATGAGTAATATTGCTCTACCCCTTTATTTTTTGTTTTCCTTGCATGTCCCCCTGACAGGGAGATTACAGGCAGCTTGTTCATGAGCTGGATCAGTATCAGTACAGCGAGCTTCGCATTGTGGTTCTGGAGATCCGCAACACATATGTGAGTTCAGATGGTTGTTTTTTATATATTTTATATTTTTGTTTATATTTTGGTAGGTCCTGTAATGAGTGTTGGTTCTGATTGAGTTATTTTCTGAACTCTAGGCTGTGTTGTATGACATCATCCACAAGAACTACGACAAAATCAATAAACCCAGGGGAGACTGCAAGGGCCTCATCTACTGAGAGACAGAGGACACACACACACACACAAAACCTTTTACACTGGCAATGAAACATACCTTCTTATGTGTCGTTTTGAGATGCCATTTGATCCTTTTACTTTAGCAATGAAAAAAATGCTCGCAGTCATTTTCAGTTTCAGAAACCACTCTTCTGTATTACAATGCTGTTATGCTATTTCCAAAATAAAATGATTATCATATTACTCTTCAGGTGTAATCTTATATTATTGTATTATAATTCTTATATCAGTCAGGTTTTATTTGTGTTTTAAATGTCCACAACGCGCCCTGCAAAGACACCGATTACATCCTGGAGACTTTATCAGTCTCCCTCAATGTTTAAAAGTCTATCAGCAGCAGTAACCACTTTCAAAACCAGAGGTAAACAACCGCCACATTAGAAAAACATTTCTCTGTTTCCATTCTTCACCTCTCCTTTCTTTTCTGTGGCAACTAATAGTCCACTGGTGGGCCCCCCTGGACAGCACCAGCTTGGTTCAAATCTAAACCAACCCAGGTAGAGAACTCTCCAGGCCAGGCAGCCTAGAGCTCCCCCTATCAGCTGGGAGGGGAACTGTGGGAAATGAGCCAGCAGGCAGAAGAGCAGGAAGAACCAGAGCCCCAGCAGACAGACACAGAGCAGGAATAGCAGCCTGAGGGGAGTCCCTGTTGAGCGTACGCACTGCCCAAACATGGCTGTCTCTTCCACCAGCAGCAGGCAGCACAGGCACAGCAGCAGGGCCTCCTGGGATACCTCACAGCCACGCCACTGAAATCCAGCGCGCAGGCAGGTCGTCTTACTCTCCTCGTCCCGGAGCAGCAGTCTTGAGCCCTGCCCGGGTGATGCGGCCTCCACACAGGCTTTTAGAGTGGTGCCGAGAGGCTCAAAACAGCTTCCGGAAGCATCTTCCAGGGAGGTTAACAGCCAGCGAAGGGCCAGCCACACAGCACTGGCTGCGGCCAGCCGAGAGAGGTGACGAAGGGATAGAAAGACAGAGCGGCGGAGGGAGAAGGAAAGGAGGAAGATGAAGGATCCAGTGAGGATGCAGGTCCAGCCCCAAGCTGAACTCAGGAACGTCCTGAACAAGAAATGACAATGAGAAATCAGGATGAAGTACTTCCTTTACTTCACAACGCACATTTATATGGAAGCATGTCTTCTCTTTTTGAAAGTGAACTTTATTCTTACATCAAATGTATGTTTACAGTGAAAACAACAACACAAATAATTGATTTAACTTCCCTCAGTTGATAAATAGGACTCGCTCTGAATAAAGTTCAGGACAAAATTAAGACAGCTATTAAGGCAGTGCAAAGAGCAATTGTCCACCCGTATTAGAGTGAGTATATGTTTCTGCCTTTCATGTCATACAGCATTTATGTGACAAACAAAGGGTCTCATGTTATTCAAAATCTTTACACCAAGAAATGAATCCAATATAACACATTAAAGCCAGCTCAAACAAACACACATGTAGATCTTACCTGTACAGGTAGTGGTTGTTATTAGCAAACACACTGTACTTGGAGACCCATATACTTAGGGCAGGCCCAGACAAAAGCAGGACAGAGAGCACCAGGTGGAAGTGGCGTCTGAAGGCTCCTTGGTTGAGGAATGCGGCCGAGAGGTCGCTCACCACCACCAGGGCCGAGAGGGCAAACGTGGCGGCGCGATGGTCCTGGAGGACAACCACGGCCCGCTGGAGCCCACTAAGAAACATCTCAGTGATGTCACGTCTCAATCCTCTCCAGAGATCAGCAATCCACAATTCACTACTAGAGAATCCACTGTGTTACTGATCGTTTGTGGTGGTGTGGTCCATCTGGAGGTCTTCCTAAAGGAATCCTTTCCCAGGGTCCTGGGACAGCTCAGTGCCCAGTTTTTCCCTGATCTGTTCTCGCTCTCCCCCCTCTCTTTTCTGTCTATTCTCCGTTGTCAGTCAGGACTGAGTGTGGTCTTGTGTAGGGACACCCATCCCCACATTTGCACCCTCCCCAAGACCACACCCTCCACTCTGCCTCTGGCATGAAAACTCATGGGGAACTGTGTCACTGTTCTTCTGTTTACCCTGTTTATCAAGGTGCTTTTTTATTACCATTTGTTTCACTCCCTGCCTCAGTGTTAAATCTCACTCCTGTTTCTGTGAACTTTCTGGTCTGGGTTGTTGTTGTTTTTTTCAGGTTTTTTTAAGGGTGTTAGCAGATGTGTATTTCATCACTGAAACTTAGAAAAATAGTTTAATTGCATCAGAGAAAACTCCACAGGCAACGAGCAAGGCATTGTTCTGGCTCTCGGTTGACAGGCAGGAATGCAGGCAGCTGCTTCAGGAAAAACATCCCAAACCAGTTTGAGGTTTTTATGTGTGTCAATGGCCAAACAAACTTCTCTATGCTAAAATACCTACTACCCTCCAGTCTAGTTGTAATATTCTAACAGCTCTGTGAATGTCTCCGTCAGCACTTCAGTGACATGAATGTGTGTGACAAAAATCAATACACTCCAAGTAAACAACTTGTTAGCTTGTCTCTAATCGCCGTTTTTGTTGTCACACATCTAATATTTTTAGTAAATTAAATGTCAAGGAACTATTAGGTACTAATGCTTTATAATGAGGTACTTTACTGCTCCCAGTAAAGGGATTTTAAACAAACACAAACCAGTTTTGTGGCTACAGTTCCTTTGTTACAGTTGTTGGGAAGCTGTGACATTCCATACCCTCCTAAATAAAGTCCTACAAGATATTATGGCTCCTTATCTCCCTTCTGCTGGAGATGGAATGCTGTAGCCGTCACAGCTATTTGGTTTGCATCAGGTTGTGGACACAATTAATGTTTTGGCCAGCAGAATTTCGATTGAAAAAATCTTGCCAGATAACACCTCTTTCTGCTTTGTCTGAATGAAATGTTTCTATTTTGTTACCAAATTCAGTAATCAGGATTTAAGCCACTGAGGAGCCAGCTAAGTATTAACCTTTTCAGAAATGCCCAGAAGCCACACAAACAAACATACAATAGTGGTACATCTCTATTGAACCGCTTCAAAGGGGACCGGTTACTCAAACTCTGCAGGATCCAGTCAACTGACAATGACACAGGGGTTCGCCTGACATCACCCCCCCCACCCCACAGCTTTGTCTCTCCCTCTTTCATTCTTGCCCTCCTCTGAGCAGCGCCAGCGCTATCAGTGGCTAATTTTAGCACCCTGACCACATTCCCCTCTCCGCCTTGCCCTTTGGTCCCCATGTGGACACTCTGAGCCAGACCAAGGCTGTGGGTTGGACTGTCCAATGAAATGATTGGCCAGCATCCAAACCTGGGAAAATGGCAACCCAGTATTTCCCTTGTTTATTTTTCAGATTTCTTCTAATGCATCCAATGCATCATGGGAACCTTACGAGAATGTGTTTTTTCAAGCTATTTTTTTTAACTTGGGCTCAACCCACCTCTGGAGGTAGGACCGGAGCAACTCCAGTTATAAGGAGGACCATAAGCTGCAGAGATTTTCATTGTCATAGTTACCAGAACTTCGCTTTGAACTAATTCAATTAAAGCCACGCCCATTAACAGGCATTTTCATCAAATAGGAAGGACAACAGGCGGTGAGTTTTTGTGGGGTTTTAATAATTACTGAAAAAAGAATGACCCAAAACACACCAACAGACAGACACACTCACCATATACACAAATTACTGTGTATATGCACATACATATAGACTGACACACACTCACTCACTCACTCACACACACGCACACTTCTCCTGTCCCCATCTTATCTCCTCACACGGAAAAAAGACATTCAAACCTTTTGGCTGAAAATGTGAATACTAGATAACAAAGTTCAATTATCAACATTTCAACATTAATTCCGATAAAATGTTTTACATTATCATAGAATTTCCCCCCAACCCCCTACCGCATGTTTTGTGAGTGTGTTCATTTTCTACGTTTTTAATAAAGCACCTTGTTGGACCGATCAGCCCCTCCCCATGAACCCACCCTTCCCCAAGGAAAAGGAAACCTGAACAACAGACTTAGGCCGTAAAAAAAACGACCTTAGCGTTAACTAAACACTCAGCCATAATAACTGAGATAGATCTACTAAAGAGAAATGAAAACACAGCGATCCTCATTTCCTCTGGATAAACTAGTCTGTGGTCGGCCCACAGCACGGCTGTTATTGACTTGAGTAATGTTTTAGGAGGAAAAATGTGTCTAAGAGGTGACTTCAAGGATCTTACACTTGCCAAAAACAAACAAACAGCAACAAGTAGCCTCCTGTATTTTGTCTGAGCTTATTCTCTCCGGGTCATGCCACCTCATGGCAGGCGGCACCTCAGATGCCAGCAAAAGCTTTGTCCTAAAAGTTCTCCTTTCCTCTACCTCCCTGCTTCTTCCCTCCTTTCTCTATCTCACTCTTTGTCCCGCTCCCTTTCTCTCTCCTCGTCCAGAGGGTGTGTCTGTCTATGTTCCCATTGCCGCACTGCTCCGTCCCACTGCAGGGGGGAGGGGAATAAAAGAGAGGGAGAGAGTGATGAACTGCAAGAGTACAACAAATCACAGTAAGATATAGAGCACACAAAAACACAAACAAAGAGGTCATATGAAATCAATACAATAAACAGAGTGTACACACTTGTATGACAAACTGAAATCAATAATACTGATAAAAACTGTAAGACAGCGTAAACAAAGAAAAGAAAGAAAAACTACAAACCAGACAGACATATGAAGATATAAAGCAAAATGTCTATAACAGACAAACAAACAGACAGACAGAGAGGGAGAGGGAGAGGAAGAGGGAGAGGGAGAGGGAGAGGGAGAGGGAGAGGGAGAGGGAGACAGACGTACTGAGCTGCTGACGATGCTCTCCTGGTATGGGTGCCAGCTGACATCTCTCACACATGCGTCATGGCCTGGGAGTCTGGACACGATGGTGCCGGTCAGGACATCATAGACTAGGGAGAAGACACAGGGATATCACAGAGGTTACACAAGCAGCACCACCATTCATGCTTACATTCATGTCTTCATTCATTCATGTATTCCTTTGCTCAGCCATTCATTCATGTCTTCATTCATTCATTTATTCCTTTGTTCAGCCATTCATTCCTTCATGTCTTCATTAATTCATTCTTTCGTTCATTCATTCATTTGCTCAATTGTAAATTAATTTATTCATCCAATCATATAGGGACACATACAATTAGCAGTAAACCTGCCCTACGCGATACATTAGCTACTGCACACAGACATTCAGTTTACTGCCCTTGTTGCTCTGTCATGAACAGTGTGATGAGAGAAGGGTGGAGGCCCCCTAATTAGCTGCACCTGGGCCTCATTAATCTTAAGGGAGAAGCAGAGGCCCTACTTAATAGCCTTCGCAACATAATCACCAGCTATGTAAGGGTGTGTGTGTGTGTGTGTGTGTGTGTGTGTGTGTGTGTGTGTGTGTGTGTGTGTGTGTGTGTGTGTGTGTGTGTGTGTGTGTGTGTGTGTGTGTGTGTGTGTGTGTGTGTGTGTGTGTGTGTGTGTGTGTGTGTGTGTGTGTGTGTGTGTGTGTGTGTGTGTGTGTGCGCTTTCTGTTGGGTAAGTCTTTAGTTAATTCTGAAGTTGTACAAGCTATGTTCTTACGCTTGGAGTAACCAGAAAAAAACAGACAATTTTGTTTTGTTGCCATCTACATTTAAAACACAGTGGTGGAACCGATAAATGTTTATAAAAAAAACATTGTATTTCTGTCCCTGCTCACAGTCAAACTTGAAATAACCGAGGGCCCACAAACTAGCATGTGGAGACATACTACTGAATAGATGTAGAAACAGCAAGGGGAACATTTGTTGTATGAACAGACGCTTAGCCTTATTGACAGACAGACAGACAGACAGACAGACAGACAGACAGAGCGAGACCCACTGATGATCTTGCCGGTGGAGCAGCCGGTGTAGATGAACTTCTGTCCGGTGCTGAACTCGGGTGAGAACCTGCAGCGGATAAGTGTGTGCAGCACGCCGTGACCCCGGTACGTCATCACCGACGTGTCGCCCGTCAGCTTGTGCCTCTTCAGGGCTGGGGCCGGCAGACAGGAAGAGAGGAGAGGAGGGGAGGAAAGAGGAGATTAAGACAGAAAAGAGTAAGGAGAAAAAAAGGGAAACAAGAAAGGAGGGAGTAGAGAAGAAGAGGAAGGAAGAGGAGAACGAGAACAAGAGAAGGAAAAGATAGACGGAAACACAGATTGACTCCTTTTACACTTTGAATATACACACATTAACACTGTCAGCACCTTCATATGACCAGCACATAAATAAACACAATAACAGTCCAATTACCACACAAACACACAGACACTCTGAACATATATTATACTATACAAGAAAGGGGAGGGGGTAAGCCACACTCAGTTACCCCAAACACGATGCACCTGGGCCTCCAAAGTAATTATGTTACCCTGGCAACCTATTGAGGCCCAGGTGAGGATCATTTAGATTCTTGGCATAATTTTTGGTCGGAAGCAGAGGCGGGCAGAAGGAACTGAAGCTGGCTTCTACTCTAATAGGCCACTTATGTTTGCTGAGGGACCGTTAGAACAGAGTGAGGTGTTTCATTTCATCTTCAACAGGATTCTGTGCTGTGACTGAGGACTCCCTGAACAGTGCCATTCTCACTCAGTCACTCAGTCACTCAGTCACTCAGTCACTCACGGTACCTTTTTGGGGAACCTGCTGCCAGCGGTAGTCCCAGTTCTGCTGTGTGACGGCCAGCCGAGAGGCGGCCAGACCCTCCTTGGGGGAGAACTTCCTCACATCCCATAGCTTGATGGACTGGTCCTTAGAGTTACTGATCAGGTAGCGTGCGTCTCCCTGGACACACACAAGGGCATTCTCATTTAATTAGTGAGATCGATATATATGGAAACAGACAGACAGACAGACAGACAGACAGACAGACAGACTTGTTGAGATACACCACACCCGGGTTAGTGATCAGGAAACATGCATCTCCCAGCAAACGCATCTGAGAACACTCTCATTTCACAAACTAGACCGATGACTAATGACAGACAGACAGAGGAACAGATAGACAGACAGACAGACAGACAGACAGAGGAACAGATAGACAGACAGACAGACAGACAGACAGACAGAGGAACAAACAGACACACAAGACATGTGTAGATATGATAGACTGATAGATAGATAATAGCTACTGATCATGTAACATCCATCTCCCTACAAACACACCCAAGAACATTCTCATGTCAGCTCCAGCTATAAACTGAGACAGACAGACACACAGGGACATGATCGATTTTTTTCTTCAAGCTTCAGATGCTTCTTATCAGGCATCTGCTTGATAACCAACAGAATAAGCCATATTTCTGTAACACATTAGACAGATTCAGAGGTATTATAGACAGACAGACACACATATGGTTCAATAGAGCTCCAGATCAAGTGTCATCCATATCACCCCTCAAACACTGAAGATAATACACCATCATTACTCCACACAAAGGGAACATGAATAGTCTTCAAAAGGCAGGCTGTTCCTTAAAGTGATTGATCACATTTGTGAACACATCTACCAACACACAGGAGACTGCTCCTACATTTAGCAGAGACAGGATGAACACTTGATCAGAGCCCTGGAGGAAATGGCCCATTAATGTTAGCGAGCGCCGTCTGACATAGCAGATAGCATGCTAGTGAACCGGACACTCTGTCATAATGGGCTAATTAGTGGCTCCTTATTAATGGCATACATTAATTCAGCTGAATGGATACCGTGGGATCTGCTTGCAGCTCTACACACTCAGACTCTCACACACACTCTCACACACACACACACACACACACACACACACACACACACACAAACACACACACACACACACACACACACACACACACACACACACACACACACACACACACACGTCGAGAAATGCAGTCACAGCGAGCTAGCCAGAGGCTGCGCACACATGATCCATTCATTTCATACATTCATTTAATTAATTAAGTGCAATGTAGGCGCCTCGAGTTGAGATGAGGGCGTCCGTTACATAAAGCCATTCTGCCAGTTAATCAGGGTTTTGAAATACAATACAAGTAATGAGATGACGAAGGTGCCTTATTAGCCTGCGCTAATGGTGTGAACTTTACACTAAATTTTGTTCCTCGGTGTCTGTATGTGTGTGTGTGTGCCCTATTCCTTGAGCCAGCCCAGGGCCTCCTTAGTCAGGTTAATCTGGGAGTCACCGCTGGAAACCACGTAGGAAAAGTGGAGAACTTTCTGCTATTGTCTGCTCATTAGCTTCAGGGGGTGACCTGATGGAGATCCCACGTGGGATCGAAGTTTTATTTGCCAGTCAATAGCTTTTAGTGTTTGAAGAGAGATTGTGATAGTGTTTGAAGAGCTCTCACCTTATCATTGAAAAAACTACTGGCTTAGCGGTGTTTAATGCATGCATTTTCAAGCAAGCTCCAAAAACAGATTGAGAGGATGGACTGAAATGAAGTAAAGTCTGAATATAAACTATTCATCGGCTGTATATTTTGTCATAACATTTGCTGTTGGTCAAGCCGTCTTGTTGCCGTGCAAAGTCAATGCAAACAAGTCCAGTCTAGACATAGCATGTTGAGCATCCTCCACAAAAAATTGTGACAACAGTCTTCCTCTAGAGCCCGGGTAATCCCAGCATGCCTTGCACCTGTAGTATACCCTGCTTTTGTGCTGAGTCACCTTCGCTGTATAAAAGAGTGATTGCCCCTCTGACTGGCCGGACCGAGATTGAATAATTTAGGTTCGGTAAGTCAATGATTTAACACGAGACTGTGAGAGCTTAATACTGATTACATGCACGGTATTGATCGAGTGAGTAAACAGTAAGGTTTATTTCAGGGCAGAAAACAACTAGCGTTGTCTAAAAAGCTCATAGGCTGATTAGCCGATAGAGCTATCAAGCAAAATAGAGAAAAAGAGGCCAAAATAGGGATGTGATGTAGGGAAAGTGAAAAGAAAACATTTCCCAACATTCCTGTGTTCTCTCTGGAACTGGATTCTTTATCTGGAGTATTTTGATACCCTCTATGTTATTCAATGCCAGAGAAAACATGAACAAGTGAAGTTCATTTGTCAGGGAAAAAACGTAAAGGGGGAGAGTGGGGTAAGATGAGTCAGATGGAACCTTGACCCACCACCTGTATCTGGGCAAACACAATTTCTGTCATGGGACCCTAAATTTAGTTTGCATTCTTCATTTTCATCTTGCTGTGGAAGACAGAACCATGTAGTTGAAGTGGTAAGAATGTTTTTTTCACAAAAACAAAAAGTGGTAAGCAGGTTTTTTGCCGGTCAAAAATGTTTTTTTTTTTGGCTCATCAGGTATAATAAGTGTCACATCACAGGTAATAATCTCGGTTTAAATAATGATACCAGATTTGCTGATGGATTGGCAGTGTTAAAAAAGATATAAGTGAATTAGCAAAAGAAAAACTCTGAGTTGCTAGACTAAGCACTTTTCCCAAAATGGTGGCTGTGGGGCAAAATGAGCCAGAGCCTTTGGGGTGAGTTTAAGCGGTGGTTCATCTTAACCCCTTGTGATTAGTTAAGTCAAATATTAGTTTCTTAAATTAGTGTTGCAACCTAACAATGGATAACTAACATTATATTTCATATTTTAAATGTAGCATAACAGCTGCCATGGCACATAATGGATTTAATTATTAATAATGAATAGGCCTAACAGACTATGTGTCATATTAGCATAATATCATATAAGAATGAGTCTGAGTGGCACTGGTGAATCCCAGCATGCGTTACGTGCGTTATACGTCACCTTGCTGTGGATGAAGGTGATGCCGTCGCGGTGGCCGGCCAAGTGGCCCACAGGCTGGGGGCGGTCCTCGCGCAGCGTGCGGCGGTCCCACACCTTACAGAGCGCGTCGTCACTCCCTGAGAACAGCAGCTGCGACGAGCTGTCGGCGAACGCCACTGTGTTCACGTCGTCCTCATGCGCGTCGATCTGAGAGAAGAGGAAGAGAGACAGGTAAATTGTGGAATTGGGGAGAAATTAAATGAAAGCGCGAGAAAGTGGCAGAACAGTTCATTGTGCACAGCGAAAACACTGTTAAGATGTGTGCAAAGTAGATAGATGAAACTGCTTTTTCCTTATATCTCAGACTAATATCTCTGATTTATAATGATGGGCAAAAGTTTCCAGTGATTTCTACAAAGATTATTATTGTGAGCCCAGTACAAATCATGGCTGTTTGTTTAGAGTTTAGACATGTGCATTGTTTTTAAAGACACCATTAAGGTGCAATTCAATTCGTTATATCTCAGATTAACATCAAGGATTAATATATATAGAAATGTGATTTCTATAACAGATAATCCTTGTGCCCAGTATAAATCATGGCTATTTGTTCAAGGGAAACCTTCTACAGCCCAGAGATCCATTAGTCTGTCATAGGACAGGGAAGGAGGAAATAGAGCACATTAGCGTAAAGTGACACTGAGCAGACACAGACACACACACACACACACACACACACGCACACAGACACACAGACGCACACAGACACACACACCCACACAGACAGACACACACACGCACACAGACACACGCACGCACACAGAAACATGCATACAGACACACACACACTAAGAGTGTGAGTGATGTGAGTGTGAGTGATCCATCCCAGTGCCCTATGGAAACAGCAGATAGACACACACACACACACACACGCACACGCACACGCACACGCACACGCACACGCACACGCACACACACACACACAGACACATGCACGCACACAGAAACATGCATACAAACACACCTATACAGACACACACACACTAACAAGAGTGTGAGTGATCCATCCCAGTGCCCTATGGAAACAGCAGATAGACACACACACACACACACACACACACACACACACACACACACACACACACACGCACACGCACACGCACACGCACACACACACACACACACACAAACACACACTAACAAGAGTGTAAGTGACCCATCGCAGAGCCCTATGGAAACAACAGACACACACACACACACACATAAAAAAACAAACACACGAACACAGACACACACACGCTCGCAAGAGTATCTATCCATGGCAGTGCCCTCTGGAAACAGCAGACACACAAACAAATAACCACACACACACACTAACAAGAGTGTAAGTGACCCATCGCAGAGCCCTATGGAAACAACAGACACACACACACACACATAAACAAACAAACACACGAACACAGACACACACACGCTCGCAAGAGTATCCATCCATGGCAGTGCCCTATGGAAACAGCAGACACACAAACAAATAACCAAACAAACACACACACGCCCAAACTGACCTTCAGTGTCCGTTTGTTCTGTTCACGGTCAAAAACATACAGGCAGCCATCATTTGCCCTGAAGAAGAAGAGGAGTAACAACAGAGAAAGGGTGATTATGACAGGCTGAAGAAGATACACAGATACACTAGATAGATCAATATAGATATAGACATGATTCTCTTTAACTTGTAATTAAAGAACAATAATATATCACATCTACATGACATGATGCCCTAAATGTTTTTATCCTATATTTTTCACTTATCTGCTTTGCATGTTATTCTTGCCTGTAAGACTAAACCATGGTGTGTCTGGACTTTTTTTTTCTTTAACCAGGGTCCTCTTGGTGGGGCAAGGAGTCACAATGTTCTATCCACCAATAGAAGATGGGGCCCGGTTACTGTTAAAACCACATGCATGTATTTGTGGTGGGAGAAATTACACTTGGGCTTTTCTGGGTCAGTATTTTGGGGTAGTCATTCAAATTTCACTACGGAGATCAGCAGCTGTGCTCACCCTCCTAAAATCTCCTTCCCATCACAGGATGTAGTGAGCGAAAACACACAGAACCTCCTTTCGTCTGGACTGAGAGGGGAGAGAGGGAGAGAAATAGGGGCATGAATATCAACTCCAAACACAAACGCAAACACAAATAGAGAGAACTACAAAGAATGGGGATTTTAGGGTAGGCTAGATGAGATTGAAATCTTTTCTACTGATGAGAGTTTCCTCTAAAATTGAACTGGGGCAGAAAAGCAAACAGACAAATGAGCTGCGCCTCAAATTCTTTCTTGGCGCCTCAATTAAGGGCGTGGTTGCCATGGAATCGATCCAACTGCCAAATTAAAAACACTGGCTTTGGAGGGGCAAATAATCCTACCACGACAGCCAAAACAGAGTAGCACTGCACACAGATATCCACACAAAGCCAGTCTGGCTGCTTACACAATGTCACACAGACAGACAGTGCCCTGATTCAAGAACAAAGAATGCACATGCTTCTAAGAAAAGACACTACTGACAGCCACTGATATAGTTAATGGCTTTTAAAGGCTTGTCAGTGCTGAAGCATGTACAGTGGGGAAAATAAGTATTTGAACCCCTGCCGATTTCGCAAGTTTGGCCACTTGTGCCAAATGTGTGATCTATAATTGTAATGGTAGGTGTATTTTAACTGTGAGAAACAGAATATCAACAAAAAAATACAGAAAACTGCATTTTATAACATTTATGACTTTATTTGCATTTGATGCAGAAAATAAGTATTTGAACCCCTAGCAAAACATGACTTAGTACTTGGTGGAATAACCCTTGTTGGCAAGCACAGACATCAGACTACTACATCTTGTAGTTGGTCACCAGGTTTACACACATCTCAGGAGGGATTTTGGTCCACTCCTCTTTGCAGATCCTCTAAAAATCCTTAAGGTTGCATTTTCAATGGAAAGGAATGAGGGAATGAGGTTCAAGCCCAATATTCCACGTTACATGGCCCCATCCATAGTCCCCTCGATGCGGTGGAGTCATCGTGTACCCTTGGCAGAGAAACAGCCCCAAAACATAATGTTTCCACCGCCATGCTTGACGGTGGGGATGGTGTTCTTGGGGTAATATTCAGCATTCTTCCCCCTCCAAACGCAGCAAATCGAGTTGATGCCAAAGAGCTTGATTTTTTCGAATAATCGCACCATTAGTTGTCTGCTTCTCACCAAGCTGCTTGCCGATGGTTTTGTAGCCCATTCCAGCCTTGTGCAGGTCTACAATCTTATCTCTGATGTCCTTGGACAACTCTTTGGTCTTGCCCATGGTGGTGAGGTTGAAGGTGTGAAGTATGATTCTTTGGACAGGTTTCTTTTATACACGTCACCAGTTAAGATCAGTTGTACCTTGTTAGGCCTAATGAGGACTTATCTGTGTGCTTCTTGGGCACATAACTGGTCATTAGGAGCCAGCATTCTTGCTGTTTGCTTGGGGGTTCAAATACTTATTTTCTGCATCAAATACAAATAAAGTCATAAATGTTATAAAATGCAGTTTTCTGGATTTTTTTGTTGATATTCTATTTCTCACTGTTAAAATACACCTACCATTACAATTATAGATCACACATTTCTTTGCAAGTGGACAAACGTGCGAAATCGACAGGGGTTCAAATACTTATTTTCCCCACTGTATGTGTGTGTGTGCGTGTGTGTGTGTGTGTGTGTGAATCTATCAGACATGGCAGTCATGGGTAAATATGGAGGTTATGATGATGATGAACTACACACACACACACACACTGGGACTAGAGATGCAGCCTAGCAGTGTTTGGGGTCTTTACCTGACCCCCTATGCTAAAATGTACTATGAGGTGTAACACTAACTTGAGGTCCAGGGCGGTGTGGGACTCGCTGTCGCCGTCTACACTGCACACGTGGACTGGAGAGATAGAAACGAGAGAAGCACAAGTCATGTCAGTCATATTCAGGAAATGCAGTCAAAGGTTTTCGTTGCCAGTGTTGTGAAACCACTGGAAGCACATCAATGGTAGCTGATAGAACTGGAGATTCAAGACAGATGGACTGCAGTTCAACAACACACTGGGAGACAGCTGTGTGTGGTGACTGTAGAGTTACTACAGGGTATTGGAAACAGTTACAGAACACAACCCCATACATACATGAAACTTTCATGTGCATACAAATTGGCAAACATTCTAGTTGGTCTCAATGCAGGCACAACGTTAAGGGTGATGCCCTTTGTTACTGGAGTCAGACCAGCTGTACACAGACAGAATCAGATGGCTGAGGTGATACCTCGTCTTGGTTCAGTCAGACCAATTGGAGTAGGCCAGATTACACATACATACACACTGGGGTTGCAACGGGGATGCCCTGTCTTCAGACCAGCTGAAGAGAGACACACGCACACACACTTGCATACGCACACGCACGCACACGCACGCGCACGCGCACGCGCACGCGCACGCGCGCGCACGCGCACGCGCACGCGCACGCGCACGCGCACACGCACACGCACACGCACACGCACACGCACACGCACACGCACACGCACACGCACACGCACACGCACACGCACACGCACACGCACACGCACACGCACACACACACACACACACACACACACACACACACACACACAGCTGTAGCGATGTCCTGTCTTACTGTAGTCAGACCAGCTGGAGTAGAGAACGCTGCGGGAATCAGGCGTGAAGCAGACGTCCAGCACGCTCCAGCCCACGTCCCGCGCTTTCACTGTCCGCTTCAGGGAGAAGCGCCCCCTGCTGGTGTCATACAGCCGGATGTTCTGATCTGAGGGCAGCAGGGGGCACAGGTCAGACAGAGGTCAGAGGTCAAAAACACAATAGAGTCCAGCAGCTGATTTATATTACATATCAAAAGGGTATGAAGGAAGAGAATGGCTTGATTAAGGTAGCTATAGACCTCATGACATAAAATGTTGTGTTTGTTTTGAAAAAAGATATCCTAAGGATTCCACTATGGTGTAAAACAATACAAATCCATCAGGGAAGTGAAAATGTTTCTGTTTATCAAAATCCCCCAAAATCAGTGAAGGTCAGTGAAGCATGGAGAGGTATGGTGATGAGTGGCATGTGTCCCTGACAACAATCTAGTTTCTGTTATTAATCGATTTATTATATGGCTCTTCGGAATGCTGCAAGAAGTACTATTGATTTGAATTGACCACCCCAACATTTGGATTTCTTTATAATGACCATTGCAAAACATTACATAGTCACTTATCATAATGGAATTTCATTGTCATTTGAACTCAGGAAGTAATACGCTGCTACGCAACACCTGAAACTTTAAAGTTCTATTTGTGTGAAGACCTATTCTTTTTTTAGCAGAAGCCAGGAAACAGCAATATAATCATGAATAAGAGATATTTTGAGGAATGTCTTCTGTCGTTTTAGCAAGTAACTGTATAATAAGCGGGATAATGTATAGGCCGTCAGTCAGTATCAGAAGACAAATCCCTTCATGACAAAACATGTTCACTGTGTGTCTGGGTCCTGTTCGTCCTGTCGGGATTTATTTTCCGATACTGACCGTGTACTATACATGATCCTTTACTTATTACCTTGACAAGCGGAGAGGAACATGTTTCCATCATTGCTGTAAACACCACAGAAGGCTTTCTGTTGATACGTGTCCTTGAATGCAACATGGTTTGGCAGGAAACTGGAGAAATAGAACAGACAGTGGGGCACAGGATGTTATGTTTGGCCTTTCCCAACTTTACTGAATTATTAATGATTAAACTAAAGATTTGACGAGATTTTGTGAATTAATGGCTCTTGTGAGTCATTGATTGCTTCACTTCAATATAAAAGACTGATCAGATGATTTCCTTGGAGGAGCATGACCTAATTGTCATTATACAGATAAGACTGGAGGTCAGTTGCAGGGCAGTGAATGGTAAACTCACTGTGATCGAATGCGACTGCACTCCCCGTGAGAGAAACTGGAGCCTCGACATCGGCCCTGTTCCCTCTGTAACCAGACAACACACTCAGATCAGAGGACACACTCAACTTCAAAAGCAGTCCACAACACACACATTCCCAACAAACAACTTTTGTTTTAATCCTTGCAAGAATGTCACATGCAGTCCTTAAAACACGGTCTCCATACAATAAATAATTTTGGTTTATTCCAGACAATGCTATAGAATGCTGTGAAACAGTATTTTATTGTAAACAGCTCCTTGCTGATAATCCCTTGAGAAAGGCAACAGGCAAACTCTGAGCTCTGAGTCTTTTTTTTTTTTTTACAAACCACAATAATACTCAAACACAAGTTAATTCCCCTCTGAAAATGATGGGGTCCAGGTTATGCCTTTGTGCAGATTCACCCAATGACAAATTGGCATGCAAAATAAGTTTCTGAAAATGGCGACTGCTTGTTGACTTTACAAGTGTGTTGTATGCAGTGGGCCGAACCTGTTTAAAGCAGGCCCATAACACCAACTTAACAGTGTGCCCATGGAAGTAGTTGTAAAACTTCATATTGCTCAGCATACAACTTTAAGTAATTTGCCACCAAAATGACAACTTGCCAACTTTAGAATAAATTCAAATGTTGATTGAAGACCAAAAAAACTGACATCTAAAACTCTTCTATCTCTGCTCTGCTAGACTGATGCTGAAACTGCTGTGATGTTGCGATGTGAGCTCTCACCTGTGTTAGCATGTGAGTGAAGCTATGTCTGCTTTTAAGGCCGGACGAGGCTGTGGCCAGCAGGATCTGAGTGCGAATCTCGCTCCGATCCACATCCTGGGTGTCAGGCTGGGAGTCCACTGATCAGTCAGAAAAGTCATGATTTTCATTTGGCAAATAAGCAGTCATGTATGCCAAAAACATATCTTAAGTTAAGGATATAACTGTTTTTCTTTGCTAGTTAAATAGAATCCAAATATGGGGCCATTGTTTAGATTTGACACACTGATCCAGAATCAGAAATATTAATGGAATTTCTTCTTTCTTTCATAGCTCTGATACAGAGTAGATACAGTTTTCTCCATTGCTTAGGCTTCTAGGAAAATACAACACACAATATCATTGGACAAAATGCCCTTCTCTGTCAACATCACTTAACAATACTGTTACTAGTGCCTTATTACCAGGGGGATTGTAGCGGTCTCCGAGACGACCTTCCCAGGCCCCGTCACTGTCCTCGTCCGAGTCTGAATAGGACTGGACAAGCTGTAGGCCTGTGGCTCCACTTCCATGGACCAGTCGGACCTGGCCCCTGAGAAAGGAAAACATTGTTTAACAACAGCATCAGAATTAGTTGACAAATCCCATTCACATCCATGACGAATCCACATTAACTTCTGTTTTTGATACAGTAAACAAATGGACAAAATGTTCATAATTACAGTGCAATTTCAGGTACTGGTAGTAAATTAAAGGCCAGTCCTGCCTAATGTTTTGATTCCGCTAATCATTATTTACATGGAAGATCATTGCCTTGATTTGTATGTAATTGTGGATGAATAAAACAAAGTCACATTATATATTGGAATTAAAGTCCCTGCACTATGAAAAGTCTGTGTCTAGCTTGTGTATTTGTGTACCTTCTCAGTAAGTAAGCCAGCACTTGAGCTAGGTCGACGTCCTCCTCAGCGGCTGACTGTCTTTCTGTCGGTCTTTCTGTCTGTCTCTCGGTTGGTCTTCGACCCCTTTGGTTCGAGTTCTGGTTGGAATCTGGTTCAGACTGGTCTGGGTTTCCGCTAGAACCCCGACCGGACATCCCAGAACTGGACTGCGAGCCCATAGGCCGAGAGCCTGAGAAAGGATCAGGACAAACAGCATCTGCCACATTATTTGAAGTATGACATGGTCAGTATTTGCCTTGCTTCGTTTAAAATGTGGCCGTTGTCATCATTATCGATTATCATAAGTGGCAGTATGGAAAAGAAATGGTGAGATAAATATAGATGTTGTCAATAATGTTGGACTTATGTAAGGTGCGCTGTCTGAAATGTCAACACATGCGTGTAGTTTCATAAGTGCATGGTAACAAATCAGACAGTTGAAATTCCATGAATTGATGGTGAAACACAACGATGCAATGGTAATGAATATGACAATGTTAAGGAATGGATAATTACACGGTGAAAATAGTGCCGGTCAATCTCTGTTTCATGTGGCATGAAAACATGTCGACGACTGACTATTGAAGAACACTTCTGATTGCTGTGTTGTCTAGGATTATGAAATTGCATGCTTGTGTTTCTACCACTGTCACGATGTTAATAGACTTTTCACGGTGTTGGATGTCACAGCAACTGCTTTGCAAGTGTACAGGTTAACCAGCTAGAATAATTGAATCAGGTGCAAGCTAAGTTATTGTAGGCTACGACTACCGTTTCACAGACTAGCTAGCAAGATAGCTAGCGTTACTTACCCTGTTCCAGTGGATAGAGGGGTTGACAGCTTGTTCGTTGTTACACAATCCTCGTCTTCAAACAAATGCACTACCTTGGTACGTTACCACTACAACGAATAGTAGTAAAAAAAGATTTACTATTACTTTAGGGTGGTTGTCACACCTATATTTTTGATATGTTCCTAGTCCGTTCTGTGTTGGTAGTACGCCATGTTGTTTACTATTCCGGACCCGTTTTTTGCCATCACATGATCCATTCACGCGAGAACAGGCGATATCTGAGGGCACTTCCTTGTGTTGTTTTGCACTTAACCTTACTTGTAAGTATATCAGCACTTGTTTATACATGGTAAGCATGACGTTGTCCTACAGTGCGTTGTGTTGGTTTTACTAACTTTAACAAATAAAAATACAAATACCCTTGTTTGTAAGACTTTGGGGAAAGCCATTAGCCTACTGTCATGAGACCTAGGCCGACTGCTAATTAATTTCCCTATTTCTTTTTCCTGAAAAAATAAACACCCCATGTAATCTCAAATAATAAATCCAGAGTCAGAAATAGTTGCTTGATTTATTTAGCACAGCACAAATGACAATCATGTCACCTGTTAATTTACACCAGTTAAACTTCCTCCATTTGATGTATAGGATGGCCAACATACATGGACATTTACACTGCTGCATGTAGTCAAGTGCTACTAATGTCCCCTTCTGGTACAGATTAATATCTTATTTAAACCTACTTTCTACAGTTACGGGAGAATTGGTGAATTCCCAATCAATACTGTTACTATAGTCTACTGTAATGCGTTTCCAGCAATGTCTTGACAACTTGCAAATAGTAACTGTACCAGACAGTTCAACAGAGGTCGTTGTGAGTCAGGCATCAAACTCTTATTTATCTATACTGTCTTACAGAAGCGTCTTACAGAAATAGATTTCTCAGTTTGTGTCAGAACAGTCATAGTGTGATCCTTCCCAGTTCTTCTACAAAATATGAGCAGCTAGTAGTTTAGTGTAATGATCAGGGCTGTGTCTCTGGAGATAGACATCCATTTTCCCTTGAACTCTCTTGTCACCACAGAGTCCTGCAGAGACACACAGTGGTTACAGACAAAACGTTATGGGAAAGTGCACAAATAGAAGCATGGTAAACATGGGGGACAGAACTTACATGGTAATGGTCTCATGATAAACACTGACACCACAAACATACTAATTCCCCCATTATGACTCATGAGAGAATCCTCACCAAGCTTGTCAGCAGTCTTTTCGATTCTCCGTAGAGCAGCCTGGATGTCACCTCCATCTGGCACTAGTATCTCAATCTCTCCCACACAGTATCCAAAGTCAGCCTGGTCGAGATCCACGCCTACAGCCCCCTCCTCTCCCTCCTCCTCCAGCGAAAATGAGCATCTCTCTGTGGTGTACTTGGCAAAGCAACCCAAACTCATTTCCTTCAGCCAGTCATCCGATGTGTCACACTCAGCAACACCTCTAACACTTTCTGTTTTTTCATCTGCCATAACCTTTGTCAGTTCAGCCTTTATTTCAGGTAAATTGGTTATCTCCCTATAGCGTGAACACAGTCCTTCTGCCTGACTGTCTTTCTGAATGGCTGCTGTCTTCTTGGGCACAGGGCATTTGAGTTCCCAGCAACCTTCCCTGCATCGCAACCAGAAGTCTTTTAAGGTCAGGTCAAAGTCTGGGGAATCAAAATATTGGTCTTGAAATCGGCGTTGGCCAATGCACACAGCTGTAAGAAAATAAAATAGGTTAAGGAGGGAGCGCTTGTCATGTCCTGCTTCAGAAATGTATCTGTTCACCACCTTGAATACTATTGATTGCAAAATATATTTAGGCTACTACACAAAGAAAAGTAGTTCATATTTAACATAAGAAAGGCTGTGACAGTGTTCGTGATAAAGATATATTAAGTTCCATAACATTACCACACCTCCAATGTCCTTTAACTTATTCTGAATGTCTGGATCACACACAAATTTTCGTTCCACTTCCACGTTCATAGTTACCTGGAGTGTAAGAATGTACCTTTACAACAAGACAGTTATCGCGTGAAATGTATACATTAAAGTTACCAATACCGAAGATGTTTGAACGATCGTATAATATACTAGAATATCTGAAACAAATTGTACATTGTAATTATTATACACAAGATGGTCATTAGTGCAAATAAAGAGTTGCCTCGGGCTAGTTACAATGTATCCAATGGCCGGAGCGGTGACAGCCACAACAATCTGTGAAGTTACAGGTTCTCTATTTGTTTTATCGATCAAAGCATCATTTCTGGGATTTACTTGCCTCTAAAACGGTCCGTTCTGAGTCAGGGTGGCTGTGTTATAGCACACAAGCGAAACTAGAATAACATTTGAAAACAAAACCACAAACCTGTCCAAAAAATAGTAGTCAGATTTACTCAGGCACAGCTCTGGACAGCTTAATATTTGTATTTCCAGCATAGTGTTTGCGCAGCAACTGCGCAGACTGTATAATTAAGGTCTTTTTTTCTTCAAAAACGTTAGCCCATTAATGGCCTCGGTCTATGTGGGTATTTTGGCACTTGGTTTACGGTTAAATATTCTGACGAAATCAGTACAATTATGTATATATTTGTTTTACCCCACATGATGAACAGGTACAACTTGTAGCTTTGATAGCCTATGAGTTTCCCATTATATTTGACAGTTAATGCCCGACCTTGTTACCGTGTGCTCTTTCTAAGGGCGGATATAAATACTTCCTTGTTATAAAATTAATTAAAAGTCGTTCTGTCACGCGATTGGTGATATCAAAGACCAGGAATGTATACATTTACAGGGAAGCGAAACTAATTAAGTTGCAATCGAGATTTAGTTGTCAAAGAGGAAAATATAAATATTTTTTTAATATCATAATCTCTATCATCGAATTAATACGTTATGGATTGGCCTCCTATTTCTCCTCCAGCCTCATGATATGCCTATGTGGTTGTATTAAAATAGGCTACCTTTTTAATATTCTGAATGGATCCTGATATAATCCATGATGAGTGAATAGAGTACACAAAACTATTCGTTTCATGTTGAGTAAACCCATTAACAATTGAGTAGGCATTAACTGGGTTATGTCACATAGGCTATTATCCGTATTCTTTTTTATACGCTTTAGATAAGGTTTGGTGGCTTAATTGACGGTTGACGAGTGGATTCTGCAGGGTGTCAGCAGCCAGCTTACGGGGGGAGCTGTCGTGTGTTTACTAGAGGGAAGAGAACGAACGAACGAGGGAGGGAGGGAGAGGGCAAGCAAGGGAGAGAGAGAGAAAACTTTTCAGTTTTAAAGAGCGAGAGGAAGCGTGCGCTGGAGTGGCGACCATGCAGGTAAACGCATTAGCTAATTGCACTAATCTTAATTAAACGATTTTGGTGCTGTTCTTGTCTTCTTGTTGTGATCGAAATTACGATGTGGACTTGATAGTTTCATCGCGACGATGGTTTTCGAAGTGAACTTAATTAGAATGTTCGTTTTAGTTCGAATTCTGATCTTAAATTCCAAACTTTTCTGCCTCCGTCTCCCTTTCTCTTCACCCCACCACCCCTTCACCAGTTTTGTGCACGTAGCGCATTTCAAGTAGCCTAGCTATTAATACTGTCGTTAATTGTTATGCGATGCTATGTAAAATGATAGTTAAGAGTGTCGTTCTAAGATTACCACCGTTTGTTGGCATGGAGTTTGATGGTAAAAGGCATTAATTAGGTCTGTTCAGTAACCCGGGAGGAGGGGTGGACGTGTTTTTTACACATCTGTAAAAGGCATCCAAATTCATTAATTAAATAGCTTAGTCGTTGTAGGCCTCAATTTCCGCTAGTATGCAGGCAGCGAACGGTGTAAACTGGATACCCGTTCGACAGCACGCAAGCTTTGGGATAAGGGACGTACTCAAGGCCGAGGTTTTGTGGTAGATTACTAAACCTATTTCAGGAACAATTTTATTGCATGGTACATTCGTATTGAAACGTTATCTGGGTGCAGTGTCTGGGAGGAAACTAGCACGGGCGCTGCAGTTTAGGTTGACAGCCGAATGTAGATTAAAACGTGATGTTAGCTATCCAATCTGTTCAGTGTTGTTAGCTTGCCAAGTGTAGCTAAGTAAAGTGCCACGAATGTTATTCGGGTCTTTTGTTTAATGGTATAACGTCAATGAACAACAAGCCATTTCGGATTGTCGTCGATGTGAGTTACAAATGAGCTGCTATTTCTATAGACTGCCTACTGAAGTACTTTACCAGCTGTGTTTTACATCGCAAATGCTTTTTGTTTTGTGAACCACACATACAACTGTTAAAGACGTCGCTATTGAAGTTAGCAAGCTAGCCAGCTAATTGATCCGCCACCGGTGGGTTTTGCTAATTAGGCTGACGTTAATTAGCTGAATAATCAAGACTATTGGTAGGACACACGATCGTTTTCTTTTGGATAATTATGAATGTTGGTATTCTAGAATGATTATATGGCGTATACATAAACCGTATATGTTACCTTATTAACCAGCTAGAATTTTGACGATATTTGTAGCAGTCAAGCTAATTGACTTGCCGACGCAGCTAACGTTAGCAGATAAGTGGACAGTGTTGGTATTTGGTGTTGGAATGTTCGTGGACAGTTACACGATAAAAGTCAACATTCGCCTTTTATCATATTAGACATACTTTGTGTACATTTTTTATTCTATAATGTCAATATAATTCGACAATTAAATGTTGATTATTATACGTGCCCCAAATTACAGTGCGGTCGACGACTTATTTATTTATTATTTTAAACCGTCAACACTGCATAGAGATTTCTCGTGGGGGGTTGCAACGTGCTGGCCATTTTTTTTCTTTCTTTGACAAGAAGCGCAAATGTATTTATGTATTCAAAGATCAGCATAATCTATTGTATGACCCCCCAACTCAAGTAAGCACACTTTTTTTTAAAGCCTTCAAGGTCAATATTTAGGCCATATTTTTCCTCTATGACGCTCGTCATTGTGCAATTTAAGTTTGGTCTGAGAACTCATTAATTGAAGGAACCTTGGTCCAATGTATAATATATGTTAATTAGTTTTAACTGCTGTATTTTAAACGGTATGCAATTACAGTAACACAGAGGACCAATAATGACTTGTTGTGAACTGAATTGACCCATTTGAAAAAAATGTGTTTACATTTTGGTCAGGTCATGGCTTTATAGTGTGTTCTTGTTACTGTAATTACTGTAGCCTATATTGTACTCCACCCTTCTCTGTACATGAATTTGGGGATGTATTATAATCTTTATAATAATCCTAAACTTGCCCACCATATTCAGTGGAAGGGAAAACAGTACAGCTCATAATACTGAACATAATTGACCAATTCGAATATTTTAGAAAGAATATTACATTTTAATATTGTGTATAATGCGTTGTGCTGGTATAATGTAATTTATTGAATTTAATTATATCTTAATTAAATGTTTGATCATACTTGTATAGATAAACAGTTATGATGATCATAACGAGATTAATGTCCATAACAAATACATGTCAACTTCTTCGGACGCCCACCTGCATCACCCTTTGGAAAAATATGTATAAACCGAAAAAAAACTAGAAATTGCCCAAAAATGTTGTGCTGTTTTTCCAAAAAACATTGTGTGTGTTTGGGTGGTTGTGCCCCTCCGAAGCCCCTTGTAAAACATTATTCACAGGCTGTTGATATAGATGGTGGCAGCAATGCAACTGTAAGGATGGTGTTAAAAAGACACATAAGGCAACGACTTGAGGAAATAAGCATCTCGTTGTTTTTTGTTCACCTTATAGTGTGCTTGTTGTGGTTTTCGGCACGAATAAATAGCACACGTTTCATTTTTAGATAATATGATTTTATGTTTACACCCATAAATAATCAAAATTGGGGAAAATCGTAAGAGTTGACGCGTATAATAACAGTACTATCATGATCTATTACTATCTTATAAGTTAGTAATATGAGTGTATGGTAATACCCAATGTCATTTTAGTAACTGTATTGTTTTCTGTTTGTTCATCATATTAATTGCAGGAGGAGCCAGGTGAGACTGTGAGCAGTGGCAGTAACGGGGTGTCAATGTGGTTGTGTCCACTTTGTCAGCAAGGACAGCCCGACAGAGACGGACTCTCTCTGCATCTGACAGGCAAACACAGTGTACTTCCTGCCTGCCTGGATACATTACTGGATATTGTGAGTCATATGATAATATATTTCACATGTTTGTCCTCTAATTATGTAACAAAAAGAGAGCGGCAGATTGCCTCACTGGCCACTGCTGTCAAACAAATTATGCATCTATATGTAGGCCTATGTGGAACAAGATGCTTTTAATAACCTTATTACAGCACAGAAATATAAGTTTTTTAACATTTCCAAGCTGTTAAGTTGTGAACGCTTCAGCTTGGTTCTTGTCAACAGACCTTTGGTCTACTGTGAAGTATGTTTGTATTGTAAAGTAATTCACTGACGTGTCCTCTTTCTGCATCCTCTGATAAGGCTGTCCAGACACACTCCTCAAGTGAGGATGCTAAAGGCAGCGTTCAGAGAGAAACTGCAGGTGAGATTAACCCTTTCTTGGCCATGACACTTCAGCAAGCTGCATGTCTTCTGATAATTACTGATTTTATATTCAGAAAATCAGCAATGATGTAACACAAAACGATTTATTTAAATTTAAAAAAAAAATTTACATTTCATTTTTTTTTATAGATTCCTGTTCGCAGCCCACCCAGGACGAAGGGGATTCCAGAAAAACACAACAGATTGCTGACAGTGGCCAAATGAGGTCAGGAGACAAAGGGACTGCCACCCTGGAAAAGGAGACGGTTGACGAGGTGGAGGGGATGCAAGACCCGGAGGGCGATGTGGGTGTTTTGGAGTCGGATCAGGAGAGTGCTGCTCAGTCCTCAAAAGCCCCTGGAGGTTCTGTCAGTAATGACAAATCCACGGGTAAAAATGAAGCCGGAACAGAGAGCAACAGTAACCGTCCGTTCAAGTGCAACGCATGTCTGGAGTCATTTGCCACCAAAACAGCACTAAGTGTACATTACAACTCGGCCACCCACATCCAAAGGATGAGAACTGGGTCTTCGAAGCAGGCTGGGGAAAACGATGCCACAGGGCAATATCCCTCCCGCCCTTACGTCTCCAACAAGCCCTACCAGTGTGCTGTGTGTCGAGTCTCATACAATCACGCCATCACACTTGAGAGTCATTTAAAATCTGTGTTGCACCAAACTCGAAGCAGAAATGCAAGCACTTCGGCCAACAAGACTCCTAGCAGTTCAAGCAACAACAGCAGCAGCAGCATGGTTCCCAGTTTGGTTGTTACAACCACAGGCAATGCTGCACAGTTAGTAAACACTACCACCAGCAATTGCATCACCCAACCCAGCCTGACAGCGTCTGCAGCCACAACCAAAGATGGAGAGCAAATTCAGCCAGCCCCTTCGCTTCTCACCTCTCCTGTAGCCTCTGCTCAGGCAGTCTCTGCCTTCCTCACTCTCCTGACCTCTAGTCCCAATTCTATCCCACATTCCATCCTCCCATCTCTTTTTGCCACCGGAGCGGGCACCACACCCGGGACTGCAGGTCCCCAGCTCATCCCCCAGGCACAGGTGCTCATGCCACTGATACTGAATGGGCTGCAGACCCAGAACCAGAGTTCAAACCCCGACTCGCCCAGTCAGCTCATGCCCCAGTCTCTCCCTTTGCTGGGTCTCACGGCTGCACAGCAAGCTCTTCTTGCCCAAAGACTCGGTGGCTTACAAAGTCAGTGGTCATCAGTTGGACTTCAGGGCACAGCACACCCTGATACAGAGGATTCGGAAAAGGGGGCAGAAAAAACAAGTGGCTTGCAAAGACCTTGTGAGGAGGTGAAGAGCGAGCCAAAACCAGAGCTGTTGCCAATAAAGCTTGACATTAAATCTGTGGTGAAGTCGGGAGGGCTGAAGAAAGAGATTAAAGAGGAGGAGCAGGGTAAAACGTGTGCCCTTGAACAGAGTTGCGCCTTAAAAACCGAGGAAAACAGGGTTGAGGATGACATAGAGCACATGGACAAAGGGCAGGAGGACGATACTGAGGAAGAGAGCACAATGGAGCGGGAGAGTGCAGAGTCTGATACAAAGAAGTTGCCTTGCACAAATGTAACAAATTCTCTTGCAGCTCCCGGCCAATCTCTCCTTGGTGATGGCACATCGTCTGACCCTGACCAGGCCCAGTGTTTTACTCCTAAACACAGACAGACTGTAAACAGCACTGAGCTCAAGACACGCCCTGCTAAAGCAAGCTCCTTAAATGCCTCCCTTGCCTTAGGCCGATCTGGCCTTGGTTGCTCTAGGTCTCGGCCTCCCTTTTCTCCAGGAGCCCCTGTGCTTTCAGAGTTCCAATATCAAGTTTTGTTGGCCTTTCTGGAATCTAGAAGTGAAGCTGACGCTGCAAGCCCCCCACGAGAGGACTGCGAAGCACTCGGTAGGGAGGTGGGGCTTACAGAGGAGGAGGTACGCAAATGGTTAGAAGATGCCCATCAAGCCAAAGAGAGACAGAAAGCTGGAGAACATGGGAGAGTGGACGAGAAAGATGAAGACCAGGACGATGATGAGGAAAGCGCACTTACCATTGATGAGAGTCCAGTCAGAACTGCTGTCCACGCCATTGACTTGTCCAGTGGGGGAGATAGACGTAGGGAGAAGGAGCGGGAAAGCCAAGGTGACCCCTGTTTGACCTCTGACTCTGAGAACGAAGAGGTGTACACCTCTGTCATCGTGACTGATGAGGAAAGCCAGAGTAGCTCCATGAGAGAAGAGCCAAGCAGTCCCGTTAAAGAAGTACCACAGAGAGAACAGGCTGGGGAGAAGACCTCATGTGGGGGTAAGGTACTCAGATCCACTACAGTTTTCCTCTCCGATGCAGAAGAAGACGAAGATGAGGAAGAGGGTGGGGCCCACATGGGGAAAAGAAAAAAGAGGAAAAGAGAACCTGACGGAGAGGACATGGAAGCCAAGAGGGATCGACCGGATCCCGACCTGGATCTGGAGTTGGAAGCTCAGGCTGACCCTCCCACTCCCCTCTCCGTTGCCATTGATCAGAGAGGTCTCCCCAGTGGTATTCTTCATTCACTGCCTCTCTCACTCTCTCTCGCTCCATTCTCCACTCAGTTCATCAGTCCCTATGTTCTTTCTCTTCCCTCGTCTGTGGTGGGGGTCGGAGTGGCAGAGGGCGACGGTGGAAAAGTAGCTGCCTTTCCAAACGCTCAGACCATCGCTCATTGCTCGGCAACGTTCTCAGATCCTCTCAATCCACCCGGCTTGTCATCTCACTCACATCATGCTCACTATATGTCCAATGGTGGGGACTGTGAGACTGCATTGGACCTCAGCATGGGAAAGAACCATGGCTCCACAAAGGCTTCCACGTCTGTCAGTGTGGCTGATATGACCGCGGCACAAAAAGGACGCTTGTTAGATGGGCTTGGGCTTAGACCAGCAGCTGTTGGGGTTGCAAGTGACGGCGGCCTTATCGTTCTCCAAGTGAAGCCCGACTCGGCTATTGCTATTCCAGCTTCCAACAATAGCAACTTCATCAACCACAATAACTTGGCGAAGACTAACGCCGTGCTTATGAGGGCAGCCGAGAGAGATCACACATCCACAACAGACAGGGAGAAAGAGAAGGAGAGGGAGAAGGAGCAGAGGAGGCCCAAGGCGAGGCGGTTCAAAGACATGAGAAGATCTAGAACCATCATCCAGGCGGAGCAGCTTGATGTCCTCTATGGCTGCTACTTCAAAGACCCGAACCCAGGAAAACACGAGTTTGAGCAAATCTCAGAGTGGGTACATCTTCCAAAGAAAGTGGTACAGATCTGGTTTCAGAACATGCGAGCAAGAGAGCGAAAAGGGGAGGTCCGTTTCATAAGCGACGGCACTCTGGCGGCCGTGGGCAAGCCACTCATTAAGTTCACATGGCCCTTAACGCAACCCATCTTCTCGAGCAGCCCCAAGAATAGCACCCACTCCATCTCATCTACTGGAGCCACAACTGTAAATATTCACCCTAAATCAACACCAGGAAAAGAGGAGAAGGTGTCAATGAGCCTAGGGGCTAGCAGGCAGAAAGAAGCTGCATCTGCTTCAGCTGTTGCTAGCAGTGGAGGATCTTTAGTAGTGCCCAAGCCCAAACCTGACCCACCCACCACGCCTGTTACAATGGTCAAAATTGCCCCCAAAGCCATTCATCCAATAATCCAAGTGTCAGCCATGGATACCACCCCTACTTCATCCTCTCCATCTCAGAAACCCAACCCTGAAGAGGAACACGACAATCCAGAGCAAGATGAGGAAACTGACCAGGACAGTCCTGGACCAGGAGCCACTAACCGCATGGTATCCAAATCCTCTACATCACCTGCCAGCACCAGGCCTGAGAAAGCTACAGGAGAGTCCCAGCAACCCAATGGACTCAATTATTGGTCCCCCAAAAGCCCCTTCAAAATCAACACACTCTCACGCGAGCAGCTGGGACTTGCGTCACTTGTTACTCGCAATCTTACCCCAACCACGGCACGGAACCCCACTCCCACCCCATCACCGCGGAACCCTACCGCCACCACTCCACCACGAAACCCCCCCTCTACAACAACTCGGATTCCCACATCTACCACAGCAGTTGTCAGTACCACTACCACTTCCACTTCCACTTCCACACCTACACCTACACCTACACCTACACCCACACCCACTGTTGCAAAATCCAGCCAAAGGGATGTTGGATTTCTGACACACTCCACGCCAAGGCGACCACGTACGCACCTTACTTGTCTCCAGCTGTCTATTCTGCAGTCATGCTACGAGACGTGCGCTCATCCCAATGCACTCGAATGCGAGGCAGTTGGAACTGAGTTGGGCCTCCCCCTCAAAGTTGTGCAAATCTGGTTCCAAAATACGCGAGCTAAGGAAAAAAGATGGAGGCTTCAACAGGAAAAGCTGGTGAGGCAGACTCTACTTTAACTTGGATAATGTATGCTAGTTCAATTTTCAGATGTAGTGAGATCTGATTTATATGTGTAGCTGTGAAAAATATATATTGTT
The DNA here is from genome assembly GCF_963457725.1 of Sprattus sprattus. NCBI lineage: Eukaryota > Metazoa > Chordata > Actinopteri > Clupeiformes > Clupeidae > Sprattus > Sprattus sprattus. Next base: position 17,097,656 of record NC_137915.1, on the reverse strand, counting down.
TGTATTGGTTAACTGAAAAAAACAACCGTATTGTTATTTGTAATGTCTTAAAATCAACTGTGTTCTTTTTTTATGTATATCTTACTCTTTCCAGTCTCCTAGTTCAGACCCCTCTAAGAAGGTCGAGATCAGCGCCGCAAGTTACCTGCAATATAACGCTCTAAGAGCCAACCGTCCCATCCTCCCCAAACCAGTTCAACTGACAGTCGTGGAGCCCTCACAACCGCCAGGCGTGGGCCAGCCGGCAGGCCGCGAGACCCTACGGGGCCGATGCGAGGCCTGCAACGCGTCGTTCGAGTCCAGAGCAGCAGCACGTGCACACGTTTTCTCCCCTCGCCATCTTGCCACACTTAGAACCACTAACTTTGGCCAACCAGCAGCGCTTCTTAACAATGGTTCTGGCACTGGGGCTGGTTCTAACTCGAGTGTCACAGCTGTGTCTTCTACCCCGTCGCCAGCCAGCAGCACCACCAGCTAAGGCCTAGACCTAGTCTAGCAAACAGACATTGGACCTTGAGCTTTTAATAGACTTGAGAATGGGTGCTGTCTTTCAAGCAAACCTTTGTGTCTCCAATACTAAAGGGGCCCCCCTTTTTGCTCACCATCCTTGTTCTCTCTTTCTGGTCATCAGTTGGGTGTAAACCCAAGATGATTTTAATCCAACAGGGCTCATTCAGTTAAATTTTCACACGGCTTTACCTAGAGTAATTAAATGACTGCATCATCTTGGCCATAGTTCATGATTTTGTGGTAGTGGATGTTACCCACCTTGTCTAGAAACGTCTTGACTCCTACTTTGCAGTTGTAACGTGTTCATGGACCATATATTTAGGCAGGTATGCCTCTTAATGAGAGGTGTTCTCATTTCAAAGAATTGAAAAATGGACTTGGTACTACCATTTTTTGAGATGGCATCCTCAAAATGATTATTTCAGCTTTTACTTTTGTTAAAGTATGCCTCCAAATGTCCCTGTATGTTTTCCTGCCAATGTCTACAGTCTCCATTCAAGTGGTTTTCCTGTAAGTAGGTGGTGTGGTTAAATGGGGATGTATCCCAAACAAATGATCAGAAACCTGTGATGAGGTATGTGTCGGACAGATGATCAAATTTTAGTGGTGGGGAAGGGAGAGGTTTGGAAGGGACGGAGGTCAAAGGGGTTGGCTGTAATGCAGGTTCATTTGTAATTTCAGGAGAACTTAGGAAGGCTGGGCTAGAAAATCTGGAAGTGCTGTTACAATGACTTCCATCAGGAAGCAGACATTTTGAAACAGTCAAAATGACAATCTGAGGAAGAGAGAATAGATATTAGTTGAATAATGAAATCAGATACTTTTCATATAGCACTTTGGTTGTGTTTATGTGTGAGAGACTAAGCTTGTTAAAATGAAACTGCTGCGCAAATACATGTGGCATAACAAATATTTTACTGTAATCAGATAATGTACCTATCTGCTTCATGGTCCTAATGACTCAAATCACAAGTAACAAACAGGAGTGATCAGCAAAAAAGAAGACTATATAACTGTCATCCAGTTTCATATTTTTATTTGCTCTTAAGATAAGGAAAACATTTTTTAATGAAGTTAATATACTGAAATTGAGTTAATGTACAATAATGTTTCCCAAATGAGATCACTTTCAGAAATCAAGCTGTTAAGGACAAGAAAGTACAGGGTCTGTCATTTGAATAGGTATATATTATTTTTTCATTCACTGTCTTGATGCATTGTATGTTCTTGCTTTTTTTCTGTGTTCTGCATAATCATGCAGTGGTTCTGGAAAACCAGCGAGAAGAGGGTGTGGTGTTAATCACAAGGTCTCCCTTTACTGTTATGGACTTTCACAAATCAGTATATTATTATTCGAATGGATGGAGCAAAAAGGAAGTGCCGTTTGAAGGACATTAAATACTAAAGATGTTTTTTCCTTTTTAAGTTGTATATTATTGTTATTATTAATAATGGTATTAATAGTTTAACAAAATGCAAAGCTAAAAATTAAAACTTTTTTAAAGAATTCTATTAACGAAAAAAGATATTCCAAAGTTATTCTTCCTTTGCTGTCTGTCATTTAAAAAACCAAAAAGCAATCTTGAGGTTGACAGAGAGCGGGAGAGACACTTAATGCAAACTGTACAGGAACTCCCAAAACCTTGACACTTTGAGCTAGTCCAAGATTTTACGCATGAGCTACAGAAGACGAATGCATTTCAGCCAACACAACACGGGGCACTTGATTGTGTATTCAAAGACTACATGCTTTTAATATACTCTTGTTAATTGCTAATATTTTGTAACACGCTGTGTTGAGCTGTAGCTCATGCACACAATACATGGACTGGGTTGCAGTGCTACGCTACAGAAATGGGAACACACAGTGTTGCACTGTTCAAAGTAGATAGGTGGTCTGTTTCTTTTTTTATTCTAATCATTTTTCATTGTCACTTGATTATCACTTGTTAACTGTACTACTATTGTTGCCATTTATTCATCACTGTTTTGATTACTATTGATTCATGACGGTTTTAATTGCATCTCTTAACTTCAGTGAGATGGCATTGGTATGAATATTGAACAATAATGGTGGCAGTGTTGTTTAAAATATTAGATTTTTTGATTAAGCTTGTTTTCTTTTCTTTCCTCACTTGTACCTTCATTTTGTGTTGGATTCCCATTCTGTTTTCTTATACAGAAGTGAAATAAAAAACAATTGAACTTTTGTTTGGTATCTGTTGAAAGGTTGATAGTAATTCTTTTTTTATTCTAGGATTTTCAATAATCACATTTCATCTTCCTCACAGAGAATCACCTTCTCACACAGTGTCGTATAAAGTTGCACAAATACTCAGGTTTACATGAATTATAAAAATAAAATGTCCTAAAAGTAATTTACATTCATCATGTTCACATATTTAATTTATTTTTGTGGTCATTAATAGTTGTCATGTGTTTGATCACTTTGTTGAAGGTAGTTATAACCGTTTTCTACTTCAGGGTTCATAAGATATATGTGTATTGTGTACATGTGCTCATGAGTAACATGTGCTTTGACTAGTCATCAGAACTGTTGCAGATGTTGGTCTGGAATCTAGATTGCTGACTTAGCATCTTGTGGTAGAGGAGGGAACAGCTTGTGGATAGCATGGGATGTTTTAGAAATGTACTAATCTGGACCACAATAACACTGAGGCTTCTGTGCTATCAAACTTAAGTGTGTTTCTTTTGATCAGTCTGTTGCCCTTTACTTCCTACTACCATTAAGCACTATAACTAATGAGTATGTTGTACTCCAAAGTTCCACAATGGTATGATACTGCACAAACCACAGGGCTGATTGCGGTTGATTATTTACTTTCGCCACATGCTTGTGCATGTTCTTGTCTTTAAAAATATCTGTCAGCTGATGTCCTCATGTGCTAGCTCTGCACTTCAACCAAAGTAATGCACTATCCTGACCCTGGGGTCGTGCTGTTTCTGACATCATCACTTGTCTGCTGATGTCTGCCCATCTGTCTGTCTGGCACAGTCTATGCTGGCGTCGCCTCGGACACCTGATACAGTTGCATCAGCATAGTAACATATCAGTGACCTGCACCATTTCAGTTGCAGGGGTTGGTTGGGGTTGGTTGCTATGTTGGAGGAGTATATCATATTACTGACACGTGTGTTCATTGGGTTAAATGTAAGGACATGTTTATAAAATGGCCATTCGGTTTTGTAGGTTTATGGAGGATTGCACATCATTAGAGGATATTGGAAACATTACTACTTGTCTAGGGGACAAAGCCTCTGACATGGTGGAGGGATGATAGTATGGCAAACTTCAAATATCAGAATGATCTTAATGACATGTAAGGTAAACTTTGGGATTTTTCAACCTGGGCCTTATTTTTAGATCGATTTGGGGCAAAACTTTTACTGAGGATAATTAATTGTCCAAATCAGTCCAGTATTGAGTTAGAGTGCTATAACCTGCCACCTCAAAACGGCCATACAATGTAATTCCAACGGGTAAGCATCCGCTTAAGAGTAAACCTCTTGTTTTCGGCACTGACAGGCTCATACTGTTATTATAAGTATCTGACAACATGGAAAAGATCCCAACATCCCATCTGTTTACCTAAATAATTTACCACCATTAAATACAAGTTTTAACATGTATTGGGCCATATGATTTGGCTTCCAACTTACTTCACCACAGGTTTGTTGATGACATGGGCCTGTGGATACAGATGTTCAGCCGTTCAACCAAGACAGGAAATTAGCTCTAGTTGTAAATGAAGCATAGACACATTGTTGTCCGGAGTCCTTGTCTCAATAACCATGTCAAGAACTGAGTTTTTTTCCCCCACTGCATGCCCAGAAACATCAGTTATGCCAGCAAAACAGAGGACACCACCATGACCCATGGTGTGCTCAGCTCCACATTGATGACAGTGAGAGATGTATTGGTTGCATTATTTTGTGTCAAGTAGGCCTAGTCTTACAGTAATGCTGGCTTATTTGATGTACCCAACCAATCTGGTAAACTCTTGCCATGTAGGTGTTATCCAGTGGATTAAATGAGAAAACTCCTTTGTTTTTAAAGTCTACGTTTTTGAATGTAATAATGGTCTTGCCTCTCTTCCTTCCCACTTTGGCATTATGCAGGTTTTATTAAGTGTTCTTGTCTCAGACCATTGAAAGGTTCCCCCAGAACACCTGAAAGCTGTTAATATACACGTGATGTACTAAATCTCACAGATTTAGCAAGAATGCTTTTAAATGAGCAGTTCATGTGCCTTCGTCGTGTCCTTTATGAAATAATTATAAACGTTCTTGTGTCTTTTCAAAATTCCTCTGTCTGCTCACTCTTTATTAATTATTTGTTCTGAAAAGCATATAATGTATAATTTCAGTTCCACATACATCTTTTCACACAAGGACATTTGCAGATGTATATCATGTTTGGCTATTTTTCTTTATTATTTGGCCTATCGATCTCTTTTAGAATGAATTAGCCTATATTCGATACCAGTTTTAACTGTCGGCTACTGCCCAAGTCGGTGAATAAAAGTGCTGACCGCCTCCCAAGCCGAACCTACGACATACACGTAGACAAGCCTACACTGCCCTCAACTGAATGGAGATGAGAATCCGGATGAATGACGTTATTGTCGTCGAATTGTAGTTTGAATTGTAAAACCAAATTAGCAAGAGGACAGAACTGCTCTGCCATAGACCCAATCATAACTCTCAAAACGATGTGGAGGCGTGTCTATAATGGGCCACTGACGAATAAGCAATCAATTGTGTCGCCCGCAGTGATCTGAAACTCCACCCCCGGCATCCATTTCTGTTCTGGAAGACACGGTGCTCGCGAAGAAAATCGTTGCTTTTAACATTTATTTTAATGTAATTTTCAGACAATCGGGCTCTGTCTTACGAAAATAACACAGTAAAACCAGCCGGTCTGAGTCGTCACATTTTTCTGTCTGAGAAATCGTACAGGCTTTCGAATCGAGGCGGGCCTTTATTCCCCATTTTAACTTTCCTGAGCGGCGTTTTCCGCGTTTTTTTTTCACTCGCTAGCCCCACTCACTCTCCCCTCCGTGTGAGTAGGGGCCTGTAGTGTAGCCACGAGGCGTGTTGGACCAGCGGGAATCGGGCGATGGCGGAGTTTGGTAACGGACTGGCGGAGGAATCTCTGCTGGACTCAGATCCAGGGCACACAGAACTGGAAGATCCAGGTGTTGGCGATGAAGAACCAGGATTAGATGAGGGAGAGTCCGGCATTGAGGACCCGGTGAGTGAAGGACACAACGTTAGGTACGCCTAGCTGTATGGCGTGTCTCATTGGAAGCCAGTATAACATCTTTAAATATATTAATTTTGTTTCAAGGCGAGTTAGTGCTAAAGGTATACAAGTAATTAAACTCGTGCTACACAGCGTGCAACTGCTACCGCCGGGTTGAGTAATCCGCCATTGTGGCTCGCGCAGTGCAGCAGAATTGGCTGGTGACATGCGTGGTGTTGGCGGCCATGTTGGCGCAGCGTTGGTTGTGGTTCCCTGCACCAGAGCTGTCGACCTAGTGGGGGAAAAAAAATCTTCGTCGCAAAAATGCGAGACGGAGATGTAAGAGTCAGGGGCGAGGATAGGACAGGCCGCCATTAGCAGCAGTGTGAGTCTATCCGCAGAGAAGGAACGAGTTGACGGTAAACACGCCTCCTTTCTTATCCGAATTGTGTCTGTTTACAAAAAGCTTTTCATTGTGGTGCTAGCAAAGACATGTTCTTACGTTGTCAACTTTTTGGAAGGATGTGATAATTGCCAGTCGTAGGCAAGCTAGCTAACCGGTTTTGCCAAGCTAATATAAACGTTATGCGGCACTGACATCAGTGAACATACTTGCAGTTGAGAGTTTATTTGCAAGCAGGTTAGGGTGATGCGACTATCACTGGGAGCCACAATTGGCCCTCTTGTTAGCCACCCAGGGACATTGTGAGATGGTCGGCGAGTAAGCTAACGTTGGTTAATCACTGAGATGAAATGGCAGATTTTATCCTATTAAATCATTGCAACATTAATGTTGGATAGCTATACAACGTGCTACTTAATGTAGTTGTTGCCAGCAAAGGTTAAGTTGCAGAAACTCTGTCATTATAACCACTAGAGATGCTAATACAAATACATATATTTTCTTTTGATTTAGAATGCGTTGGTGCATCTTAAGGTACATATACTTAGCCAGCCAATTAACGTTATTTGAAACATTTGATTTTAATCCACGAAGATGGGTGGCGTGTGTATGATGTAGGTAGCTCAAGACATGGGGTGCGGTACTCCAGAGACTGCATCTTTTTTTCCCCTTGCAGAATGTGGTCTTTTCCAGGGAAGATGTGCACCAGACATATTTTTTATGATTGTGTCGTGGTATCAAGTAGCAAATGCTAAATGTTTACAATCAGGTTAATGATATGGGATTAATGGTAACTGTTGAATATGTCGCTTGAAGAAATCAGATGTGGTGTGGTGTGTCCTTAATGTGGCATCATCAAGACCTAGACTGGGTTAAAGTGTGATGAGAAGAGAGGGCAGCACATGCGAGTCGATCTATCCTAGGATGGAGCTGGAGCGACCCTCGCTGCCCTGCAATGCAGCAGAGATGGGAGGGCAGGCTCGAACTAAAGTGTGTGCGTGCATGTGTGTGCGAGATTGTATGTGTTCGTGTGAGGGGATGCCACCGTGCATGCGGCCTGCCTCGGGTCGGTAGCGCCCACGACAGTGGTGCTGCAGCAGCGACGGGTGCGTCTTTGCTGAGTGGACAGTCTGAAGTTGAATGGTTAATGGACGTGCCTCTGAAAGACCTCGGCCCATTATCGTGTCTGTGTGTACGTGCGTGCCTTCGGTTTGCCCGTGGTGGCTGCTGGAACGGGGTCAAACGAGGCTGCAGCCTCTGTGGTGTAAAGCCCCGACGTGACTGAGATGAACGTGCCGGCGTCCATGGTTTTTTACCACCTCCACTGTTGGGAATTGTGCTTAATTTTGGATCCTCACAATTCACTGATGTTTTAAGCACGCTCATGATTTAAGAAACCAGACATAAAATACTGTGTGTATGTATGCCATTGGGAAAGGGTCTGGTTTTGTGGTATGCTATATTAAGAGGAATTAATTAGTCGTAAGTATTGATGTGTTGTACAGTCTAAATTTGGTTTTCCTTTCCTCCCCTCCCCTCTTCCTTTCTGTCTACTCCTCTCTGCATAGGAACTGGAGGCGATCAAAGCCCGGGTGCGAGAGATGGAGGAGGAAGCAGAGAAGTTGAAGGAGCTACAGAACGAGGTGGAGAAACAGATGAACCTGAGTCCTCCACCCAGTGAGTGTGTGTGTGTGTGTGTGTGTGTGTGAGTGAAGCCAATGGAGGATAGTGCATGGAGATGTGTGTCGTGCAGGACAAGGAGAGCACTGCAGTCAAGTCAATGCACAGATAAGTAGTGCTGCATCAGAGATTGCAATATGCACCAGTTGCATCTAGTACATGGAGACCAAGACCACTCTGTCCAGTTTTGGAACCAGGGGAACTTTATTGGCATCTGTTGTGGCTTAAAAGGCATTATGTTAAACAGACTTGTAGTCACCTTACCAGGCATTTGTGTTTAAAGTATGAAACTGTGCATTTATGCTAATCTAAGACACAAGACTACCCCCTTTGATTTAATACACGAATGACAGGTTGTCTGGCACCTAACCTTTTACAGTATCCGGTTAGATGCTAAAAAGTCAGCATTCCATTGTCCTGGTACCTGTGCAAGAGTTGAATCATCATCATTAGTGTATAGCTTGTGATTATAACCAGTATTTTTTTTTTCTTGAAATGCATCCACAAATATTCATTGTGTTGTCAGTTGCCATGTGGTAAAAGAACGGGTATAATGAGTGCGAGTGGCAAACTAACTGTGGTCCTGTGGTCCTTTTTCCAGCTGGTCCTGTCATCATGTCCATTGAAGAGAAAATGGAGGCGGATGGGAGGTCAATCTACGTTGGAAACGTAAGCCTGAATTTAGTGCTTTAAATCCTGTTTAGGTTGCGTACCGAATCTTTTGAATGTTTCTCCAGCTGCAGTTTTTATGACAAACAACACATTTCCACGACTAGCACTGATTTGTGTAGTTCATTGCATTTAAAGGAACAGTGTGTAGTTTTTATTGTCCTAATGTATAAACACCAAATATGCAGAGGCTAAAAACCAATATCACGACTATTCCTTCTCGCTCTGTCCACCAGGTGGACTATGGCGCAACTGCAGAGGAGCTTGAAGCTCACTTCCACGGCTGCGGATCCGTAAACAGAGTCACTATCCTGTGTGACAAGTACACAGGCCACCCCAAAGGGTAAGGCACCACCACCACTGCTGCCTTTTGTCTGCCGTTTGTCGTGTGGGAATGTATTGGATTAAAGTGTAAGTGTGTAATGCTAGTCTTTGGGTAACTATCAATGTTGCCAGCTGCAACAGAATGATACAGGTCCTGGATCAGAGCTGGTGGTACAGACACATTTGATTTAAAAATAAGATAAGGAGATTTACTTGAGTCTATTTGAACTGAAACTCTTATTGTCTTTGCCAAAAATGCCTTTGTATCATTTAGTTGTATATTTCATATGTGACTTAAATGTCCTGGTCCATTTGTAAGACCATATTTAAGATGGCTGAGGACCCTTCTTCCATAGAGTTGTGTGCTGTGGGTCATTAGGTATTGCTGTTTTCTGGCCTGCTTAAATAATGCAGAGCTTCTTCCTTTTGGCTAGTTTGGCAAATATCAGTAACACTGCTGCTGTCTAAAGTAGACAGGTGGGTTTAGGAAGGCTAGTTGCCTGGGAGGTTGTCCCCTGTAGTTGTCCTACAAAAAGCATGCGGTAGCTATGTAGGTCAGCATTTGGGCTGACTGCCTTTGGACATCTCACTCTTTATTACAGTTCATTGAGTTTTCGGGGTATCTGATCCACACCCAGTATGGGGAGCTGCAACAGCATTCCAGTAGATTGGAAAGGCAGCAAGACTGAAGTAGTGAACTGTGTTCTTCCATAGTCCTAAATTAACCTCATGAAAATGCATTACAAAGATGATCTTTGCCTCTTGCATTAAGCATCTATTTTATTACCTTACATATTGATTCTAAAAAAGTATCTTGAAATGAGTATTCATTTTTTCGTATGTTTCGTCTGGTTTCAGGTTTGCGTACATCGAGTTTGCAGATAAGGAGTCTGTGCGGACAGCCATGGCACTAGATGAATCCCTATTTAGAGGACGGCAGATAAAGGTGAGTGTCATCCTCGCACGGGTGTTTTCTCCATCTTAAACATCCAAGGGCAAGTCATTTATCAATATTATCAATCATGTTATTGGACTGCTTCGAGCACGAGCAGCTTCTCACAGACACCAATGATACCATTCTTGTATGCACCCTTGTCACATTTTTATTTTGCAGATATAACAAGACTTGTGTAAATATTATTTGGCACATTGAATTACTTACATTACTGAATTTGATCTCTATATAGTCTCCTGTCATAGGGGTTCTGGTGAAGACCAAATTAAAGATTCTCTTTGAAAGCTTATAGTCTGAACTGTTTGAGTGGAGTGGATACAAATCCATTATTGTTGAGTTGCCATTGTCCTTCTTCAGAGGTTTGAATCCAAAACTAAGTAATCTCATCAGCTCCATTTGAACACGGAAGGTAAATGTAGACTATGAATAGAGAGAATTAACAGTATTCTTGTTTATAGTTCACAGTTGAGTGACCTTGTCTCTGACAATTTCCTGCTGGTTTAATAAAAATGAGGATGAATAATTAAAGTAACAATTATCTGTGTTGATGTTCAGAAAGATCATCAAAACAGTCATCATAAGTGTGTCTTGTTGTGAGTGTGTACATTGCAAAGTCCTGTGCAACTTTAAATTATTATTTTTTTAAAGTAAAAACTAATAAATTAGTGACGTAAAAGAATGATTAACTCAGGCGTTTTCCCCCTCTTTCGTCAGGTCGGCGCTAAGAGAACGAACCGGCCAGGAATCAGCACCACAGACCGCGGGTTTCCCCGCGCTCGGTTCCGCTCGCGGGTGAACTTCTCGTCCCGGTCGCGCTACTACAGCGGGTACACGCCACCCAGAGGCAGAGGACGGGCCTTCAGGTGAGGGCAGCCCCCCAGTTTCACTTTCTCACGCACGTGTACACACAGATACACAAATACTAATACACACACGGGGGGAGGTGGGATACGTGAAGGGTAACAATGGTTGAAGTGTAGACAGTTAAAGGGAAACTCTGGGAGTTTTTAACCCTGGACCCCATTTGCCCATTTTGTTTGTGTCCAATTTTTTACTATGGACAAAAACGATCGAAATTTGTCCAGTATTGAGTTACAACACTATAATTGCCAACCGGCAAACGGTTATACAATGTTATCCCATGGGGCATGCGTGCACATCTGCTACTGACAGGCTCATGTTGTAATTATCTGACTATCCTCATGATCTGTTTGAAAGGGTCCCTACTAGGGGTGGGTATTGCCAAAGAAGTCACGATTCGATTCGTATCACGATTCACATGCCACGATGCGATTATATCACGATGCATCGCGATACTTGAATCATTGCGATGCATTGCGATGTATTGCGAATTTTCACTGAACACTGTTAGAAAAAAATTAAGCCATTACCAGTGGCTGACTGGCTGTGTATGATCTGGATAGTGTGTTCAATTGATAACTCAAAGCAACTCAGTTCATACATAGCTGTATTTATTTAAACGACTTTTGGAGGTTACTTAACACAAATATTATTATTACTGGATACACTGCATGTTTTGTTTATGAATGACTTGTCGCAGTATCGCGCGGCCGTAAATGCTTGATGTTCGCCAACCATCATGCAATAAAAAAAAAAAAAAGGTTTTTTTTTTTTTTTTTTAATTCATAATCGATACTTGGCGTCAACAATCGATGCAGTAGATCGTGAAAATTAGAATCGCGATGCATCGTCATGACGATTATTTGGCACACCCCTAGTCCCTACAGAGATAGACTTGCGTCCGTTTACCTCAATAACTGTAAAGAAACTGTAGGAAATGTTTTTAGTCATTTTCTACTGGAACTTAAACAACACAAACTGCCATTTTCGTCAGTTTCTTCACAGTTATTGAGGTAAACACACACAGATCTATCGCTGTAGGAATCCTTTCCATATTTTCAAACACTTATAATAACATTACGAGCCTGTCAATGGCAAACAAGCTGTTTACTTTGACACAATGCTTGCCTCATGTGATTACATTGTATAGCCGTTTTGCGGTTGCCAGTTATATAGCATTCCTACTCAATACTGGGCCAATTTTGAACGTTAATTGTCCTGAGTAATAGTTTGGACTCAAAAATATCAACAAAAAAAAGTCCCTGGTTAAAAAAGCACAAAGGTACCCCTTAAGTTGGAGAATTAGTCAGGGAAAGTATAAAGGATGATTGAAGATTGGGTTCTTGAGAGAAAGACATGAAGGCAATTGTGTAGACAGAGTTTTTTAAGGAAAGGATGAATGTAGAGTAGGCATTGGTGAGGGAACTGCAGCATCTGATCCATTCTGGTCCTCCAGAAGGTCTTCCCCCACTCACTTGTTAAAAGAGTTCAGGCGATCTAGAAGTAAGTGTGCCTAGTTGAAGTTTTGGCTAAAACTCTTTTGTTCTGATAGTGATTTGGAGGGAATATTTGGCACCATAGTTAAACAATGTTTACTTTGTAACTGGGGGAGAGAGTAAAGTACACACGGAGAAGGACCTGCTCTAGATTTTTACTCCAGTCGAGCAGCTGCTTGCTTTATATAGATATATATGCTATGGCTGAGTAGTCTGTGTATGTAAATAAAGGTCTGGTCATTCCAGTACTATTCTAGGGCAGGTCAATGCTATTCTCCTCCAGCCTGGGTCTAACTACCAGGCAGTTGCACTCGCCAGACAGTTACAAAGCACTGTTTTACTGAATAATAACCTGGCTATTGAAGGGTACATAAAACCCAATAGTCTCCATTCTTGAATAGCAGCGGCGTCTTCATTGAGAGGCATTATTAGAGAACAGTGTGAGTCTTTTGTGAGCTGGGTGCGACCTTCATCTCAAGGATGACGGCCATCAGTCACCAACAGGCAGGTGTAGTGTGTTGGAATCACCACGCATTCTTTTAGCTACAACGTCACAAGTGTTGAAAAGATAAAATAAGGTCGAAATTAACTCCAATCACCAAAGCATTGAAGGCTCCACACCCAGGATGTGTTAGCTGAATTCCTCAGTGGTTGTCTATCTTGGTCCAAAAGACGAGGTTAGGGTTCACAATGGGGTGATGTACTGCTCAGCTCTGATTGACTTGTCCCAATTGACGGTTGTCTGGACCTTGGCAGTGCATGTGTGAGGGGCAGGCTTTTTATGTGAGTGTGGCACATGGACTGATGTAATTCAGTCATGACTGGGTAACAGGGTAAGGTGTTACAGGTGATGGGCAAAAGGACATGGGTGTCTTATCTGTTAGTCCTATTTCTGGCTTTTGAATACGTATAGGTTTAATAGTATTTTACATTTTAATTTGTCTCAGGACTGCTTGGTAAACATCCTTACCTTGTAATGCGTTTGTCATATTGTTGTGTCGCCACACACACACGTGCACTCACCTGTGTACATTCACAGTTCTGTTCCCTCCTGCCTCCTCCCTCCCCACCCAAATGTGTGTTCTCTTATTTTATTTATTAGCTTCATTTTCAGTTTATTTTCATGCATTTCTCTTTTTTGGTTGAATGGAAGGCTTCAACCAATACAGGTGTTTCCATGCATGAACATGCACACACAGACATGATGGTCACATTGCAAACACCATCAACACACATCCTCTCCCAGTCATGTCTTCATCCGTTGCAAACCCTGGTGCAGACGTGAGAGGTAGTGAGCAGGCTGGTGAGCGTCTGCTCGCCATAGCGTTCAGGGGCCCAAACAGTGATTTCCGCTAAATGGCATCTCATCCAAACCATAAGCTCGGGCATTAAGTAAGCTTTGCTGAGCTAAAAGCGTTAGTGTCCTCCAGCTGTCACTGATGATGCTGGGCGGTTAAATATCTAATTTTAATTGACTGTATTTAATGAATGGAAAAAAACTTTGACATCTCAAATTGATTGAAGCCCTAGTGTGACATTCAGTGGCTGGGTGCTTTGCGTCGCACCGCTGGTGTACAGCTCTGGAGTGGTCAATTCTCAGATCAATTGAAACAAACCGGTCTTGATGTTGACGAGCATTCATCAGCCCCCAGCAACCTCTCACTCTGCTCTGCTTTTTAATTCATTCATGATCTTATTTCTTTAAAGTATTGCTGTAAAGACACACGCACATCCCTGTTCACTGAACATGCATTGCAGTAGCCTGGGCGTAAGCCGCTACTGCCGCTGCATTGGGTAAGCTGGGCTCACCAGAGGCCCTCCCAAACCCACTTGGGTGCATGTCCATGTGACTCTCATCTGACCAATCACAAACAGAATGGAGGGTTCATTCCTGCAGCCTGATATTGACCTCTGAACTCTGATCTGACCTCCAGTGTCACCTCCAGCTTCGAGCCCTGACATTTTAGGGAGCGCTGGAGTGTTCTACTTTAAAAGAGAGGGGTGGTCTGGGGGGGGTGTTGTAAATGCCAAGCAAGCTGTGTTGGTTTTGTATAGCGGTTGTAATGGATGCCCATGTAGTGTTATATATATATATATTGTGTGTGTGTGTGTGTGTGTGTGTGTGGCCAGCAGGCTGTTTTGAGATTTCAAACCAATTGAAAGTATGCAGATGTGTGTATGCACCATGTTAAGAATGGGGTGAGTGTCTGTATTTGCTGTATTGTGCCGTGATCTGTTATTGGTCAGGCACATTGTTGTTGGTGTGTGTGTGTGTGTGTGTGTGTGTGTGTGTGTGTGTGTTTGTTTTAAATTACAAAGCACATCACTGCCCAATGTGTAGTGTTTGGTTACGTGGATATATGGGACAGTTTTTTTTCTTTTCTAGCTTGTTTAGGTTTCTATTGGTGTGGTTTGTGTATGTGTGTGCAGTTTTTGCCCATAAGTCTTGGATGGGTGTTGCTTGTGTTTACTTGTGGGGCAGTTGATGTCTGTCCCCAGGGATCTCTCCCTACAGAGACCACAGGAGCCGCCCTTACACAGAGAGAGAGAGAAAGAGGGAGAGAGTGCCTTCACTGCCCCCCCTTCCCTGCCCCCCAACACAGGCGCACACACACACACACACACACACACACTAATCTGTTGTAGCCGCGCACACAGCTTTAGCATTGGAGAACCTCCTTCAGTGTCTCCGACCAGTTGAATTATTTTGCACACAGTTGATCATTGTGATTATTGTTTATGCCTGTAAAGGCCTTAATCACAAGAACGGTATACATTTTACATATATGATATTTGTGTATACCTTTTTACAGATGAAATTATGCACCATTGATTTGTATCTCATCCTTTTTCCACTTTTTCAAGTATTGATGACCAACCTCGCTGACCCAAACACAACCAGACACGCACTACTGCACCATACATGACAATTGGTGTTTTTATCTCAAATCAAACCAACCAACAACATTTTAAAGAAATAATGAAGAAAAAAAACTCACCCTCTTTTTCTCTCTCTTTTTTTCCAGGGGCCGAGGGCGATCAACATCGTGGTATTCCCCTTACTAATAACACCCCCCCCCCACCCCCACCCCCCCTTTACTATCATATCTCCCTATTCCCTTAACAAAAAAAAGAAAAGAAAAAAAGTCCCGCCCCCCTCCCCCCAGTAAATGAAGAAAAAAAAATCTCAGAAGAAAAAAAGACAAAAAAGAGGAGAAAAAAAAAAAGAGCCTCTCCTGGACAGACAGACAGACAGGCTGGCTGGCTGGCTGGCTGCAGTGTGCGATTGTGTGTGCGCGTGCGTGTGCGGACGTGGTGCGGTCATCCTGGTAAGGTATCAAGTGGCCGTTTGGGGGAGCTTGGGTGGCATTTTCTTTCCTGATCTGTTGATTATTTTTTGTTTTGTTTTTGTTTTTGAAAAAAAAAAAAAAAAGAAAAAAAGATGTTATCTCAGGCTGCAGATGTCTCCTTGGTCTGGTTGTGAACCCCCTCTCTCACCCCCACTTCTCTCTCACACCAAATACAGCCTTTCTCCTGTTTTGTGTTCCACGTACATCGAGAAAAAAAAGCAAAGTTGCAAGAAGAAAGAAAAGAAAAAAAGATTACTGTACATTTGAATATGTGAACTTTGAATAGCAAAGAATGTTGTTTAATTTTTTTAAGTTGTGATATTGGAGTATCATATATTCCTTTCTTTTGTTTTTCTTTCTCCTCCCTCCCTCCCCCCTCCTTTTTTGTACTCTACGAAGCAGTTGCCACTCATCTTCTGCCCCTCCTTTCAACCCGTCGCTGTTTTGGTTTGCGTTCCTCTCTTCCTACTGGTTCATCTCTCGCTCGCCTGCGTTCAGTCCCCTCCTCCCCAGAGGTCACATGATGGCCCTTTCAGTGTTCAGTGGTTCATGCTCATTTGGTTGTTTCCACACTCATCTGTCGTTCTTCTCGGGCCCCCTTGCCGTAGCATTCATCATTGTTTTTGTAGAAAAGCATGGCCAAAAACACGTCTGCCATCTTCACTGTTTTGACTTCTTTCTTCTTTTTTTTTTTTTCCCTGCAAAGTAACCCCCTCCCTAACTTTTTTCCCCCTCATGGAGTCCCACTTAATGTGTCTGAACCACTCTCCCCATAACTCTTACTGTCACCCTTCTACCCTCTGTCCTTCTCCATCTCTCTCTGTCTCTCTTTTACCTCTATCTATCTCTCTCTGTATATTAGACCACTTCTTGTCGTTTCAGGTTTCAGGACCAGTGGAGGCTGACTTCCCCTCCTCAAGTGGCGGCGGCCCCCAATGTTTCGGCGGCCTCTCTCTCTCTCTCCGCTCCCGCTATGCACACTCACCCCATTCTGTCCGTGTGGGGGGGCGGGGGTGGGGGGCAGGGCGACCACCGGCCCACTGGTATTTACTACAACAACAAGCGCTGAGCTCACTCAAAACACACACACACACACACACACACACTGACATAGAAACATCGACACAGAAACATCGGCAGACACACACACACACACTTATATAGAAGCGCACGCACATACGTACACGAACACTAGGCCAACGCACGGCACACATCCCACCACATATAATAATATATATATATATATAAATATATATAAATACAGAGAGGATGAGCAAGGCAAGAGCAACACCCCACTAACGGCGGCGGTGGCTGAGTGGATGGGGAGGGAGGAAGATGCAGAAGGGGAGTGGAGAGAGGGGGAAGGTGGGGAGGGTTCCAGGGCCCCGGCCCCTGTCTCTCTCTCTCTCTCTCTGTTTCTGTCTTGTCTGTCTCTCTCTTTTCTCTTTCAGTGCGCAGGGCAGACATGGCACGGCAGGACATCTTAGTGAGAGGGTGTGGCTCTAGGCATCAATTTATTTAACGGTGGAGAGCAGGGCGGGGCTTTTATTTCTTTGGGGTGGGGCGGGGTTTGTGTGGAAAGGTTTGGTTTTTTTTGAGACGGGGAGCGGGTTTGAACACAAAAAAAGAGAAGATGTTTTGCTTTTTTTTATTTTATTTTATTTTTAACCCATGAGTCTGTAATTAGAAAAAAAATAAAAATAAAAAGAACATTGTGTAAAAACAAGTTGAGGTTAAGTGTTTTTCTTCCTGTATTTAATTATTATTTCTTCCAATGTCTATCTCTGGGTTTTGCTTTGACTGAAATTTTCCTTATTTTATAGTATGTATAGTAGTAGGTTTCATTTTAATTTAGCTATTTTAAAGCAGCAATAAGTAGTTCTGTTCCAAAACAAGCAAGCTTATAACCTAAAAGGCATGCATAAATCTTGTGAACGCCACCAACAGTCCACTTGGCACTAATAAAAGCTTGCTGACACACTAACTGGTGTCTTTTGGCAGTATAATTTGCAATGTCATCCATATCCTGGATGGCTAGTGGGAAAGACACAGGTTTGAATATATGCTTTCAAAATTAATTTGAGGATGGAATAATAGTTGCCTATTAAACCATACCTCAAGTGTCAAATTGTTGCTTTAAGATGCACATGAGAAACTTCTAATCTTAGTAACTACTACTGACGATAAGTGAAATATTGGTAGACAGCGCAGTGGATTTATGCATAACGAAAGTTGAAATCCAAGTAGAAATACGAAAATGTTGCTGATGAGAGAAATTCAGTTGCGCTTTACAAGTAGTTATTCTTAATGAGTAATTGCTAATGAAGGCGATCGTAACGTGTGTTTTGTGAATACAAATAAATCTGTGTCAATCAACTCACGGCAGTCAGTACATGAGTGGTACTTTGTTCAGAAAACAGATCATTTAATTGACCCTTATGATGGGTTTATATAAATGAAAAAAACTTGAAACAAAATTCATTTTGGACATTTATTCACCCATATGGCAACAGTGAAGCTGGAAATAATTATATACAGTAAACTGAAAACAAGTGAGCTGGTCTGTAGTGGAACTTCAGCTGTAGAGTTTATCAGCCATCTTTATCGATGCTTTTTGAAAGCTGTTGGAAGAACACAGAAAATCATATTAATCATCTTCACCTGAAGTGAGCACTTATCGCAACTGGAGTTTGTCTGTATTACAGTGAAAAGATGTATGCAATCCCTCAATGTCTAACTTGCACAAGCACATGTTCTCTAGATTTGGTTTCTTTAAATTTACACACCTGCCCAATTCTGGAATTGACAAAATGAAAACGTACCCTTTCTTTTTGTCTTCTTCTTCATCAGTTTCTTCTTTTTGGCGTGTGGTTTTTCCATATCCTACAATTGACAGCAGACATGGGTGATTAGAAATGATGTAACCACACACTAACAGGCTACAGGAGAAGAC
The DNA here is from genome assembly GCF_963457725.1 of Sprattus sprattus. Classification (NCBI taxonomy): domain Eukaryota; kingdom Metazoa; phylum Chordata; class Actinopteri; order Clupeiformes; family Clupeidae; genus Sprattus; species Sprattus sprattus. Next base: position 17,079,189 of record NC_137915.1, on the reverse strand, counting down.
GTAGACATACCTGTCCCTCGCCCCCAATCAGTCCTGTGATGTCACCAAAGCGTGTGATGTTACTCAGCTGGGACGTCATTCCCACCAGTCCTCTCTTCTTGACCTTCTGGTCCCGGGTCATGCTGAGGCGAACCATCATGGTCTCCTCGTAGTTTTTCCTGTCGAACAGAAAGCTCTTCATTCAAAAAGTGCACTGGCAGTAGTCCAGTGAAGAACTACAAACACACCTCAGAGTTTATGTAAGTTTCAAGTAAGGTATAGAGACATTTCCACCTATTGGAGTCCATAGTACAATAACAGCCTTAATCCTGGACATTAGAACCAACATCTCATATTTAATACAAGTTTGAAACCGTAAAATTATTTGGTTTAAATTCAGTAGGAATTGGTTGAGATTTTACAAGTCCAGTTGGTCTGAAATCTGAATTTACTGACCTGTGCTGCTCTTCCCGACTCTCGCGTTCGGTCTGGAAGTCTTGCCGATCCCGGATCTCCTCAGGTGCGTCGCTGTACTGCTGCCGTAGTTCCTGGATAACAGAGCTGCGCAGGGCAGCACGTCTGTGCTTTTCTACCTGTTCCTTCTGCTTGTCCCCCTCTGTCAGGTCCCCATCTGGAGGGAAAAACAAGAAAAAAAATAGACAAAACCATAAGTGAAAAGAACAGACTAGTTCCAAGTTCTAAATCTTATTCAATTCAACCAAAGTGTATTGCTACATTCAAAACAAGTATATTGGGTGTTATATTTCAGATGTTTATATATATTTCTTACATAAAAACCTTTGCTGCCATTACAAGCTGCTGTTTCTCTTGACTCTCTTTCTTTGTTAAAATGTTGTTAGGTTAGGAAAAGGACCACACCGTACCGTAATGCATAGGGGCAATTCGGGGAGGTACATATTTCTTAGCAGAGGAGCCGTCCTTCTCAGAATCTCCAGTCTTCGTTTCACCGCCATCCTCATCAGAGCCCTCAGACTCACCCAGCTGGATAATCAAGAATAAAATATTTGAACTGATAATGAATAACACACACTATAAATAGGTTTGCATTACTCTGAAGAGTTCTGGCCAAGTGGAATTGGTAAATCACTTACTTTGCTGACAAGATTGTCAGGATTAGGGCGAAAATGCAGAGGATCATTTTTAGCTGATAACAATAGATAGAAAAAAACATGTCACAGTATGTAATCTTAGGTATAGCTAACATTATGTAACCTGTACACTCTGCAGCCATAACAGTTGTGTTAATATCTCACCAAGACTTCCAGTCACTGCTGTCCGGACCAATTTATCAATCTGATATTTCAACTTCTGATCCAGTGGACGCATCTTCTCTACAATCTAGAGGAAATGACCAAACCGCAAATATGGGACAATTCCAAGGAAAGGAGACAGACACATAACAGAGTCTGTAACATTGTTCAGTACCCACCGTTCTAATAGTAACAAGTCTATGGATGGCATCGTTATCTTTCAAGCTCTTTCCCTCCGATTTAACACTGATCAGATGTGTTACATCTTGGAGGTAGAACAACAGTAACTCGTACTTCAAGTCGAGGTAGGACAAACCCTACAACACAAGAATTTTGCAAATTAGTGACATACACTTTAAAATAATCAAATAGGGGTATGGTCAAGCGTAAAATAGTATTTAGCAAGATTCGTCTCGTTACCTTAGAAGTTTGATATGCTTTGTCCTTTACTTTCTTGATCAAATTTTGGACATGACTTGTGACTGACACAACCTTTATAAATGACACATAAAACATTATTGGAGAAACATTAACAATACAAATGATAACGCTAAATCAGCTACAGATTTACGTAATATAGGAAGTCTTCTTCCTACTTTAAGTATATGCCGCATGAAGACATCGTAGTGTAGAAACGTACCTGTTCTGTGAGGGTGTTCAACAATTTTACAGCAGCGGGCAAATCACTGTCGACCAAATCCTAGGAACACATATAATGATGTTATATGAAATGTGTTTCTTCCAAAGCCAAAGAAAATGCAGAGGTAACCGTTACATATGGATATAAACAATTGCCATTTCTATAAGCTAACTCTAGCTAGCATGCTACAGTTCATGGTGTATCACTCTTATCGTGAATTTGTGTTTTCTAAAAAATCTGGTAATGAAATATACGAAAGACTAATACGCTGGTTATAGATGTCTACCAAAACAACTTAGGGTGTTATTATAACTTTCCATGATCTGATACTCACGTTGCCATCCTGGGAGGCCGCCATTTTGATTTTAACACCGGAAGTATTGACAAATGACTACGGGAAGTGATATGAGACACAACACATTTTTTTGTTCGACTTTGTTATAAGTCATCTGTGCCCAAACTTTACTGCCATCTATTTATTTGATACTAAAGCAAGCAATTAGTATATGAAAAAAACCTAATAATGCTGCCCCACTGTTGGTTCTAAAGGCTATAGATTAATTTCTTAAAATGAAATCTTTTGAAACCAAAAATGAGAAAATTCACTTAGTTCAGTAGTTCATTTGACATGTAATATCCCTCCAGCTCCTGCCCCTGGGCCAGTTTGCTAAGGGTGAGTACAGTGAACAACCCCTATATTGTAGAATATTTCTTCTAGAAGCTAGACAGTTTAGCTATCAGTATCAAAGTGTTTGTCGGTTACTTTGGATTCAAAACAGCATTTTAACTTCGTCCAAAAATGTGTACAAACAACAACACACACAAGCCCCTCACACAGACACAACAGCAACACACAGAGCACACTCGTCCAAATATATTTGTTTTGTGTAATGTTATCCAACTATGAGATGTTTATAGACGTTCCAGCTTCATTTAGAAGATAACCCTTCCATAGAATAGATCAGCATTGCTTAATCAGCATTCTTTTGAGGCCACCAAACCATTCTTGATATCGTCTGTGTTGCAGAAGTGTACATTGACCAGTAATTTGCTGTGTTGGAAACCCCTGCTTAATTTCAGGAATATGATCCCTGTATATGATTCTCAGCCAGGTAGGATTTTATGTACTGTAAAGCCCAAAGCTAGAAATATGACAAATAAAATATGATAATATGTCTGACATAGTGGCACTGTTTCATGTATTTATCCCTTTTCTGCCATGGCACATCCACTCTGCCTTGGCGGCCTATGACATCTCACACACATTTCCTGCCTTTCAAGACTCATCAGTAAGTAAACAATCAAGGTTCAAATGACAAGTAATTTATCGATTTAGCAGGCACTCAAAAAAATACCATGACACTGAAACTGATATTCTACAAATAAGTAAGCTTTCTTTCATGTCACAGATGCTTTGAGGGGTTTAACTAAACTGCAGACAATTGTACACACATATATGTGCTTAAACTAATGAAACATTACTTTGATGACATATGTGGAGGTTAGACAAGGAGTTTTGAGAATGTTAATTCTGACACGAGACATGTCAATGCTATTATCATCTGTGAGAAACCAATGATGTTGTTCATTCAGTATGGAACTACATGGTTTTAAGTGAAATTGTGCACATACTACACGACTGTACTGCTCGATAAGGTTTTATATTGAATATATACAGTATATATTGAAATGACAACAAACAGGCAGAAGTCAGATAGCTTAAGAAAAAAAGCTGAACTTTTTTATTTGCAGGGACAAACTACTGTTGAATGACTTGAAATGAACAGCTTTAAACAGTTAAAGAGTGAAAATATAAAAAAGCAGCATTGTTTGCTCTGTAGTACCACTGAAGCTGAAGAAATATGTACAACAAAAAAGGCAAAAGTAAGAAACACTTAGAAAAAAAAAAGCAGTGTTGTTCAAAAACGTACAATAATTCACGATCAAGAAATACCCATCTTCATGAGAAGTAATTTTTTTTAAAACAAGAACAAAAAAAAGTGCCCTCTTGGACATGAAGCAGAGTTTAAGAACAGCAAATGAAGGCAAAAATACAGTTCAGATTGTGCATTTTGCTCTTTGAAATGATACCTTACTCAGACTAACATATGTGTGGGTCCCACATGCATCTTTTCCCAATTAAGTCAGAACTGGTGGCTGAAACGGGACATGTTTCTGATGGGATATGTACATTTGGATGGGATTATGTATTTGTCTATGATTTTCCAATCACACCTTATATAGGGAGAATGGCAGTGAACAACCATCCGCCTTAAGGTTTTCATGAAAACAAGAAACACAGGCAACAGTTTTGCATAATATGGTACAAGTTGCATAATATATGCAGGCTTTATCCACAAACAAAAAAATAGTTTACAGCCACAGTTAGGTTGATCAATTGTTTATATCTCAACATTCTGAGTACAATCAAATTTGGCTTAGCAAATTTACATTAGTTTGAGTTGAACAGGAGACCGTCTACCTCAGAGAGGCTTTGCAAAAGGCTCGTCACCCAACAATTAAGGTCTTCATAAGTATACTTTTTTTCTATATTAATATATTACAAATGTTTCAGTATTTGAAGAAAATTGCAGATTTCTATTCTTAATAAAATAATTTATCATTGATACAGATTAGAATTCCTTTTTTTTTTTTTTTTTTTTAAATCTACACAAATTAGTTAGAAAATCTTAGTGTAAGTTCCTAGCTACATAATAGGCTATATTCCAGACCTACAGTTCTTACTTTCTTCAGATAGGTACGTGATACAGTTCAATCCAACTGCTAGAAAACAACCACTGTGTACAACAGACTGGCAACCATGACTCCTTTGATGAACAGGCACATTTTAGTAAACTCTTTTTCACATCCCTCTTGTATTGCCCCCAAATGTAATAAATTAAATTACTGCTGAAATGATAAAAGTGATGAATAATTTAACCAACAAAAATGTTACTTAAAAAAGATGAAATAGTATAGGTTATTAAATATGTCTAGTAAGCTCAACCTCTCCATTCACAGAATAATATTGTGTACAAGGAAGAGAAAGAAAAAAAAAAACATATAGGAGAATTAAGAAATGGTTGCATTTGCTGGTTATACAATGCTCCCCATTTTTAAATTGGTGTTTAGAGAAATAAATTAAAAAAGAAAACTAATAAAACTTAAGGAATAAATAAAAAAAGCGATATTGATAATAGATATTAGTTATATTATCCTTTTTGAATGATTTACAGCGGTAATATTCTTGGTTTGACAATAAATAAAAATGCTCAGTAATTCTAGCTGGTAAACTTCTGAACTGTTGACCCATCATCAGAGGCAGTTTACAACAATCTCGACTTCAAAGACACAAAAGGAGGTGAACATACTCCTCTGCCATACACTTTTGTTTATTTCATGACTATCTTCAAAGATAAAGTGCTGATTGAGGAGCCTTTGGGGGAACTGTGTACCATATATCAGATCCTAAAGTTCCCCATCATGAGGAATCTGGAGTTCTTCTCTAGCCTCGTGATTTAAAAACAAATGACAGTGGATTTTAACACCCACAAGCCAGAAGAAAGGGACTACAAAAACAATCAAGGTTCCTTAAAGTGAGGCCTTGAAAATATTGGCATCGTCTCGGTGGTGAAGAGCCCCATTGAAGAGTTCCCATCTCAATGATGAGTCTCCATGCGTTTCTTTCAGAAACCAGAACAATTCCCTGAGGTTCACATTCTGTGATATTGGTAGACTCCCTCCCCCATGCCCCACTGAAGATAATATACAATAATTGCAGCTGGCCAATTCATCCCAGAAGGAGAACCAACTCGGGTACCCAGAACCCTGATCCGTGGGCATAGAGCTTTAAAAAGCCAAGTCTTTAAACCTGGTTGGTTTCCCCCATATTAACACAAATGTTAGCTACCGTTTGGATGATTTCAACTTTTAAACGTACTGCTTTGCTGAAGTTTCAAAGGCATACAAGAAATCTCAACATCAGGAGGGGACGAGTGACACCACAGCCATCAAGATGGTTCACATCAAAGTAAATACATGTACACATCCAATCCCAGAAGGTTTGTTTTTTTCTTTTTAAATATGTACAATACTGTCCATTCCACAGTCTCCGCCCATATTAAACTTTTACAGACTCCATCACAGACAACTTCATGGCTTCTTCCAACAACTGATTGTCTGTGAAAGTAGGCGGTGGCTCTGGAACCGATTCTGACAAGCCAATCAGAGACTCCAGGAGGCAGGTCCCTGGGTCGCTGCCCTGGGGCAGGCTGGGGTAACTAGGCAACTGGAACTGAAAAAAGTTGTCCATGTGTTCGTACTCCTTGAGGGAGTTATACAGAGAGCTGGGACCAAGGCAGGGGAACCCGTCGAAGAACTCCAGGTCCGACTCCGAGGACAGGCTCAGGTCCATGTAGCTGGACGAGTGATCGATCGACGGGGAGGGCGTGTTGGGGACCGTGCCGCTGTGGAACAGGGTGTTGCCCTGGTTGGCGTTCTCGTCTAAGAGTTCAGACATGGAAGAGGACCTGTTGTCGTCTAGGTCTGTGCGCCTGCCAGAGAGTGTGGCAGACAAGTTATCATTGTCCTCATAACATGTTCCAAAGATGCTGAACCCCGTCGTTAATGACAACTGAGTCCTCTTCTGGCAGTTGGCATTTTCATTGTCATTGTTGCGGTCATGGCGGATGTTGCCATTTCCGCAGTTGGCATCCTCACTGTCGGTGTCGGTAAAGCTGAGGATGCGCGTGAGTCCATTCTCGTCCACGTCCAGCGGCGAACGCTCTCCTGCGGCGGGGCTCTCCTCACAGTCCTCGCTCTGGCCTGACGAGCACGACGTGTCGGTCATGTCGCTGCTGCAGCTGTTCTCCCCGATCGACGTCAACTCCGAGCTGAAGTGGAAAGTGGGTATGGCGGGTACTGCGGGAACGCCCGGCGCCGACGTCTGCTGGTGGGGGTGGGCGCGAGGCTCCGGGTAGCGCTCCTGAGGCGGCGGGGACTGGTCGCCCTGGTTCGAGTGCTCGTCCAGTCGCTTCTCAAGCTCCAGTTTCATGATGGTGTGGATGTAGTGTGTCTGCACGCGGCTGGAGTTGAACTCAATGCGGCCCTCCATGTTCCCGCAGCCATCCTTTGAGCAGCCACAGGGAAAAGACGAGTGGTCCATCTGAGCCAAAGCAAACAAATACCAAAACGTTAAAGACTTAATACTTCAGTTCGGTTACATTCCTTTGAGAACACCTTTGAAATGTAAGAAGTGGTACATATCATTAACACAAAATACTTTTATAAATGAAAACAAACAAAAAATTAAACGCTACCTCTGAAAACCTTATTACACACAGTATAATTGTAAATAATTCTATAATACATCTACTTTGTGGGTTCATTAGAATTCCTTAGAACCATATTCAATTCATTGAAAGCATTGAGCCACCATCAATTATGGACTGGCTTCAGTGTAAAGAGCTACAGGTGTTTTATTCTTGATTTATAGATCACATGACCAGGGCGCTAGAGGGGGGCTCCTCACCTGGCACTTGATGCCTGCCAGGCTGCAGCTACAGGTCTCCGGCTCGCAGAACGTCTGGCAGTCGCAGCCGCAGTTCTCCCGCGAGAGACGCAGCTCGTGCAACTGTCGCTTCTCCTCTTTGTCGATCTTCTTGACGCCGGCAGCCTTGAGGAGGGTGTGTCGTCGCTTGGACGGGTACGGCTGCAGGAAGGAGCCGTCGTCCACGTTCACGCCGCTCAGGTCGATCTCGTCCTCAGGGATGTCGTCCAGCGTCAGCTGATCGGCCTCCTCCGACTCCTGAGTACCGTTCTTCGTAAGCTGGGAGGGAGGAAAGAAGAGGGAACACTTTGAGAAAATTGTAGGAGTATGTCAAATTCTTAGGTAGAATGCAAAGTAATCAAAAATCAGGTTGTCTTTATGACATATTTAGAGCTACAATGGAATTATAATTGAAAGCTGAAACTACCAAGTTCCTTCAAACTTACTTTGTGCTTGAGGGTCTCCAGCTTCTCCTCCCTCATCCTGTTCTTGAGCTTCTCGAGCCGTAGGTGGCGCTGTTCGACGGCAAACTCTGCCAGCGTGTAGCTGCGCTGGGCACTGTGTCTTTGCATCATGCCCAAGGAACAGCCACCACGGCTCGGTACACTGGTGAAGCCTTGGCACCGCGGGAAGAAGAAAACCTCCACCTGGTTAAACTGCACATTGCCCCTCCTTGCTCGCTTGGACTTCTTAAGGATGGATGTTGCTGAAAGAGAGAGAAAAAGAAAAATGTAATTTTAATTGAATGACAATATTGTACTTACAGTCATATCAATGAAGCTTAAAGCTTTAATATATATATATAAATAGAGAGGGAGAGAGAGAGAGAATGTCAGTCTTTACATATCTCTATTGGGTTTTGTAATACGTTGTCATGCGCCGCGCCGCGCCCCCCCCCCCCCCCCCCCCCCGAGCACTGAGACGTCCAGAGCTGCAATTCGTAATGGGCCCACTAGATGGCAGACAACACCCTGCCAAACAAACACCATCGCCTGATTAATTCTGTTTACAAGCCACAGAGTGTATGCCTACTAGCACTACTGGGCCAATAGAAAGCCAATTAGGTCGGGTTGTTAGACACCACAAACCTTGGAAAACATTTATTTTTAGACTATGAAAAGATATTAAAGTGTCAGGTTTTCGAACAGTGTTCAACGGCTAATGTAACACGGGATAACCAGGGCATTTTCTAACCAACTCTGTCCTCAGACAAACAGCCCGACTAGGAATTTCCCTTTGGCAGACGCCGACTGTTGGAAGCATCGGAAGCAGAGCCGCCAGAATTCCAAACCAGCGTTTGGAAGTCTGATGTTACCGGGACGAGACCGAGCACAGCGGAGCGGAGTATGAAGGGCCAGTTCAGTCTAGCGAACGCGCACACACGGTTCTCCAGCCTGTGGATAAGAGGCCACTCTGTCCAACTTTATATGCCTCACAGCCCTGACAAACAAAACCCCACCCACCCCACCCTACAGCCTCTATTAGCAGGACCACCAGTCACTGTCAACAGGCAGCAGCTCTCCCATCAGACACAGCAAAGCCATTTTTCTATGCTAGACACTGTCAGCTTAAAAGCTGTATGGAGATCAAAGCACAGCTACAAAAATACATGTGAGCAACAACAAAAATATGTTTGTCCACTTCTCTCTATGAATTTTTTTTCTCCAACTCACTCATTATCTGTTGTGCATTGCTGACAGAAGAGACTCTACTCTCCTCCTGCCCAGCTGTTTTACATTATACTCTGAATCTCGCTGGGAAGGCCACTTCATAGATACTACCCGTCATGGACTGTATTCTTAAGAACACTCGCCTCCTCTCAGTCTAGTTTATGGTGGTGGAAAAAAACAAACATTTCAAAAGCCTCCATGTCTGTCACATTAATTAAAACTCTACCAAAAGACGACCACAAGACTCAACTTCAAAGACAACCAGAGACAGGCGTGATTATTAATATAATAATTCAGTCAAATTAGCCAACTTCTGCAGCTGGAAACTACTGGTGTGAATATACAACACTGTGGACATGCCTCAACCTGACTCTGATGATGCAGACAGAGAAGAACTGAACAGAATCTCTTTTCTCAGAGACAGGGATTCTCTCCAGTGCTTCTCCTGGAAATGGCACAGATAGACAGGCGGCTTTGGCAGGTCTTAATGTTAACCAGTGCTCTTCTCAACCCTATAAACAGCACACATACACACATGTACACTGACATACTTCATCCCCAGGCTAACACCTCTCTCCCTCCCTCTCATTCTGTCTATTTATCTATCTCTCTCCCTCTCCATATCTCTCTCCATCTCTCTCCGTCTCTCTCCATCTCTCTCAGCCCCCCCCCACCCCCCCTCCATGCTCTGCACCTCCTGCAGCACCTGTGCTGGGTACGTGCCCAGGCCTCTCAGACAAGAGGCCTCTCAGACAAGGCTCTGTGTGTTCTGGGCCGCCTGGCACTTTGCCACGCTGACGCTCACTGGCTCCGTGCCCCGTCATCCTGGGAACCTCACAACTATTAGCCCTTCCTCCTCCTTGCACATGCCACTCCCACGACAACGACATGGGACGGCGTACACGCGCATGTGTGGGGTAGATAGGGGGCAAAAAAAACATGCCGCATTGGCCTGGACCCGACACGGTACCAACTATCTCCACACACGTCCCCAGTGAAGAGGGTTGAGACTGGGAGGCTTTTTGTGTCATGTCTTTCGCAAAGGAAATCTATTGCTATTACTATAAATGTATGGGGAGTAGGAAATCCCATGTCACCAATCAAATTGACCTCGGGGTTATTGTGTTAGACTGTAAGCGCAGAAGCAATGGATTGCATTTGCAATGTGTGGATTTCTTGCTGCATGGGATTCAGCAGCCAATTTAACCCAGGCCTTATCAGTTGGGACACTGGGTGCCCATTCACAGAGAGATAAGGGACCGCTGTGTGACGCGTGCTTTCTCCTCTATGTGTGTGGGTGTTTGTGTGGGGGTGTGTGTGTGAGAGAGAGGGAGTGACGGCAAACTCAATGAAGTCAAAGACTGACATACAGAAAAAAAAACCTTCATTTGTAAAAGAGAAGGAAAAAAGCAATGGATGGGACACTCACTGGTTGGAGCTGTTGCTGGGGAACTAGGGTTGCTAGGGGTGGAGTCCAGGGTGTCGGAGAAGCAGCTCTCTCCATCCGAATCCCATCCTGCCGAGGAGGTGAGGGAGGACGGAGAGGACGAGGAGTAGCACTGGTCTTCTTCGACCTCATTAAACTTCCTCTTCAAAACCCCACTCATGGCGCTTATGGAGCGGTAGATGATCTGCAGCAAAGAGAAGAAAGCAAGACAAACAGAGAGAGAGAGAGAGAGAGAAAGAGAGAGGAGACATTAATTATCAATCTTATTTGAGGCTAATGTCATTAGCATAGTAATTAACGTGTTTCTCATTACATACAAACATACTAATTTGACATCATCAGCAAAAAATATGTCATGCCTCAGGGGCTCTGTGTGTGTGTGTGTGTGTGTCTGTGTGTGTGTGTGTGTGTAATTGCTATGGCCACAGCACGTTCTCCCTCCCCAACATGCTTCGTCATCATTCATCATTGTCTTCAGCTCACTGTGCACAGTGTCCATTTAAATATCATAAAGAGACTCATCTTTAAAAACACAGTTCAAGGCGACTCAACAGATGCTGGGAACGGGGCCAAACCAAACCAGTCCATTCAGCTTATAACCTGCAGCAACCTCTGATCAGATCAAACATGTCCCGGAGACCTCTGGGCCAGCCTGGTAAACAATTCCAACAAGGGCACTTACAGGGAGCCGAACGGGTGCGGGAGTGTTCTCTCGGGCCTTTCTGATTGTGTGCCGAGTGCATGCTCAATAGCCCCGGAGGTCTCAAGAGGAACAGGAAGCAATCAATCAGGCAGAGTCAACAATTACCAGACCCTTCACCCGCTTACAAATCCAATCAGCTGAACGAGTACATTGATCAGGGGCGAAGAAGTGCATACAGAGGTGGCAGCCTACCACCAGCTCTCTAAAGAAGAATGGAGCCTGCTACGTCGCAATTAACACGCAGGGTTTTAAGACTTCATGCAGGTATGCACAAGTGTGTGTGTGTGTGTGGCTCTCGTAATAGTGCAGAAGGCCACCTGAAGGTAAATATGTGTGCAGATTTTGGCATAGTAAACATGTTTGTTATGCAACCCCTGAATGCAGTTTTCTTTTTCTCCCCCCAGCTGCAGGGGAGAAGCCGCTTGTTCAGCAGTAAAAACAATCAATCCTTTGAGGGGAAAGAGAAGGCTCGGTCACTAGGCGGTCACCCCTCTCTGAGTGAAGCCTCCTGACGAGAGAGAGAGAGAGGGGGGGAGAGAGAGAGAGAGAGAGAGAAAAAAAGAGAGAGAGAGAGAGAGAGAGAGAGAGAGAGGAGCGAGAGAAAAAAAGAGAGAGAGAGAGGAGAGAGAAAGAAAGAAAGAGAGAGAGGAGAGAGAGAAAAAAAGAGAGAGAGGGAGGAGAGAGAAAGAAAGAGAGAGAGGAGAGAAAAAAAAGAGAGAGAGAGAGAAGCATCTGCCGCTGAATAATCTGTTGATTTTTCCACCGGAGGTCACTATGGTGCTGTCTGCTCACACCCTCGACCATACACCACCTCCCCCCACATACACAGACTAGAAGAGAGAGAGACAGAGAGGGGAAGAGAGCGATCTCTCCATCAGTCTGTCCACAAACTCTGCGTCTTTTTCTGTCCTAGGCAGACGCCTGCATCAGCTGATACAGTCAGTACTTGGAGAAGGAAGGAACAGTTACACAAACAACAGCAAAGACACACTCTGTGTCTCTCTCCCTCACATACACACACAGTGACGTCTGTTCATCAGCCATTGCAGCACTGAAATCAGGTTAGTTTCAAGGGACCATTACAGAACTTATATTCCTCAAAGGCTCATGTAGCTTGCTGGCATCTAAGTGACGAATGAAGGTTGCACAACGACCCAGTCTGTTGCTTGGCCACTCAGGCTGAGTTTGTGTGTGTGTGTGTATATGTGTGTGTGTGTGTGTGTGTGTGTGACTGGTTTCCTGGCTGACGGTCCTCTCCTCTACACTTCCAGGAATAATGAGGCGGTCGTGACTTCAAGACAAGATGGGTCATTGGTAGTGTCTGTACACAGCGCCTCACCACCCAGACACCAACCCCTCCCAGACGACAAAAAAAAACTAAGAAGGTACAGTCTACCAAAGGCAACACACTAATAAAGATTCTCAGACGACTCACTCACACCGTCACACGCAAACACATCAGGGTGTAGACTAGAGAACATTCTGGTTGAACTCTGGCACCACACGACACAACAGTGAGTCAAACACTATATCGCCGAGAACCGTTTCTTTTTTTCAGCAAGCAGAAGAGGAACAGCAGGAGGTGAGGAGGAGAGCACAGGGGAAGTCATTGAACGTGTCAGACGGCGTGTCAGACGGCAAGACGCTGTCTGCGCCACCTGTGCCTCAGGCTGCATTGCCACACTCTCAAACACAACACGCAGAAGGTGCCAGGACCAAGGTGTTCCCAACTGGTGGCCAACCAAACCCCCCCCCCATCTTTCAAGGAACTGTAAATACACATGGGACTACACGCCTGAGTGGCCTTATCTGGCCGCGTTACGTTAGCATCCTTACAGCAAACAATTAAAAAAAAAACTTCAAAGTTTCACTCCACACGCCAGGGTCTCCCTGGTGCAGCCAGTTTGAGCGGTTACGCAAGCTAGGCGGCAATACTTGGTGTAGTGCACCATGCTGTGAGACTCAACAGTGCAGGACACACACTGGGACTAGGGAGGCCTCTGTCATAGCACTGAGCAGGGACCGATTTAGCAGCAGCCAACCATGTCTCACAGAACCAGGCCATTTTCTGTCACTCTCTGTGTGTGTGTATAAAAATATAGACAGATAGAAAGAGAATGAGAGAAAGAGAGAGAATATGTGTTGAGGGAGTTCTCACACACACACACACACACACACACACACACACACACACACACACACACACACACACACACACACACACACACACACACACACACACACACACACACACACACACACACACACACACACGCCTCAATGTCATGCTATTATTTTGGTTTCACTTCATATAGCTACATTAACAAAAAAAGAGATATTAATCACCGTCTTCTCATTTGACTAAGAAAACGTACCTATATATGATTTTTCATATCCAAGTATTTGCATTCAGCTTCATCAGAGCCTGGCATCTATGGATCGACAAACCTCTGTCTAACACCAGAAAAACTTCATCCACATAAGACAAATACAGACTCAACAGCCATTTTACCAGATGTTAACCCCCCACCCCCACCACACACACACACACACACAGACACTTGTTAAAGAGGAGAGGGGCAAAAAAACAACAAAACTGCAAGGATGCCCCTGGGGAGAAGAGAGGAGAGAGAGATGAAGGAAGAAGGGATGTAGAGAGAGAGACTGAAAGACAAGTGGGGGAGAGATGGAGAGGGACAGAGAGCCAAGTCAGCTGAGGAGTTTTAATTAAAGGCTATGGCCAAAGAGGGAGGGAGAGGGGGAGATGAGAGGAGGAGAGGGAGAGAGAAAGAAAGAGCGAGAGGGGGGGGGGGGCAGCCCTGGTGTCAAAACTGGGTCATTGTCTTTTGACTGCAGCCTACCTGACACATTGATTTGTTAATCTTGTTCAACAGGCAGAAACAATGAAGAGGAGCTAATCCCAAGGAAGGAGGGACAGAGAGAGAGAGGGGGGGGGGGGGGGCAGGGTGCTGAGGACATAACCTTACAGTCTGTGTCAAATCTGGGGTCTCTCTCACCGCCCCTCCCCTACACCCGCACAATAACCCAGGATTGATGAGGATGTAGGTAATTGCGGGAAAAAAAGCAGACATGGCCACTTTTCCTTCACCTCTGATGTACCTCATGAGATACCCCTGGAGAAGCCGAGGCCTGTTGCCTGCCTGTCGTCAGGTCTGGAGATGACAGGGATCGGATCAGACAGGCGAGATGGGGAACGGCGCGCGATTTCGCTGCCCCATAAATTATGCATCTCTGTCATTCCATCAAGCTGCACGGAAAGACCAATGAAAAGGCGGAGGGAACACACACACACACACACACACACACACACACATACACACACACACACGTCTGCACGCACACATGTATGCATGCACGCACACACACACACCCACCCTAAGATGAGGTATTCCCAGCTGTCGCACAGTCTGAGAAAGATAAATCTCACGGAGGGGGCAATAAAAGGAAAAGGGTTGTCCACCCCCACCCCTCACACACACACACACACACACACACACACACACACACACACACACACACACACACACACACACACACACACCAGATCTCTGATCAGGACAGCAGGGTGGGTTGATACGGCTCTGCCTAGAGATCTTCCAAACAGAGGCTAGTGGTACAGTTTTCACAAATTCTCTTTCCTGCGGAACAAAAGAGCTTGGCAGCGCTCAAGTATAAAAATATCATGAGTGTGCCCCAGGTGGGAGTTCTCTGTTGAAGCACTCTTGAAAAGCATTGACTCCATAATACTGAACGCATTCAAGTGATGTACCTGAAAGAACTAGAAATACCACCACAGATTATAATTAGTATTGCTATTAGCACCAATACAGTTATTTCCTTTTCTAAATGAACCAAAGAAGCACAAGTGCAGACAATTCAGGCGAATAGCTGGAAGTCAAAGTTATGGGAGTTGCACATTCTCATCTCCAAAACGAGATGGTTTTAGAGTAAGCTTCAGCACAAAACACTTAACGGTTCCCTGAAGGCGCGTACAAATCCTGAAATAAATTCTTGTTAAAACCGCTGGACTCACCAGCTCTCCCTGTGTAGACCCAGAAGTGAGGTGAAGCAAACCAGAGATAACCCAGCCAAGCAGCTGGTTGGAGCTACACTGGACTGCTGCTGCTGCTGCTTATACGCCTAAACACACACGTTCAGACCAATACACACACGCAAAGTTCAGATAAGCCCACACGCTCAGACACACACACACACACACAGAACTGGTGCTGGAAAGTTGACTTTGCCCTAGCAGCTGGTGACGCAGCAGCATGACCACAGCTGATAACAGAGCCCTTCAGAACTGAACATATGCTAACCTGCTCTGGATGGCGGATTTGCATGCCATTCACAAAAGTGTCCATGCCAAGCTATTAAAGCTGTGGGCGTGTGTGGGGGGCGGGCGCAGCGTGATCATCTGTGGGAGATCGACGCTTCGAAGCACGCAGCACCCCTTTGTGACATTCTACCTCTCTGCTCGTTCTCCCTCTCCCTCTCCCTCTCTCTTTCTCTTTCTGAGCATTTAGAATGCAATTGGTATGGGTGTGTGTGTGTGTGTGTATGTGTGTGTGTAATTGTTGGGAGTGCGGGGGTTGAAATCCAGATACAACACATGATGAATGGTCACGAAATTTCACAACTGCCAGAGGAATCCGGGCATGACGTTGGGGAAGAAAAGGAAAAAAAAGAGAAAGACTCCACCTGGTGGCTCAAAAGCACCAAACTCCCCAGCTCTCTCCGGAGACGGCCAGAGAGGAGGGAGGTGGGAAGGTTGGGGGTGCGAAAAAAAAGATCAACTTTTGCCAGGGAAACATTCTGTTCCTGTGGCTCACACACTCACACACACACACACACACACACACACACACACACACACACACACACACACACACACACACACACACACACACACACACACACACACACACACACACACACACACACACACACACACACACACACACACACACACACACACACACACACACAAACCTTGTGTGCATATCCATCCCAGATAGTAGTGCTGGTGCGGCTAGGGACTTTAAACAAACAAATAATTCGATGCCTCCAAGCCACAGGCATTCCATTCTGGCAGGATGAACCCCTTCTGTAATGTGGGATGGAAGGGACTTGATTGAACCCAGATGTGCTCCCGCTGCTCCTGGTGCGCTAGTGTCCCCACAGGGACATACTCCAGAGTCAGAGATGCCTTTTAAGGGCACACCTGTTGGGCCTGATGGACACCTTATGCTGGGGATTTCTGGGCCCGTTTGTTGCATTCTTGCCTGACCACATCACGGCAACAAGCACAAGTGGGTGACGTTGGCCGGAACTGTTTGTAAATTCTGCAATTCCAGACATTGTTTTCTGAAGGCAATCATGAAATACTGCCATGGCTAATGTCTCTTCGCTGAGGAGGAACCAAACACAATGAATTCCTCCAAAATTCCTGAACGCATCCCTGAATAGCACTGAAATAACAAATACGGCTCCAGCGGTGGTAGAGCAAGTCGAGCTTTATAACTTCCAGAGACTCACTGCATGATTAGGGTTTGGTGTATGACAGTCCTTCAGCAAAGACATGCATGCAAACATGAGAGTTGGCTCTGGAGAAGGGAAGGCCTATCCACACTAGGGCTGGGCCAAGGCAAACTGTCATCTGGGGAGCTTGTCATTAACTGCAAAAGGAGCAGATTATGAACAAGTCCTCAACTGGCTCTGCAGAGAAATTGTGTCAGCTAAACTGGAATGTGAGTGGCGTTTAATAAAAGAAAGAAAGTGTGTGTGTGTGTGTGTGTGTGTGTGTGTTAAATATATATATTATAGCAAATGAGTACAAATATTTCAGATCTTACACAGAAAGAACAAGATACTGTATTTGTGAGGATGCACTTGGGCATTACATTTTTGACCTGCAACATGGCAAAGGAATTGAACCTAACTAGCTTACTCATGGAAACTGAGTCAGACAATAGTCTCTAATGCTTAGACTCCCCAGGGAGAGGGGTCAGCCTCGCTCTCAGTTTTCGCCCCACTGTGTGTGTGGCAGAGGGGTCAGCCCCTGTCTGGGCCACCTCACAAGCTGCAAGGAATGCTGGAAAATGACAAAACAGATGGGACCCCTCCACTAGCTCACCCCTCTCATATGCTTCCCTAACAACCCCCCCCCCCCCCACCCCCCAAATCTCAGGACACAAAAGCCCCAGCACAGCCAGTGAACATGCAAATGGGGGGATGGGGGGGTACAGACAGACAGCGGCAAGGAACCACTGATTAACCCTGCCGTCGACTTGGTTTTACAAGAGGAGACGCAAAGGGAGCAAAAACAGTCAGGGCAGCTCAGCAAAAGCATGTGGTTTCCAGTAAAACACTACTACTTCCTGTTCGGGTGAAACCAAACGACTTCTACTCCATTGCCTGTGTAAGAAGAATGAGGCCGTCGGCTTATGAGAGAGCTGTGAAGTGAGGCTGGACAGGATATCAGCGAGACAGGTCATCTTAACCAACCCCCCCCCCCCCAACCATACAGCCACACCTGCTGCCCTAAAGAAGGACTTTTCTCAACATAAATGAAGAGGATACTACCATAATTTTGCACTTCAGTACATAACCCGTTCCTTTCAGTGTTTAAAATGAATTTCAGAAAATGACAGCACTTTTAATTTCACAAAAATCACAAGCACTTTCAACCTAGTATATTTTTCAAAGGAAAGTTGGGGCACAAAGCAAAACAATGGCTTTCCAGCCACAAGGTGCTCAGCAGATTTAGATAGGATGTTGAGAGAGGAAAGATAGTAAATTCATTTTTTATGAAAAAATTATGGCCAGGCAAACGACGGAGCCACAAGCCGCCCAGCAGCCTCTTAGAGCTGGGTCTAAACAAAGACTCATTCAAGCGACCATAATCTGAGAGAACATGATTCCCACAAACAAGCGAGTGAGGTCGCGCTAGAGACAGCAATATAGCATACCATCAGAGTTCCGTGTGAAAATCGCTCGCACAGTGGAATCTTTTTTTAGTCAACAAGCGATAAAGCCTCAGACCCCAGAATCAGGAATTTGGTTGTTTTCAATTACATAACGGAACTTTTAATGAATTCTTAAGTATTATAATTACTCTTGACTAAGCTATGTTACCCCAACAGGTAACCTAAATAATGTAGCCTATAGCCTGCGTTTAGTGTATGCACACTTATAAGATTACTTTAATGAAAATTGTACAAAACTAACGTGGAATCACCTGCTCATTAACCAGGCAACACATTGTAATGCAATCAGTGTTCTCATCAAAGGCCACCGATAGGCTACAGCTGATAGATGAATTTGAGCAACTTCAGCAGATCATTGACAATGTGTCTGCCTGGCTAACCTGCCAGAGCAAAGTGGCAAGCACACCATCGCTCATAAACTGTGTGTCCATTCCACTCATTCGTATATTTTAAGCGCATTTATGGAAATTCGGCTAATAAAAATGCGAATCAGCGCACCTTTTCATCCGCGGTGTTACGCAAATGTAAAATGGACACTCTCCTAATCAAGGGAGGAGTTGTGAACAGCGGTGGGTTCAAAACTTGAGGTTGAAACAACTTTAATGGAGACAGGTAACATAATATCAACATATGCGATTTCTATTAACCTTAGTCACATTATAGGCTACCCTATGCGAATTGGGATAATCCGCCCCCCTCTAGCGAATCGATTTGTTATTCGATTTGGAAGACTTTATGCGAATGTTAAGCGTTTCCGCACAGAATTTCCTATTCGAATGGTCAAAATTCGCATTAAAAAGTTGGACGGAAACCCAGCTAGAGACCCGATGATCCCAGTGATTAATGCCAATTACAAGACTCACTCCCTGAAAAGTCCTGTAGTACCTTCAGGAGTCGCTCTAGTTACGAGAGACGCGCCACCGCTGAGGACTACAAGGAATCAATTTACTTTGGCTATCTCATACAACCAACAGGAGCTGTTATCTCATATCAAAACCAAATTGTTGGATGACAGAGTACAGCAATCATTGTCCGCGACTGCATCCAACTTTTTTGAATGAAACACAGACCAGTGAGGGTCATCTCTTTAAACGTAGGCTAACACAGGCGGACAACTGCGAGACAACATATCGGTTTATTATGTTAAGCGGCACGCTCCTTTTCACTAAATGTTTATCTATTTACATGGTCTATGGTCAACAATAGACTATTATTATTGAATGACAAATAAATCTATAGGCCTAGGCCTTTATTGAACGCATATCTCTTAGTAGCTGACAAGAGCAAAGATGAACAGTCTAGGTTTAAATAGCCTATTTTACCATTCGCTAAGAATAAACGTTTCACAGAGCGGTTTAGCATCGACAGAGCTGCTTCATTGTATGGGAAGTATAAACAGTATAAAGTTTGACATCGTCAAACAGCTACCTCACAAACCATCTTAAAGACCAACAAACTTCCCTCAGAAAAAATAATTACCGCAACAGCATATCTGTTCCAGTGACATAGGCAAAGG
Organism: Sprattus sprattus; assembly: GCF_963457725.1. Taxonomy (NCBI): domain Eukaryota; kingdom Metazoa; phylum Chordata; class Actinopteri; order Clupeiformes; family Clupeidae; genus Sprattus; species Sprattus sprattus. The sequence continues at coordinate 17,059,405 of NC_137915.1, read as the reverse complement.
AACATTCAAACTATTTGGCTACCCTACACCTCAGAAGATATTGAACATAAATTAGAAGTGTAGTGAACCCCGACACTCACCAAGAATAAACGTATCCGATCACCATTAGTGACAATAGATGAAATCAGAGGTTGAAATAATAGTAATCCAGGCGACACAATCGCGCTTTATCCGTGCACAGAGTCTCCGGGTTTTGTCTCGCTATTGTATGGACACCGTACCAGCTGAAGCGTTTCCCTTGTCTGAACCAGTCTGCTCGGCAGCGCAGGCTTTTTCGTCAGTGGAAAACTCCCTCCTGGCGTCTGACGCAGGCAGTGACACAGAGGGAGAGACTGCCCACGCCGCTTCCTGCCTTCCGAGTGAACTGGCAGTCCTGCCGCAGAAGCATCCTGATCACGATCACTACAATTACATGTCCATTTGATATGTTGTAATATTGTGTAGGCCTCCATGACTAAAGAGGTAGATAATGAGAAAAATACCGGTGTGACCGTCCTGCAGTCGGTTGTCACGGTTAAATTCACTTTCAGTGTAGGCTACTCATACGAAGTTGTTGTAGCTTACATAGTTAAAAATTGTGTATTAAAATAATATATTTATGTTGACAAAGTTATGGTAACTGTTAACGTAATAATATATGCTAAGAATACATTTGTTTACATGACGGTGTCATTTCCCCCAATGTTCTGTCCATGACTTCCCGTTAAAACACGTCACTGAGTCAGCTTCATTAGAAATGATGAGTCAGATTATTATAACAACAACCAGTAGGCCTACATTTCGAATAGTGAAGACACAACAGCGCTTCAACACAACAGACCTAAGTGCGCCATTAGATTACATTGTTAGACTATTATTTTCAGGTTATAATATGTTTTGTATCTTTGTATGTAGGCTACATTAGAAGAGCTACGTTATCACCCACAACCGAACTTGGCCCATGTGTAAACATGATTGTTTCAAACATCGGTGTGGAATACTAATTCTATGCCTCCAAATAAATCTAGAATCAGTCAGCCTCTGCCATTGGAGATCTGTTGCCATGGTATTTAAAATACACTGTTGCCCACACAAGTACCTTTATGGGCCACACCTTACATTACAAGTGATCTATACATTCGGGTGGAACAGTGATTTTCTCGTCAAGGACACTAGACTACCGGACTCCATGCAATGAAACGCCTTTCTTTTGACACGGTCAGATTTTAAAGAGAGTGACTTGTTTATGTCAACACAGATGTATACTTCAGCTGGCTAGGGAGGCAGGGTTTCAACATAAAGGGCAGACACATAGTAAACATTAAGATGCAATGTCTCATCATTGTTGCATTTATTTCCAGGAATCCGCCCAGTTGCACACACCCAGTTCAATATCAGTTTCAATGGTCGACATACTCAGAAACACCTTAGAAATGCAGCACACTAGTAATTAACTTAAGTAATGGCAGGGATTTGCCTTAAGTGTGCCTGTGTGGAGAATGTGTGTGTGTGTGTGTTTTGTGTGTGTGTGTGTGTGTGTGTGTGTGTGTGTGTGTGCGCGCACATTTACATTTAGTCATTTAGCAGACGCTTTTGTCCAAAGAGACGTACAAGGGACAGTCAAACTAAGAGCAATAAAAACCTGGTGTAACAATATATACTACTTTACATATGAAATAAAAAAAAGGACATAGAAAAGAAAATGAAGTGCAGGAATGTAACTGCAGTAAGTGCAAGTTAAGCACTAGTCAAGGTGTCAGTTAGGAAGGGAGGTGCTCTCTAAAGAGTTGGGTCTTCAAAAGCTTCTTGAAGGTAGAGAGGGACGCCCCTGCTCTGGTAGTACTAGGCAGTTCGTTCCACCAACGTGGAACTACAAATGAGAATAGTCTGGATTGCCGTACTTACACAACAACGCTCACAAGACGAACGCAGCGTCCTGGGTGTAACATTTGCCCTTACAAGAGCATTTAGGTAGGTGGGAGCAGAACCAGCAAGCACTCTGTAGGCAAGCATAAGTGACTTAAACTGTGAATGTGCGTGTGTGTGTGTGTGTGTGTGTGTGTGTGTCACAGTTGTGTTTGTTCTGTGTGTATGTCATATGTGTAGGTTAGTGTGAGTGAGTCTTTATTTAAGTATGTGTATGTTTGTGTATGAGTATGTGTCTGTGTGTGTGTTGTGTGTGTCTGCACGTGTGTAGGTGTGAGAGAGAGACTAGTGTGTGACTAACAGACAGTCCCCAACTCCATGATTAGCTGCGCTGTCGCCTCGGCACATTTAGACACAAATAATGTCCGTCTGAGACAGAGTCCTGAGCGGCCCTGTCGCATGGCATTCCCCCCGTCATTACTGAGGAATTCAGACCCGTTGGCTCAACTCAACTCGGCACTAACACAAGCACAACACCAATCAACATCCACCTCACTGCCCAAAACCACGGAAGGGCTGACTAGTGCTTAGGGGGGTTTACACTGGGTGCAAACAGCGCGGTCCACCTAAAACGTGTCATTACAGGGATTTTGGTCATCAGCCAGTGCACGTTCATAAACAAGCTGTTTGATTCTTCTGAAAACGAGCTACATTAATTGGTCTTATTATGTAATGAAATAATGATGGCATGCTGGAATGGAAAGACCAAAATTGCTCTTGTGTTGACAGAGCGTGACTATGGCAAGTGCTGATATTTATTTCCATTTTAATAACTGAATAACTGAGAGAGAGACACATAGAAAGAGAGAGTTAGACACAGAGAGAGAGAGAGAGAGAGAGAGAGAGAGAGAGAGAGAGAGAGAGAGAGAGAGAGAGAGAGCACTGCTTAATAAAGCAGAAAAGTTTTGGCAAACACTGATACTCGCAAATGTTTGTCTTCTCTTCCAAGAGAAGAACCCCCTCTCCCCCACCAATTCTTCAATGAGCGGGGAGGAGGGGGAGGGGTACCCTGTTGCCAGCGACACCAAATCGGCCTTGAATACATTACCGGCTCTCTCTTTAAAAGTGTGCCAGAGACTTCTCTGTGGAAGATGGCCCTCACAATGAGCACAATAATGGCCCTCAATGCTTTCCATCTGCAGCCGGAACAAAAAAAAAGGACCACAGCTGCACGTGCTGTGCGTGCACCTCAACAACACATCCATTCACACTTGTTTGGTGTGTTACATCTATATAGCATGTAAAGTGTTTCGCTATCTACAGTTATATCATAATAATCACCATCATAAAATGAATCTGTCTCTCTTATACATACGTATACACATAAATGTCATATATATATGCACACACAGTACATAAACAAACGTAAACATACATGTACACACATGTATGATAGTATACTATACACACAGTGTGAGCATGTGTTTGTACCATGGTAAGGCATCTATAGTGGAACATTACTCTGTCCCCCAAAAGCAAATGAGTCTTCACATTTTTAACATTACGATACCCTCACACGGTCTGGACTGGGGGTGTCAGTCAGTCTGAAGTGCAAAGTGCACTGTGTGTGTCTGTGTGTGAGAGAGAGAGAGACACACACCAGATTGATGGCTCCAGCTGTCCCTGAGGCGAGGCTAAGAAAGCTGGACAGCTGGTCACCTGTAGCTGCAGACTGCTCTGCCACAGCGTTCTGGGTATTGTTATCCAGTAGGAGTCCAATCAGAGCACACCGCCTCCCCACTGCCTGCCTGTCTACCACTTGGACCTGATAGTCAAAACAAACCCGTAATGAATTAATCACACAGTTTAGGTCTCTGCCACTGAATCATATCATGCTGGAGTATATATAAAGGCAGATGGGATTTTATTGATGTGGATATAGCTGAAATGTGGCCTGTATTTATATATGACTGGGGCCTTTTGTGTATGTAATACTTTTTTATCACAATACCGATTACTACACCATGATTTCTACCAGCGTTTGTGGATTGAAGTTCTGAAAATAAACTGGTGTTTGACACAAAAGAAGTGGTCAAATCACAGCCTGTTATTGTGAAGTGGTAGAGAGGAGGCCATCCTTTTGTTTTTTAAGAATTTGCCCTGGAAGAAAAAAAACATGACTGTAATTGGAGACTGCCTGAGTGAGTGTGGCAAAGGGTTAATGAACAGGCAGCGAGAAAGAGAGTGAGAGTAAGAGAAAAAAGAGAGAGAGAGAGAGAGAGAGAGAGAGAGAGAGAGAGAGAGAGAGAGAGAGAGAGAGAGCCAGAGAGACGGACACCCTCCCCCACCAGTACAACCTCCAGCCAATCACCGACCAGAGGAATAGCTTTGCTTGGAGACCTAAGAATCCAACCAGTGATATGACATCATCAGCTACCCATGAAAGGAGAGGTTACTTCTCCTTCCCACCCTCCTTCTCCATTTCCCTCTTCCCCTCTTCTGAAGAGGAGTTGGGGAAATTTGAGTTTTTTTTTCTTCTTCTTCTTTTCCCCCTGGTAACTCTGTCATTGGAAGTTTGGAAACAAAGACCTGTTTGTTAAACTTGGGAGCCCTTGCCTTTGTTGAGTGTACTGAGACAGATAATATATATATCCTTTTGATTAGAGCCAGTGAGTGGCAAGGTTTAAGGCAAGAGCTCATATGGAAAAAACAACCTTAAAACAGAAATGCTCCTTTATTATTGTAAGTTAGCAACCCCTGTTTTAACCAGTGGCAAGCAATAATTAGAGAATTGCATGATAAAAAGACTTAGTTGTCCATTCAATATTTAATCAAACATGCAGTACACACAGTAGTTAATGATGTGTGATCCTCGTCAGATATATTTGTTTACAACTGGCAAACAGTAGTTTCAATGGAGACAATTTTAAACTGGTTTCTTGGTTTGATTTGCACGTTGAGGCGACACGCACTGTGTCCAAAAAAAAGTTCCCTTTCAGAGGCCTAACAAACACTCATTTTGTGAGCCCTGCCCTCTGTGTGTATGTGTGTTTTTCCCCTTCACAGACTCTCTGTGCATGTCTTTGGCAGCGTGAGGGGAAGAGAGAGGAAAAAAGGGGCGACTTGACTTGTTTTGTTTACTTGGCAGCAAGGCAGAGTGGTGAGAGAGAGCTGCATTCATGAGTCCATCTCAGAAGGTTATATTCAATTTTCCCCACATTGATTTACAGTTTATCATAGATAACCTCTGACTTGATGTAATTGATTGCACAATTAAAGCCTCAACAAGCCTTCCATACATCAGAAATGAGCTAAATCATGAGTTTAAATGGGTAGGGTCACCCCATTCACAGCCGAAATGACACCAACTTTTAATCAGTCTGATTGCTGATGGGTTTGAACCTGAAGATGTATAATATGGGTTAAATAATGCCGTGAATTAACTCCTACCTCGCCACCTTGCTCTTAAATATACCCTTGGTGTTATCAAATGGAAAGTGAGCTTGGGTCACAAATCTGGAGCTGAAAAGGTTAATGATGAGTGACAGGAGGATTAAAATGGCCTCCCCAGCCCAGATATTTACCCCCCCCCCCCCCCAACCCCTACAAGCCTTTCTCTCTCTCTCTGTCTTTCTTTCTCTCTCCCCAACCCCCATGAGTCTTTCATCTCTTCGTTGCTCCCTGCACCAATCATGCATCAATGTTTCTCCATTTTGTTGAGATTACCAAGCCATGCCTTCGCTCAACACATAACGCCAGTCTAGCCGACCACTTTCGCTCAGTTCTTGATATTTAATATCAAGGTTGTTGATATTTGAGCTCAACGGCCAATCACATTACACGCTTCCCTTCTGCGCTCCTGAAGCACCAGGTTGATTGGCTGGGTTTGTTTATGCCTCGGTCCGTGCCACTTTGTTTGCTTCCTATTTAGAGATTTACGACTGTGTATGAACACTCTGGAGGTTGTTTTAGTGCAAACACTGAACGGACAACTACATGACAGTGAGGAGCAATTTGCTGAATTTGACACAAAGTGTATAGGATTACAATCACAGACTCTACCTTTAAGTCAACAATGCTTGGCCAAGCAGCTATTGAATGTTACTAGGCTAAATCATTTAATAACAAATCAGACGTGGAATACAGCCAGATTATCTCATTGCTGACATGTCAGGTGACACAACCAGGAAAAAACAAGACATCAGGTTCAAATGACTGCAGCTGTAAATCCTTTCCACACTGAACACTAATAAAGTGTCCCTGCACCTGCCTTAACACATGTCTGCAATCTTATAATGGAGATAATTGCTCTATTGCACGGTACTTGGGTCAACACTCGAGTTGGGTGTACGTCAGGTCGTCTGTTAAAAACAGCTACAGCACTTCCTCGTCAGAGCTTGTTTACATGCGGCACACGTGCCTCTAACAGACTCATGCGCACACACACACACACACACACACACACACACACACACACACACACACACACACACACACACACACACACACACACACACACACACATGCACACACACACAAACACACTCTTAGATATCACTCACGCCGGACAAGGGTTCTGTGTACGTAAAATGAAACTAAAGTTCTGCCCTTGTATCCATGTGTAGGTGTGTAAACAGGCTGTATCATATTCAGCTGTTAAAAACTGACAAGAAGACAGGGGAGTGTATTTTGGTATGAGTTCCACCTTTGGTCTGGAATGTAGTTTTGTTTTGAATAAGTTTGACCAGACCTTTAGTGAGAGAAGGACATGGGAATCCCACTCTGCGCCGCCCCCAGTGTGTGACAGAGAGAAGGAAATCAGAGAAGCCACCCAGTTTCCTGTAAACGCATTTTACTTCCTTATTTCTGTGTTGACAAATTTTGAAGTGCATCCTTATGGCTTATTTTGAAAATGAGCCCCACAATAACATTATCTAGTCTTCCTAGTATCCAAATGTTGCACAGGTCTGGTCCTTTTGTCAGATTTAAGATTAAAGGAATTTGAGTCCAACATTTTTACACTTATTTGGAATAAAGGTAAAATGAACAGACTGTGTAAAATGCATTATATAATAATTAAAAAATTATCAGTTATGCTCTATGCGTGACCAGAACATTTGCTGATGAAAGTCATTAACCACTGACTGATTTGCATTTATTCATTTAGTGAGAAAGTCAATTAGTCATTAGTAAAAAAACAGGATTTGTCTTGGCTATTCTGAGAAACCGCAAGTCTTGTCTTCCCTTCAATTTCATGTCACTTTCTGAATATTTGGATATCTGAGAAACTGTGAGGGAACAGGATCTCTGCTAACAAAGCTGACCTGAAACTTGAAATGGGCCTCTTAAACTCAGAACTGGTTCTGAAATGCCAGCGCAGCCCATCCAAACAAAGACCACAAGCATCTGTGCCAAAGAAGATGGGTATCAGAACAAGAACAAGGCTTCAGTCAGACTGAGCAAACCACATCAAGCACCATTTCATATGCAAATCTATAGTGGGGATTACTGGGGGATACACAGCTAAATCACAAGGCTGGCTTGTTTATGAGTTTGCAGGTGTTACATCTCAAATGGCTGAGAGAGAGAGAGAGCGAGAGAGCGAGAGAGAGAGAGAGAGAGAGACAGAGACAGAGACAGAGACCGAGAAATGATCCAACTGCTCACAATATTGCCTAGTTCATGTAGAATGCTGGCTAGTTCATACAGAATGCTGGCTAGTTTATACAGAATGCTGGCTAGTTCATACAGAATGCTGGCTAGTTCATGAAGAATGCTGGCTAGTTCATGAAGAATGCTGGCTAATTCATGAAGAATGCTGGCTAGTTCATGAAGAATGCTGGCTAGTTCATATAGAACACATACGAGATGCGCTTTGTCTCAATTTTTTAAATGCCATTGTTAATTAAGGTCTGCAGTGGAGCCATTTACATGGGTATTGAATATGATAAAGCATTGGAGTGGTCCGATTTTTTGAGGCAGAGATATTGCATCAAATGAATGCTGTTTTTCCTTGTCTCATCAAACTTAATTATTCACATAGATTATGCTACGGTTCTTAAATGACTGCCTGGCTACTGGCTCCCCATATATATATTTATATATGAAATTATATATATATTTATATAGAGAGAGAAGATGAGAGAGAGAGAGAGAGAGAGAGAGAGAGAGAGAGAGAGAGAGAGAGATTTAAGTACATTTTCGTGTGGCCTCCCTGCTGTCTCCATTTCTCATTTATAGCTGTGATATTCCACTAGCATGGCATTGACAGTGGTTTGGCCAGGAGTCATCAGCATATTTAACACAGCGATGTAATCTCGACGACATCTCCTCTCCTCAAAATTTGTTAATTAGTTAAACATGTCTTGATTTATCATCCACTGACAACTCAGTCAGCATGACCGCAAATATTGACACCGCAACAAATATTGATATCTTGCCAGGCAGGGGAGTGTCAACATGGCCGATCCCAAAACTGAGACCTGTGTTTATGGGCACGCTGTGAGCAGCGCACCTCACTCCCTTGCCTTAGCCGCTGGAGTCTACTGCCTTTAGACCGAGCCTGCGGGAGACTGTCCTCAGTGGCGACTCGCCACACAAGAGAGAAGGGACAATGGCACAAGGGACCATTCATGGGGAAAAGAGGAATGAGTGTGTGTGTGTGTGTGTGTGGGGGGGGGGGGGGGGTGGTAGGGGGGGTTAGGGGGTGGCTGGATTGGACTGAAGTGTCACAGCATGCTGCTGTTTCCAAGGCTACAAAGAAACGCAGGGCCAACCGCAGGTGTCGCGGTGACAACAGTGATTCCCAATTAGGGACCCTGGGAGAGGGGAGATAATGAAATCTGCCCCTGGGCTGTGGCAGGTTAACTAAATGGATCGACAGTCATTTAGGGGCCAACAAAAGCGATGGCTGAGGAGAAGAAGGAGGAGGAGGAGAAGGAGGAGGAGGAGGAGCAACCTCCAACCCCCCTCCCCTCCAAAAAAACAACACCACCACCAAAACCGTATCCACCCACTCCATGCCATTTCCATTGGCTTTTCTACACCGAGAGGCAGAGGGGAGA
>NC_137915.1:17037996-17045496 GCF_963457725.1 Sprattus sprattus | reverse complement strand
ACAAAACAATTTCCTTTCCAGCCTTGTGTTAATCACATACACAACACATGAATTACTTCCAAGCACACATGATCAGCAGGCCTACATGATGCTCAGTTCAACACAACCTAGTGGGTAATTTGAGAGCCATTCTGAGAGTATGAGAGCGTGACAAAACAAATGACCTGAGGTGAAAATGAACTTGTTAAATAAATAAAAGGTTTACGTTGAAACTCCTCATCTAAATGCTAAATGCTCATGAGCAGTGCTTGATAATAGTGTGGATTCCACTGATAAGGGGGCAGCCTGTTGTTTTAAGTGATTCTGTCACCACATTTATAATTTGTGATTAGCATGTGGCCAGGTGTTGATTGACTCTCACACCTGTAGAGTGTTAATTCACCCCCTTTTTAACTGTATAAAAAAACACTTGGTTAATGCTTAATGAATCCACACAGACTCGATACAGAGCACACCCATTAGGACACTTAAAAGGAATCCCTGCAGGATTCAGAAAAGAACCTCTGAGAAAAGATTAGCAATGAGACATGAAATCCCTGCCCTCACAAACCATTCAAAATGTATGAAGTGAATCAAACAGTAGTTATGCAGAGTGAGCAAATGAGCGAGATAGATAGACAGATCGAAAGAGTTGGAGAGGGAGAGAGAGAGAGAGAGAGAAAGAGAGAGAGAGAGAGAGAAAAAGAGAATGAGAGAGAGTGATGAGGGAGCTAGTTGCTCCAGCAGCAATCAGCATCTGGTCCCAAAGTGAGCTGTAACTGAATAACATGTTTCCTTCTCATCTGATTAATGCCCCATCAACAGATGCTGGGTGGATTACAGCTAGATTAAAGCCCCTTCTTATGTCGGTCGTTCTTCATCCACACCCTCCCAAAAAAAAAGGAAAATAAAAAAAAATCATCCAGTACAGCTTTCTTTCATAAACAAACAATAACAAGAACCAGGACATACAAGCTGAGTATGTCACGACTCTGATGTTGTTCACATTCTTAGTGTGTGTGTGTGTGTATGTTCAGAGAAATGTCCTTCTACATTATAGCATGATTGGCTGTTGATAGTCGAGTTCACCTGTTAATTATGACTTTGACTTCAACGTAAACACACACACACACACACACACACACACACACACTCACAAAACAAAACACAATGTACTGCTAATGATATTGCACCTACCACACCCACACAATAAAAGGCTGTCTTTAACTGACTTATTAGGCACTTTGCTGGCAGGTTATCAATGGGGATGGGATTCTAGAATGCCTCCTTTTCAGTTTGGTTCCACTGCCTGAGCATTCCCTCTACACATGTTCTCTTACAGATGACTCATCAATGTTTTTTACTAGCCTGACTCATCCTTTTGCCTCGCACGTCAAACCAGTAAATTGGGAATTTTATTTTTCCGCTGAGGCGGACAAGCGCACTGCAACACACCTATCTCTTGTGCTTTTGCTCGACAACTGCCTCTGTGTCCCCTGCCAAAGATGGTCCTGTGATAATGGGCAAAACACAAGAGTCTTTTCCACCCATTATTTTCCATTGTGGCTAGAAGAGACGCTAATGCAGCCAATGTTGTTGATAGCGAGGCCAGGGCCTGTCCCCACCCCTCATAACTGTCACTCTGTGTTCTGTGGCTCTGAAAAACCACACTCAACAGCAGATGTCTGCTTACAGCACAGCGAGATAATGACAAAGGATTAAACGTCTGCTCACCCCACCCCTTCTCTCTCTCTCTCTCTCCTTCGAGTGTGTGTGTGTGTGTGTACCTGCCTCGATCAGAAGTTTATATGCTCTGTTAGGCAAAGATGGATTGACTGCAAAAAAAAATATCACCCTCTGAGGAAAAACACATTCATCTTTGTGAGATAATTCCCATTCAATCAAGTGATTTGGGATTAATAAAAATGCTAATTCATAAAGATGTGGTGAAATAGCACAGTCTCACAGTGTGTGTGTGTGTGTGTGTGTGTGTGTGTGTGTGTGTGTGTGTGTGTGTGTGTGTGTGTGTGTGTGTGTGTGTGTGTGTGTGAGTGTGTGTGTGTGTGTGTGTGTGTGTGTGTGTGTATGTGTGTGTGTGTGTGTGTGTGTGTGTGTGTGTGTGTGTGTGTGTGTGTGTGTGTGTGTGTGTGTGTGTGTGTGTGTGTGGTTGTGTTGGCTCTGACACTGTGGAATGGGAGCACACCAGGATCACAGGCAAGTTTATTTTGCCCCAATTGTTGAGTGGACACACTGTTTTTGTACGGCCAAGTCCATTCAGCTCAGCCATGGCTTTGTTATTCACTTCAGAGGGATGGGAGCAGTGAGCTCCGTGAACAGGTGGGAGATGAAGGGGAGGAGACACCGCGATACAACGGATTCTTGGGTATGAAATGAAAGGGTTTACATACCAGCACTGAAGCACTGACTGGAGAACAGAGTCTGATAGAGACATATGACTGGACTCCATGTTGGTCACTCGATGACAATAATGATGACAGTAACTCGAACAATGACAGTAAATACAACAACAACAACAACAACCACATAGATAACAACAACAAAAACAACCGTAACTACAAGAAGTCAATATCATATGAAACTACCAAGCTAAAATGTTAATGAGAACACTTGGTCTGGCAGTATATTAATGAGGGAATGACACATGACCTCCTATTTGTTTAGTCAGGTGCTTTGAACTGCTTTGGCCAAGCGAATAAGGAGAGGGAGAAGGAGACAGCTCATTGTGTGCTCTTCATTATAACCAGGGAGTGAGTTATCCAAGTGTCACCCAGTGAGAACAATTCAGTTGCTTCAAGCTCACCAAAACAACGTCTTTAACGACGTGAAGCTGGATCATGGTGGATTTGTTCAACGACTTCATTTAAACCCCCACCTTAACATATTAGTTTCACTTGAACCTTAAAGACTGTAAAGCCAATTGACCTTGACGTTTCACTTCCACCAGAGAGTTCCCTGTTTCACTGTTACACAGCCTAGCGGAGGGGTCATTCTGAGAATGTGTTCTTATAAAAAAACACACTCAAACTCTTTTTTCCACTCATAAAATGGACAATTCGTGGAAATAATTACAACAACGACCTGATGTCACTGGTGAGGATCTGTTTCTAATCCCAGACAGGTCATGCTTCATTTAAAGTGACCATGGGCTTTAAAATAGCACGCTTTTATTTATAGCCACAGTCACTGGTCGAATGAAAAACTTGTTCGTTCCTCTGCATCTATTTAATTCGGAGACAGACTGACTCGGGGAATGAAGTGATCACCTAAAATAACACTTAGGAGATGGCCTGTAATTTAGGGATAGAGTAGCTAGATAATAGGAGCCTGTAGTAAAACACACCAGGGGCAAATACTCTATTTTCCTACAGGCTTTAAATGTCCCTTTGGCAAGGGGGTAATGCATCTAGCTGGGCCTTAACCTCACCACTTTGTTTGGCTGAAATTTCGGGCAAAATCATTGCATAGCAATAGGAGTTTAAACAAGGACAGTTTGTGTGTGTGTTCGTGTGTATGTGTTTAGTTTTCCCCAACACACACTTCCTGGACATACTGTCCTGTGAGTGTGTGTGTGAGTGTGTGTTTTTTGGAGGGCATCATTACGGGAATGAGAGGTTTTCCCTATCGCCGGTGCATTGTTGATTTGTTTTCAAGGAAGCGTTTTTATCTTCCCTTAATCCCCTCCTGGACACACGGGTAAAACAATCTGCTGTGGCAGAAGCAAGTATGGAGCTAGAGGAAAAAAGAGCCTCACACAGGCCCTCTCTTTGTTTCCTGTAAAAACCAACGTCCTCACCTGTGACTCTCACAAAACCTGGCTGCTGTCCAGGACCTTATTTGGCCTTGAATGGAGTTGGGTTGGGTGTGTGTGTGTGTGTGTGTGTGTGTGTGTGTGTGTGTGTGTGTGTTGGGGGGGTGGCAAGCAGGAGTCGGTGCTGTATTCTCCACTGCCCGTCTCCAAGGAGGGCCCTCCGGAGAGGATTTACGGAGGTTGGGGGTGGTGGGGTGGTTGGGTGCGGTGGGGTGGCTTGATAGGATTAGTCTCCTTTTCTTTACACAACATTGATGAGGATAAGGAGGCCACCACAGAGCACTGGAGCACCGCAAAGCCTTTTCCTAAAACACCGCCATGGCCAGACACCTCACAGCCTCACCTTAGTCCTGCCAACACACGGCCCTGGAGGTCGGGTCAGGTAGAGGGGCTTTTTCAACATCAGGGCTGGCCGTTGATTGTTACTTTGCAGCCCAATCTCATATCATAGAGGAAGCCTTTTAAGCCCAAAGTAAAAATGTGACTCTTCTGTGATTTACAAGTACTTTGAAAAAATCCAATTGTGTAAATCAAATCAAATCAAATTAAACTTTATTTATACGCATACCAGGAGGTGACGCGGGGGTTGGGGGGGTGGGGGCGTGGCAGAGTATTTGTCAATAATTTATAAAATGTTAAAAAACATACCATGTTAGTGAAAACATGTTACAAATGTACAGCAGACCCACTAAAGATCAGTGAGAACAGATACATATTACAAAGAATGATAGGCGAGATCAAAGAGGTCTGTCTGAAGTTCACATTTAAAGGTTTCCACTGTTTCCAGCGCAAAGTAATGTCATCATAACATTTCTGCAGAAGTCGACAAAGGTCTGAACGCCCTAGGCCCTAGGGGGACCAGGTGCATGCCTCTCCCCTCTCTGGGATTTTTTTTTTTAAATGGGTTGGTGAAGTTTAGGCATGAGGAGAGAGATTGGTTAGGGTTCACTAACAATGATGAGTCAGCCTACAGAGAGAAGGTTGACACCCTAACAACTTGGTGTCAGGAAAATAACCTCTCTCTCAACATCAGTAAAACTAAGGAGATGATTGTGGACTTTAGGACAGCTGCTTCAAGTTCCTCGGGGTAAACATCAGCAATGATCTCACCTGGTCTGCCCACACTGATAAGGTGGTCAAAGCTGCACGGAAACGCCTCTTTTTCCTGAGGAGACTCAGGAAGTTTGGCATGAATCCAGACATCCTCACCAACTTCTATAGATGCACTATAGAAAGTATCTTGACTGGTAGCATCTCAGTGTGGTTTGGGAGCTGCACAGCCATGGACTGTAAGGCCCTACGCAGTGTGGTCAGATCCGCTGAGTTCATCATCGACAGGAAACTCCCTTCCCTTCAGGACATCTACCTCACAAGATGCCTCCGAAGAGCTGGCAGGATCCTAAAAGACTGTCACCACCCATCCTTCAGACTGTTCACCCTGCTGCCTTCTGGTAGAAGGTTCCGAAGTATCCGGTCTCGCACCCGCAGAGAGTTTCTACCCTAAGGCCATCAGACTCCTAAATGAACAATAATGCACTCTCATCACTTTACACTCGCCACTTTACTCCACACAGGCTCACTTTCACTGCTGTTTGCACTACATTTGCAATATTGCACCACCCACACACTTGAAGTGTCTTTGTCGCTGTGTTCAGGTTATTATGTGTATAATATGTCCAGTATAGCTTAAAATATCATGTAGGTATGTTTATCTGTTTAGTATCTGTTAAGTATGTGTATTTATGTTTAGTATGTGTATTTATGTTTAGTATCTATATTGTATATTTATTGTTTATCTAGTAGGTCTTCTACTCTGTCTTTCAGTGTAATGTTCAGTACTTATTGTTAAGTTATGTTATGTTATATCATGTTGGAGTACTTATATGTTTATTTGGAGTACTTATATGTTTATATGTTATGTCTTGTTATGTTATGGTAGTGTGGTATGGTGTCCTGTCATAAGAATTTCAGTGCCCAGTCCAACTCTGTTGTTCTGTGTATCTGACAATAAAAAGACTTGACTTGACTTAGGGATGGTCGGGTGGGAATATCAGGGTAAACCAATGGAAGGCTGAGTAGGGCGGGTCATGCCTTTGCCATCGTAACAAAAAAATATCACTACAGGCCAGGGTGTTATGCTTAATATCACTACAGGCCAGGGTGTTATGCTTAATATCACTACAGGCCAGGGTGTTATGCTTACTGGTATTTGACATACCTGAGACCAAGACACCGCCCCCGATATTTCTTTTGGCAGTTGTACTCGATTCACGTGGATGCCCTATAGTCATTTGAGCTACTAACGGTGAATTTCGCCGAAGGGGTGACACGTTTGCACCCCTGCATGACTGCTTCAGTGCTGTCAAGCTAGATCAACAGCAACTCTCAGCTATCTAAACTACATGATACTATCTTTCATAAACTCTGGCCTAGGGGCCCTCATAGGCCTAGCCTTTACCCTTCTCTTTCAGCTCTTAGTGGCACTGTGGCTTGGGACAGTTCAGTCAACCGTCTAATTAGCTCTCCAGTCTAATGAGGAAAACGAGTCTCTGCTCACCTGTTGTTGTGGGCAGGCCAATCCACAACAGGGTCATTTGATTAACTTCTTCCAAAACAAAACTCAACACTCCTGTAAACGCCTACCTTCCCTAAGGGGCTTTAAGGGAGGCAACCTACTCATGAGGATCTAATCAATAATACAATTAATGGTTTACATTTTTTATAAACAACTATATCAAAATACATGGATGCTGGGTGTTGTC
Source organism: Sprattus sprattus (assembly GCF_963457725.1). Lineage (NCBI taxonomy): Eukaryota > Metazoa > Chordata > Actinopteri > Clupeiformes > Clupeidae > Sprattus > Sprattus sprattus. The sequence goes on along the minus strand of NC_137915.1, from coordinate 17,038,926 downwards.
TCACACACAAGCTCAACAAACAAAAAGACTTAAGACAAGTCAGTCATGGTCAAAGCATTTCAAAGGGTACTCAGAAGTGTCGTGATCATATGATTGCTTTTAAAAAAATATATAAATTAAGGCCATTTAAATAACAATAACAACAACAACAACAGCAACGAGAAAATCATGAGACTCCTGTTCACTCATAGCACATGATCTGGAGCTATAGAGGAGACGCTGCCGCCCCTCTGGTGTCTTTTATCAGTCAAATTACATCGTCTCCCCCACAGCCTGCTCCTGAGGGACTCACCAGGCCCCTGAGAGGGGCCCTAATCAGGTCAAGAGGGCCACTCGAGGTCGGGGGTGCAGCCTTCGGCATCCAACACTTGGGTCAGAGCGAGAGGAAGGAGGAGAAAAAGAGGGAGAGAGTGTTGGAGAAGGGATGTTGAAAAAGAGGGGGGGAGAGAGAATGAGAGGGGGGAGACAAAGACAGAGAGAGAGAGAGAGAGAGGGAGAGAAGGAAAGACAGAGCGAGATAGAGAGAGAGAGAGATAGAGAGGGAGTGAGTTAGAGAGGGAGAAAGAGAGAGAGGGAAAGATAGATGGAGAGAGATAGAGGAAGAAGTAGAGAGAGAGAGACAAAGCTGTGATCTGGAGCATGCTGCCATTAAAGACAGTTATGTCCTCCTGACAAAAAAGGCATGTGTCCCCCTTTAATCTTCTTGTTGGGCTTTGATCAGCTGTCCTTTTGAACGTGAGTGCACATCCCCAATTGTGCAATTAGGAGCTGCGGTGCGGCCAGACCGGCCATAGTGGGCATAGGAGGAGGAGAGGACATGAAATTCCAGTTGCTTTTGGTCTGTTGTGTTAAAGGAAACCCTGATGCAAAGAAAGGGTGGAGGAGTGACAGAGAGGAACATGGAGAACAAGCGAGAGAGAGGAAAGGAGA
>NC_137915.1:17012996-17035496 GCF_963457725.1 Sprattus sprattus | reverse complement strand
CTTTGATTTTGATTATGCAATCTCATTATAATACACTCTATGTGAGCATTACCTAAAGGACACTATCAGTATCTCTTACACTTTGGCAAATTACCAATATTGATCAATCACCAAAGCAGATTTTGTTGTAACGCAAATATATTATAGTGACAACCAATGGATTATTAGTCAAAGTGTTTGGTAAAACTGCAGTAATAAATTAATAAATATAGAGGTACAGTATATATTATATTTAGAGAAAGGTTTTATTGTATTATTATTATATTATATTATGTTATTGCTGTTTTAACAGTTTTTTGTGCTTATGTTATTAACTGTCAATACTGTGTTTATATTTTATATATATATATTTTTGTGTATACACAAGCAGATTACTCAGTCAGTGACCAGAACAGCCTGTTGGCGTTTAGCATTCCTGAAGCCCTGCTGAGAAAGGTTTCAAGCCCTCCATCAAACGCCTTTCTTTGGGAAGATCCTATCAGGTGTTTGAAGGCACGCGGGAACAATGGCCTGGGACAGTTTCTCATTCTCATGCCTCTAGAACATTAACCCACTGAAAGACTGGAGCCACAATGGAGGAGAGCCTCGGAGGACTCAGAGGTTTAACCAGTTTACAGGGCTGATGGTGGAGGTCACGGCTCCATTGTGGTGCCCACTGAGGGCTTTACTGTAATTGCATCAGTTGACACAAGTTGCACTGAGTTGCAGCTTCTTCAGCAGCTGCAGCAGACTTGGCTACCTGGGGCATACTGCGGCACCTTGGGGATTATTATTATCATCACGATACTGTGATTCAATGCTTACAAGCAGTTACTAATGTAGCTCACGTGCAAATACACACACACACACAAATACACGCACACAAATACACACACACACACACACACACACACACACAAATACACGCACACACACACTCACACACACACAAATACACACACAAATACACACACACACACACACACACATACAAATACATACACACACACAGACACACAAATACACACACATACACACACAAATACACACATGCATACACACATACAAATACACACACATACACATACATACATAGACACGTATATGCATACACACATTTATATACACACAAGCACATACATAAACATACATACATACATGCACAAACATGCACAAACACTCATACTCAAAAAAACACAAGCTGCTTTTAGCTAGCATTAAGAAATATGCTCCTGCTTTTTAACGGTGCTGTGCACCACTTAATTACCCTATGGTTTTAGCACACTGACATTTAAGTCCAAAGTCATCCGCTAATTATTACCTTGCGTTGAGGACAGTGTCTCTTTCAACTCTCTTTTTTCTCTCTCTTTGCCATAAATGACCCTGCAGGCTGCCTGTCAGGTCGTCTGCCCACTCCCCTCTGTGTTAGCAAATGAGTGATTATCCCTCTATGGGCCGAAACAGCAGAGGGGCCAGTCTAGTGTCTCCAAGCAAGGCACACGTGTAACGCTGGTGGTTTGTGCACACCCATCGTGTGTGTGTGTGTGTGTGAGTGTGTGTGTGAGTGAGAGGGGGTGGGTTGGAATGAGCAAGCGACGTCCTGTAGGAGCCACTTTTACTGCTGAATGTAGGGGCAAGGGTGAGTGTCTGTGCGTGTGTGTGTGTGTGTGTGTGTATGTGTGTGTGTGTGTGTGTGTGTGTGTGTGTGTGTGTGTGTGTGTGTGTGTGTGTGTGTGTGTGTGTGTGTGTGTGTGTGTGTGTGTGTGTGTGTGTAAAGGATTGGAGGAAGCCATAAATCAGTTGGACTGAGGGGTAGGACCCATGCTGTCATCAATGGGAAGTGGGTTTGGCAGTCAGGAGCATTCAGGACTATGACAGGAATATCTCCATGTATTTGTCTCTGAGGCTAGGAATGAGGGGTTGTCACTGGCAAGTACCATGAGGAAAGCAAAGCAATCATTTTAAAGATTGATTCAAAAGCCCTTAGCCTGTTTGACACGCAGTGTTGATAGGCATTCCTCTGTATTTATCTCCTGCTCATTCCTTGTCTCCTTTTCAGGTTTCATTATTTCAATTGCTAGCATTCTTCTTCCATCCCCACTGAAAATTAGCCTTGTTTAGAAACCTGACGCCTGGTGTTGTCATCCCAGACTAGAGGGCTCTGCAGGCATTTTAGATGTTATCCCCCCCTGCCTCTGTCACCAGCCAAGATGCTATCTCAAGAATGTCTTCGTGCCGTCATATTTACACAGGATGGTAGCCTGCATCTATGCGAGGACATGCTGAAACAACCTAAAACTGCACACAAGTGCCTACAAAGCATGACCAGGGATTAAGAGCCTTCTGTAAACAAACACAAACGACTACAGGTCCATAGGACTATAAGTCTACTCCACCTCCAAGGCATGCTACAGACGTTAGTAACAATGGGGGCTGACAGAGAGAGAGCGAGAGAGAGAGAGAGAGAGAGAGAGAGAGAAATAGAAAGAGAGGGAGGGAGCAGATAGGAGGGACAAGGACTGGTAATTACCTCCAAGACACAAGCAAACAAACCGGCATAAAAAGGGACGAGACTGGAGGTTTACGGTCGCTCTCCCCCTGAGCTAGTGAAGTGTGACGTTTGGAAGAAACAGGCTGGTGGGAGAGTCCTCTGCTGCTGCTCCCAGGGCCTCTAATAGGGGCTGCTTGCTTTTCTCGCGTGTCTCTCAAGCAGTGGCACTTCAGTGCCTGACTACTGGGTGGGTAACTGAGGACACCCAGGGACACTGAGGACACTCACTGCACTACCTGTCCTCAGCTGCCCTCTCTCAATGGACAAGAGAGAATAGGGAAAATGTGAACTGCACACTGTGGGCCTACAATGTACTATCATGCACTATCCTATTATAGTACAGATATTGCATACAATGTGAGTAATTATGTATACTGTAATATAGTTTGTATAGTTTGTATAATTCTATCTGTGCCACAACATCTCTGCATGGTATGCTGATAGAAGTAAAAAATGGCCTCAGAAATGTCCAAAGCAGATACTCAAATGGCTGTGATCTATTTTTAGCAACTAATATCTTTCTTGGAGAAGGCTTTATTTGGTCAAATCAGCCCACTCAGGAAACAGGCCCTAGGGACACCCTGACTGTGCACAGCTGGTGGACAGGTTGACAGAAAATATTGAGAGCAGTCGCCAAACAAACTTTCAATTGTCTTTCAGAAACAACCAGGAAACACTGAGGTGACCAGAACTGCTGAGTTCAGAGAGAGAGAGAGAGAGAGAGAGAGAGAGAGAGAGAGAGAGAGAGAGAGAGAGAATGAAAGAGAGAGTATGCGACCCAGTTTCTAGCCAAGGACCCAGAACTAGGATTGTCCAGTGTATTGATTTCGATGTTCCCTCCATATGTAGGTCAGTGAGGTTCCAGACTCATTTAAGAGCACGTTGCACCCAGATATTTGGGTCACGCCTCAATTACCACAATTCTGCTGGCTCTGAGACAGCTGTCAATTTAACAATCGGTGGGGAGATTTCTATTTCTCATCTTTTGCAAAGCAACAGGCATACATTTAAATGGTGATTTAGTCTTGAGGAACGACATACACCTCCACAGTGCAAAAACAGATGTACAGTGTGTCATACTAATCTGTAAAGCCCATTTATATGTTCTTTTCATGTAAAGGGTGCTGTTGTAAATAGGAAGGGTAGTGCTGGTGTATGGCCAACATGGGAGAAAAAAAACAGTTCTTTGTAAAGAAGCTGAGTTGGCAGTAGCAACTGAGGCAGACTGCTGACTCCCGATTGGTTTCAACACAGCCAATTGCACGATGAAGCAGAAAAACATCCAATCAGAATTAACGTGTTGGGAACAAAAGAATAACTGTGAATTTCTATGTGTGCCCATCCAACTGTCAAGTCAGACACCTTCAAAGGGTCCATCTTTTGAACCTTTCCAGCACGCCACGTCCTTGATATTAGAAAGGAATAAAAAAAAAGAAAAACCCCTAAAGGATGTAGAAAAAAAATAATCCTTGCATTTTTACACTCAGCAATGAATAAAAGAGGGGAAAAAAAGAATAAGCTGAAGCCAGCAGGGAGACTGGCATGTGTTTTAGCTCTCAAAGGGAGGTCCCTTTGGAGTAAGCAGCCTGGATGTTAAGTCAATAGTCTTTTACACATGCCCTGCATGGAGCCTGGGCGAGACCCTGGCCCAGGGTCATTCCCTCAACATGGGGGGACGCAGGACTCTTTCAGCGCAGACCTCTGCGTTTGTGGCAAGCCGGTGGAGATTAATGCAGTGACTGACGGAAATGTAATATGCAGCAGTGATGATGACTGGGGGCCCATTCTGCAGGCTTAAGAGACACAGGAGCAACAGGGAAGAGATGGAGTGTTAGAGAAAGGAATATCAGGCCACAGCCGCTGGTGGATCGAAGGAGGAGAGAAGACGAGAGGAGGGGAGAAAGAAGAAGAGGAAGAAGAGCGAAGAGAGAGTGAGAGAGAGAGTGAGAGAGAGTGAGAGAGAGAGAGAGAGAGAGAAAGTGCACAAGCTTTTATTCCTAAACTTGTCATTAGTGTGCCAGATTTAGCTCATGATGATGAGCAGGCTCTGCGCTTTAATTGAGGATGTCAGTTTTGCTTCCTTTTTTAAACTTCTTTTGTAAAAGATGGAGAATTACCACAGACTCCTACATACGCCTGGCCTGTCAGAGAGAGAAAGAGTTAGAGAGAGAGTGGCTAGAGGGTAAATATGGAAAGGCCATGCTCGTCCGGTACCTCTGTCCAATCTAATGTTCATGGTCACAAACCCAATCTGAATTTGGCAATAAACATCCCTAAAGCAGCGTTTAGCTGCTGTGGTCAATCATGAGTCATCTCATCAGCCAAACGGCTCATTCCCAACGCAGTTGTTTGCCTTGGCTGGACACGCTGATTATACTGTAAACACGAACCGTGTGTGAGTCAGTAATTCACTTACCGGCACAACACTTACTGTGATCCTGATACACACAAAGTTTTCCAGACGTAGAACAACGACAGAACATAAAAGGAACATCACTCTAACAGCAGCCAAACGAAAGCCAGAGGAGGACTGAACAAGGCGGCGTGAGCAGCTTAAAACGGTGGTGACATTTGAGATGGCATATTTACAGTGATACTGTAATAATAGAGCAAGCCGACACCGCATGCAAACACACACTGCATAATGCAGCAGAGCTCCAGAAGAGACCTGTGTGGGGATAGCAGCAGAGCAGGGGGGGTTAGGAGGATGGTGATGCGGGGACAAGGAGAGGGGTGATGGGAAGCAGTCGGGTGTGTGTGGGGGCGGGAGGGAATTTAGTGTCTGTGAGCTTGGAAGGGTGGGGGGGTGGGTTGGGTGGGGGGGCAAGTGCAACCTCATTGTATTGTGAAGAGATGGGACACTGCCGAGTGTGCTGCCTTCTCTCATATCCCCCCTCCCCCCAACCTGGCCCAATCTGTCACTAGAAGCTGTCACGGCTCTCTAGTTAATGACCTAATTACTAGTGAAGGTGTATGATTACAATCACTAAGTGTACAAGAAGAATGCAGGGTAGGTAGCATTGCTTTCTCAGCTTTTGACAGAAGGGGTCTGGATAGATTTTTGCTGCAGGAGAGAACATGTTAATTTACCTGCCACCATCCATATGTTCCTTTGTGTTTTACTGTGTGTGATTCCCGGTTTAAATGTGCCTGAATTAATCTGAAAGACACATTTACTTTGAGATCCTAAAATGAATAAGCAGTTCATTTATATATATATAAAACAAGACAAACTCCTATTCATCATTTTTTTTAAAAAAAGAAAAAAAACTCTTTTATTTCTCTTTCCTCATTATGTCCTTGCCCAAGAATGCCACAAACACAGCAAAAGTTCCCATGTCTCTTCCAGAAGCACCGTAGAGAAACCAAACACGGATCATCTTACAGTGGGAACACAGTGTCTTTCTCTCACTAGGTCCTACCTATAACCCATCTTCACGCTCCATGTCTATCTGTTTGTTTGCATGAGGGATTTTCCCGCTCTAAAGTGCACAAACATCTTATAGGTTCCCAGTGAGTAATCAGGAAGGGGGGGATATTTGATCCTCAATTCTAAGCCTGTTAAACGCAGTGCTGTCTGCCCTTGGGAGAGCCCCATGAACACTCAAAAGCATTTCCTGTACTATCCTGTGAATACCCAAAGGTTATTACTTAGGTCACTTAAATCACTGAGGGATATGTTCTTCAATCGTATCAAAGGCATCAGCTGAAACTGTATCTTGTTCTGGCAGTGTGTGTAACATACAATGTGATGCATTCAGACGAAATGGCCCTGAATGGTTTTTTTTTGTTCAGTTTGAAATTTGATCAAACACATATCTTTATGTGGACACTTGTTTCCAAAGGCCACTGCTGGTCAGGTTCATTGAACTGTCTTGGCAGCAGACCAAATATATGACTTTCTAAAGCTCTGTCTCTGTCTGGAGCCTCAACCTCCTGCCAATTACACATTAAGATGAATTTTAAGCCATAGTCTCCAACGTGTCAAACATGAAAACCCTAGGGATGTGCAGTATGCAATATGCAAAGCAGACACAGCAAGAAGAGGTGTGTGTGGGCAAGTTTTTGTTTTGAAATGGCTACCACCAGCTTGACTGGCAGGTCGTGCAGTTTTGTAGCAGTAAATATATCTCATTTGTGTGTTTTGCGGCGAGAACCCGATGTAAATAGCGCCACCAACACCTGAGGTATGCTTATGTGGTGTTTTCCATTTTCTCTTGCGCACAAGGAGAACGCTGTTTGAGGACAGTGTGCTCGAACTCCAACGGGAAGTGAAACAAACAATCTCAGGCTCTCAAAATAAAAGGAAGAAATCTGGCAAACTTGGAGGGTGGGGTTTACCAAAGTATGCTCGCATGCTTTATGTGCTGGTCATGATTTGAAGTGGAAACTTCAAAGAACTTGCAAGTCTAGAGGAGAGAGAGAGAGGGAGAGAGCGGGAGAGAGAGAGAGAGAAAGAGGGATTCTTGTATGGTTTTTCTCCTTTAAGCCTTTTCATTCCCTGTTACTACCTTGGCTCTGGGCCAGGAGCTGCACAGGAAAGACTTTTCAGTTTGTGGCGATGGCACCTTTTTAACCCTGTCTGTGATGTCACCTCCCCTTTGCCCTGACACCTGGCCACTGACAGGAGATAAGCTCAGTCAGCAACAGCTGTGAACTTAAAGCTGAACGCCTGCTGAGATTATTGCTGTCCCATATCTATGTCAAGGGCAGGCATGTCTATTATCTAGTAGCAAATCCTCCCATTTTGGCTGTCTCCTTTTTTTTCTTGAAGTGACCATATTTAGCCATTCATTGCCATGTTGCCAGTCTGTAAACTCAAATCATGGAACCATATGAGGAATATAAAAAAATTAAAAATAATAATAATAAATGATTAATACAAAATGCAACTTCCTTGCAAATCTCAAAACCATGACTTGAAAGATTTCAAATTGTGCTGTAACAAAGGAACTGATGTCATAGTCAGCAGCACCACGCTCATTGTGAATGACGCAGCTCAGCAGATCCATGAGTCACAGACAGATGAACTAAGACTGGGTGGATTCCTCAGTCCGAAGGGAAACGCTGCAAATCAAAAAGACACACTGGAGGGAAACTCTGGATGTGGTCAGTGCCGTGCCTCTTTTCCGACAGGTGATTTGAGGGTAAAGTGATGTCGCAGGAAAGTCTGGCGTGTGAAATTCCACCCATGGAAAGTTGGTGTAAATGAAAACTCGCCCACTTCCCATTATGCAAAGTGCAAACAGACATTTGCCATGCCATCTTTTCAGAGACATGACAATGCAGCATTCATAATATGAGCTTCCATAGTGGATATAAAAGACAGATATATATATAGATAGATAGATAGATAGATAGATAGATAGATAGATAGATAGATAGATAGATAGATAGATAGATAGATAGATAGATAGATAGATAGATAGATAGATAGATTGATTGATTGATTGATTAATAATGATAACCAATAGGCTATAGATTAATCTGATTACAAAAAACAGAAGAAAATGAATGATAGGTATATCATATATCTACAGATAATAATTAATTATACATGATAATGCTATGGCAAGGTCAAGTTATTTATTGTTGACAAAGTAATGCACACTGACACAAGACCACTACATGCTCATGCTTTTCTTGAAGAAGAGAGCGCATGATCCAGTGTTCCTCCCATCTCCTTTTGATGCTGTGGCTCACACATGATCAAAGGCTGAGCCTCACTACAAGCTCACAGTGGGGCAGACAGATATTAATCCTCTCATTTCCTTTAACACCGCTCTGCCTCTAGTATGCCCAGTGTCTGCGCGCCATTGACTTTCATAAGGCCAATGAATTGTTGTGACAAGACTGTTTTGTCCAGTTGTGAAAGGTCAGTGCCTTCCTGACATCTTGTCCCTGAGTGGTTGGTGAGAAAACAACAGCATTACAAGAAGAACAACTGAAACCCAATTCTGGTCTATCAGCCGCTAGACTGTCCCCTCCTTCTTGGTTTCACACTTACGTTTCGGTTTCACATACACAGAAAGCCTGCAGTCCAGAGTTGTCAGCCACAAAATCCCAGGCACATTTGGGCAAAGGTCACCTTTTTGTAAATTACACAATCCAAATATGACTGAAAGGGGACTTATGTAATGCTTCACTGGAATACTTACTTATTTATCAGAAAAAAATGCTATGTCTCCACATGTTTTCTGAAACAGATTATATAATACCATCTAATTGCAGCTAAGCTTCTCTCTCTCTCACACACTCTCTCTCTTTGCCTCTTTTCTGTGCTGTTAACCAATCAGGTATGAGATCTTATTTGACAAATCAGCCCAGTGCCTGTCAAACGTTTATATATAATCAGCTCAAGCATATGGGGCCTCCTATAGATACAGGCTGCCACAGAGATGTCCAAGCCTGTAAACAGCATTCACACTAGCTTTCTGTCTCTCCGCATTGAGTCTTAATTTGACACGGCGGACGAGACCTCGCGGTGGCAACGCTCGGGGGTCCCAGTGTCTCTCTCACCGGGGTACGGTTGTGCCAATCAGGGTCAGAGCTCTGTGTGGTCCGCGCGTCTGCCGCCTCCCTGTCAGACGTGGCTGTGACATTCCTGAGAGGGGTTACGCGCAGGTCTCCTTGTTCACGCCTCTGTTTGGGGAATGCGCATTGTGTATTGAAGCTTCCTGGGAATGTTGTGTGTACCACCCTAGTGTTCTCTGGGAAATACGTATGTCCTGTGTGGCAACCTATTTTCTTTTGTCGTTGTTGTTGTTTTTTTGTTGTTGTTGTTGATGATGCTCTTTTTTTTTCCGGGGATGGAAGAACATTCCTTACCAGATCTAAGTGAATTACGCTTTGTTTTCTTGGATTGCACTTCCCTTTGTGAGCCAAATGTTTTCAGCCTCCTGAGGAATGTGAAGGAAGCTAGGAAAAAAAACAATCTTCATTTATTCACAAAAAATGTCACTGACCACAAGAACATAGGAAAGATTCACAGAGAAACATCCCAGCCTGTTGAAATGAAGTGTGACTTGAGTTGCTTCAATCCACTTCTGCACTTTATATCCTTTTGTCTCGCACTCATAGACATGCCCTTAGCTTTCCATCCCACATCTTTTGCTCTCTTCAACAAGACACACACACACACACACACACACACACACACACACACACACAAACTTCCTCAAGAAAAAAACAGGCGAGACAGGAAAAAGGGGGCTTCTTCAAAATCATAAATGTGCAGTAGGTACCGTAACCCCCTCTGCAAGCTTCTAATGTAGGCTGGGGAAAGGGCTCTTTGAAGCCTGGCGCTCCTTGGCACTCCCCGATGGCTCTCCCTTTGTCTGCCAGGCTCCCCGGGCTGTGGAACTGGGGGCACAGAGCGGGAAGGAGCCCCACTTGGCACAGGGGGGGGGGGGGATGAAACGCGGCAGTCTGTCGGCTCCCCTGCACTCCCTCTTGTTCCCTCTCTCACTCCCTCACTTTCTCTCTCGCTCCCTCTCTACCTCATTCCCTCTCTACTTCTCTTGCTCCCTCTCTCTCTTGCTCACTCGCTCCCTCTCTCTCTCCCTCACCTCCTCTCTCTCTCGCTCCCTCTCTCCCTCTCTCGCTCGCTAGTGCCCCACTGACTGAGTTTTTAATAAATGATGAGGCGTGGTATAAATAAAGCACGAGGCTGAGCCACAGCTGAAAGTGCAGTGCGATACCAAGGTAACTGAGCACGCGGAAGAGAAGAGAGGATAAATAAGTAAACACAGACTTGTTTTCACTCATTTTTGGTGTTTCTCTGTTCGATAGAGCGGCATGTTCACCACAAGTTTGAAAAAAGAGAGGTAGAGTGCAGTGGGGCTGCACATGCTAAACACAAAACCGTGGCATCTTTTTAATTACTGTGCTACAAGAAGCATACCTAAACATGAACCATAGCTACGGGGGGAAACACTAACACTATAGCTCAGCTGGGGCCTGAAGCTCACACACGTTTTGCATGGGTGGTTTTATTTGCACACACGTGGACTGTGAATGAAAAAACCCTGAAAGTAGTTATTATACTAGCTCATAAAACCTAATTATTAAGGTACCAGAGACAAGGGTAGCTGTGCTTATTTTCTAGAGAGGAATACATTTTTTGTCTGAGCTTGACACAAGAGAGCAAAAACCGAAAGAAAATAAAAATAAAAGGCTGGGGACATAATTCTGCAAGATGAACAGCTCCAGATATGAAAAACAACAAAACTGACCTTTAGAGTACGGCCTGCAGATGCATCACCTTCACAATATCGTACTTTATTCCTGGTATCTCATGCATCACCTGCAAACAGGCAATAAATCAGAAACACTATCAACCAACATAAACTACGGGGAAAAAAAGGTCTTTGGCCTACAAATCAGCAGTGTACAATCGATGTCGCCACTCCCAAAGTCGCTTGCTCCATACCCTCTGACCTCTTAATCTGTCTCCCACTGAGCGCAGGTTTTGTAACATTCCGCCAACACACACTCCAAACTCTCATTTTTACAGCCTCACTTGTGTTCGGCGGGTGGTCACACTCTCTGTCCTACTTTTCTCATGGGGGGTGGGGGTGTGTGTGTGGGGGTGTGTGTTCACAGGTTATCCCAGGGGTAGAATCTGTGTCAAAACCAAGGTAACATTCATGGGTAATCCGATCTGTTGTCACATACATGCTTTTAAAGAAGAGAGTGTTGTTTGCAATAAGAAGAACTGTTGGCAGAGTGCTCAAAGGATCTAGAACACTTTCACTGAAATGAACAGGAGTATGATCACTTAAACAGGAGTATGATCAGGCTATGTGTGTGTCTTTTCCTGGACAGCTTTGTTCCCAGTATTACTGTCAGCAATTGGTCAAGGGAACAGAGACCACTAGGCATGAAATAGAAAATCAGTCAGAGGATACAGATACAGATACAGATACTAGCAAAAGCCTTAATGAAAGAGAGAGCTAAAAAGCTCCCGAGTTGAAGGCCCCTCACACATCCTCTGTTTCATGTAGACAACTAATGAAGGCCCTTAACAGCTTTCATACATGCTGTATATGATTACGAATCTTTGCAAGCACTAGAGCTGAAGTAGAATCCCTCCCTGCAGCACTATGACTCAGAAGGACTGAGACCCTTAGGGAATCACTCACATAAAAGATCTGCTAGCTATCATTATCACTGTTACATCTATTTAATGCATTAGTTAGCATTAATAAACTATTAACGTCTTGGTTAACAGAACATATTTAATGCTAGCTTACTACACGTTACACATGCAAGCTTAAGAAATATCTGTCATTTTATTCATGTGAGAAGAGATTTGTCTTGGCTGTTTAACATCTGGTAGCAGGCTGAGCTACAATAGCTACTATAATATATGTTGTTCACCTTCAAGTTAGTAATAGTTCAATACATGGTTATGTTTACTAATGCAGTGTGTGTTGGCTGGGGCTAAAGTGTTGTTAAGTGTTGATATAAGAAACAAAATATTAACCTCTGCACTTCAAACTGTCAATCTAACTGCAACAGCTCCTGCAGTCATGATGAGATGTTGGTGGTTTGTGGCTGTTTGACTCTATTTATTACTCAGGAAATATGTTGCCACAGGCCCACCCACCTGCAAGTAAAATCCTCATTTGTGGCGTGTATATTAAAACGATTTAAACACAGGAATATTCTCTCATGTTTCAGTTTCGGCAGCTCTCAGAACTGAAACAAACAAATTACCACCGTTATCACTGTTACATCTGGCAACCAAGTACAGTATTTCATTTATTTGCGGCTTAACGAGCATCCATAAAACCCAAACCGTCGTTTATCTGTGACTGAGAAAAGAGCCATTAGGGGGCATTCACACTGTTGGTTTAATAGACATCTCCATTCACACTTCTTCCCTGTAAAAGCCAGCAGAACTGAATCACTTGTGTGAAGGGTCCTTGAGTATGCTCCCTTCAGCCGCGGTACTGCCGGCAACAGCCCCGCTGCACAAACGTTGAGGCAGCGTGCGAAACGGCTCCTCAGCCAGTATTGTTCTCAGAGTTGGATAACAGATGGTCTGCACACAGCTTACAGGTGAAACTCCTTCAGAAACACCAGCCATTCAGGCCCACATATTCTCATTCTCTCTCTCTCTCTTTTTTCTCTCTCTCTCTCAATCACTCCCTCTTTTTCTCTCTCTTTCTCTCTATGGCTCTTTCCTCCTTCCCTGGCCAAGTTCACTCAATCTGAAGCCACATAGTAGAGTGAAATGAGCCCCCAACTGTTCTCTCTCAATCACTCTTGCTCTCTCTCTCTCTCTCTCTCTCTCTCTCTCTTTCTTTGATGAATATGGCTATTTGTAATGGATCCATTAGCTGGGGGAAAACAGTCATTGCTCATCACTGCGCTCTCCTTGAAATCAATGGCAGTTTGGATCCATTGTGGGATAGTGCTTGGCGACTGTCAGCGCGACAGCAGTCAGAGGTTGCATGACTGTGGGCAATAAAAGCCTGCAGAAAGCCAATATTAATCAGCTGATTAGTGGACGGATGTGACATTACTCAGTGTTTGTTGTAATGGCCACAAACAGATGTTTTGGAAGGGCACAAGGGGATCAGATGACGGGGACACAAGTGCACCAGTCCCACAATTCCACGCACGTTAGGGTGACAAGGTCACATGACTGCCATGTGAAGTGGCTGTGAAAGGGGTCGTGACCTCAGTAGGACTCATCCAGGAGTTACTTGGTAACCAGGCAGAGTTAGCTAAGGCACCCTCCCACTGGGAGATCTGGTTGCCAAAGGTTTGTATTGAAAGAACAAGCAAATACTGTAGTGAGACATCCTCCCCCTCTCTTCTTCTCTCTTACATAACTCCTCACTCTGCTCAAGCTTGTAAATACAAATGTGGCTTCCTTGGAACTTTTTAAACAATTTCCGTGTGCCTGCAGGAGCAATGTGTCACAATAATTTAAAATTGGTTGATTACTACACATATTTCTGTTTTCAACGGTGTGACAAAATCTACGAAAAGAAATTATTTAACGTGCTGCTTTGCGCAAAACAATGAAAATTCCCCAGTGCAGAGGCACTAAACACATAAACAAACGAAGCAGCATCAGTAGCTCCGGCGTAGTTGAGGCTTACTCGCGGTGAACACAAACACGTCTCCTTGAATAAACACTCTGGATCCCAGGCAAACACTGTTGCTCACAAAGGGCCTAAATATTTGGCATACCACTGACAGGTTTGTGGGAGCTTGACACTGGACACTACAGCCCCGGGGCCAACAAGAGAGGGAACAAAACCACGTATATGCTGCCTCACCGATAAGAGGAAGAGAAGGAGGAGGAGGAGGAGGAGGAGGGCTTTCAAGCGCGTCAGTCAGGCCCTTCAAGGCGCTATACTCATGGTTCACCAAGGTGGTGAACTTTGCCCCCATCAGTACAGTGGCTTACGGGCACGTGAGTGGGAATGTTCACACAAAGGCGTAATGGGCAACGAATGACCCCAGAACACATTGTTTGGAACTAGGTAAAACATGATTATATTAGTCAAATTATATTATATTTTAACAGTTTTAGTGACATGTAATATAGATAATGATTGTGTATTTCTTTATAGATCTCTCTAATCACTTGTTTCTCATCCAAACACAGTCCTGCACAGTAAAGGTATCCTCATTTGCACAGACCATTTTAATACTTTGTATTTATTCTTTTTTAATTCTAAGTCAATAATGTAGTGCCCCATTATTATAGTCTTGAAATGTGGTTAAAGAGGTATGCTGGAAAGATCCTATTTTTTGCACAAATTCTTTGGGTTGCCAGTGTGACTCACTGTTGGCTCCACCATGAACTGTGTGAGCTTTGTTTTCTTTGTGTGTGTGTGTGTGTGTGTGTGTGTGTGTGTGTGTGTGTGTGTGTGTGTGTGTGTGTGTGTTATATTATCAAAGCTCATAGTTCAACCTAATCAGACGTACAATGAAATACACCACCAGGAAAGAGCTCCATCAAAGAGCAACCATTTTAATACATGGCTCGAACCAGCATCAAAGCATTAGGGCTTCTGTTAATGTTGTGTAACAGACAGTGGAATTCCGTTTGAGAAATGGCTGCCTTTTTCTGGGGTGACAATTCCTCTCTCTTTCTTTTTTTGTTTTTATTTCTAAAAAAACGTCTCATGCGGTATTATTAATTTTTCTTTTGAAAAACACAGCGAAGCAAGAGCATTTTTTCCTATTCATTTGAGTTTTAGGATTTCTTCTTTCTTTTTTGTTTTTCTTAAAAAAAAGAGCCCAGAACAGCGCTGCTGCTTCTCGTGTATCTCTGTCAAAAGCCAGGGCATTGTCTACAGGCAGTGAGTTAGATCTCCTCGCCTTCCTTCCATACCTTATTAATTCTATGCTTTTACCTCCCAGAGCCTGCTATCATTATAGTTCTATATATAGAGACACAGTGGGACCAGCAAGGGATGCGCTCACACATTAACATTAATGGCTTTGGGCTCTACTCTTCTCTCCTCACACGGAGTGTGCAGCAGACAGCTCACAAAGATACGGCCGCCCCAGCCAGATAACAAAAGACACGCTCCATTCGTCCGTCGTGATACTAATCTTCAATTAATTCCAATTAATTTCATATGAAATGCCAATTAATTATGCTGCAACATTTTTTTTCCTGTCAAATTTGTTGGGTTTGTGTTGTTTTGTTTGACATTATTGTTCTTTTTATTCCTTACAGTTTTATGCATTCGTTTTTTCCCCCTTTTTTTTCTTTTCTGAGCCCCATGAATAAAAAATTGCCTACTTTGCGTTCCCCGCACAAAAATGAATGGGCGTCTGCTGAGATCTTGAAGTGGTTTTTCCAAATGCAAACTCCCACCGAGTTTGCTAATGAACAATCACCAGGGACTCCCCGAAGGGCATTGTGTAGAAGCAGCACTTGGCAGTAATGTGGATGCAGGATTACTTTTTGTGCTCTGTCCCTACCCCTTCCCCTTCCCCTTCCTCTCGTCCTCCTCTTCCTCCCCCCGTTATATTATCCCTCTACCTCGTCCAAGCCTCTTAACACTCCATTACGATTTTTTTTCATAAGCGCTAATCGTGGATCCAGTCAGTGTCCATCTCCTCTTATCGCCATTATTGGTTGTGGCTCTGCAAGCACTCTTAAGTCTAGCATCTCCATGCTTTTTCATTCTTTTTCCTTTCTCTTTTTTTGGCTTGAACATGTAACCCCTGTCAAGCAGGCAAAAGAGGGTGTTTGATGTGGCCACTAAAAGCCCCCTTGGCTTTGGCTTCTTCGTATCCACCCCCCACTCACTCTACCTCCACCCTCTCCCTCCCTCCCTTCCTCCATCCATCCATCCATCCCTTTCTCCCCACTCCTGCGTTCTGGCCCTCCCCTCTGGGTGGCTCAGTGGTGGGCTAGCAGATGGTGCCGTAGGGCCCTCCATGTTGTCCAGGCTATGGAGCCCCCCCCCCCCCCCCCCCTCCCCCACTCGAACCCTCTGGCTCCACCACCCCACTCTCCTGTTCCCCTCTCCTCCTCTCCACAGCCTGGAGGGGGTCAGTGGCGAGCAGGGTCGCCCACCTCGCCTCGCTGGGGCTGCAGAGCCATCATGGTGTGACCTCTCTCTCTCTCTCTCTCCCTCTCTCTCTCTCTCTCCATCTTGCCCTCTGGGGGAGGACTGCTGAGCCATCGTGGTGTGACCTCTCTCTCTCTCTCTTTCCCTCTCTCCTTTGCCTTCTGGGCATGGACTCATGCAGCCATGCGGAAGGCAGGGAGACACGATGCCGGGCCTAGCTGGGGTGCTTCTGCAGACCCCTGACGCCTCCTCCACAGACTTTCACAGGCTACTGGACAACCAGCGTCGATCCGGAGCAATTTACCGCATGACAACCCCCCCCCCCCCACACACACACACAACCCTCAATGCACACACAAACCCTTTCCCAAGACAGGTCGATAAAACGTGCATACATGTGGTTTGCTCATTACCCTCAATTCACATGGGGGCTGTGTCATATTTTTAAGGTGCTTTAGCTGCTCTGTCAGGAGAAACACACACAGACACACACACAGACACACACACAGACACACACACACACACACACACACACACACACACACACACACACACACACACACACACACACACACACACACACACACATACAAACACACACTCATTCTCGCTTTGGTTGGCTGACTGTTTATTGATGTGTTATCAGTCAGGAAATCACCTCAGATCTCCATTTTCTTGTGTTGAGATTTCTTTTTCCTAGAATCCCAAAACAAGAGAAAAAGACAGGGAAGTAAAGAATACTGAGGAGGAGGGGGAGGAGCAGGAGGAGAAAGTCAGTGGGTTGGGAAATATGGAGCAGAAGGGGGTGAGAGGGTGTTTGGGGTGTGTGTGTGTGTGTGTAGGGGGGGGGGGGGGTCTACAACAGGAAGAAAACAAAAGGCCCACAGTGCTTCAGACTTTGGTATCTGGCTTTAGGATCCTTAAAGCATTATTAGTCTAGAACGAGCCGGAGACAAGTGTTGGTCTATGCCTCTCTGCCATTGCTCCCTGTAAGACACTGCTTTAAAATCAAGGGCTGCTGCAAATCAAGTCACCTGGGAGACATACCTGAAGTTCCCTCAGTCAGTGAACACAACTTGATGTTAACGGAATCAAACAAAAACGCTCAACCACACAGCTGACGGACATCCATGTTCTCAGTGCGGCTGTCAGAAACGTGTGTGTGTGTGTGTGTGTCTGTGTGTGTGTACATGTGGTCAGAGCGGTTACGCAATCAGCCATATGAAACAAAGTACCCTGATTCCATTGACTGCAGCTACACACAAGTCTCATAGGATTAAAGAGAAACATTTGCATAGCGACCAAAGCTACAATTAAGGCGATATCTAGTTAGAGAGTTGGAAGAAATATGCATGAGCGGGATCAAATAACATCAAATCATTACAAAAGACAAAGAGAAACAAGAAGAGCGGTGGAGGTTTTGTGTTTAGCTGCGACACTAATTAGGATTACATGTTGACCACGTAGATCACACTGTTGACTGCATTATTTCACACGGTATTTCACAGGGTGAAATCTTTGGCACGCTCGCTCAATCTCAGAAACAAAGATATGAACTCAGCCTCTCATCTCTCACACTCACACACACACAGGCACACACTCACAGGCACACACTCACGCACGCATACACACAGCTTCTTCTTCTCTTGTTCTCACACACATGCACACATAAACACATATATGCACTCTCTCTCTCTCTCTCTCTCACACACACACACACACACACACACACACACACACACACACACACACAGAGTGAGCCCAAAGCGCAGGCTCTGAAGTGAAGACAGGAACTGTAAAACGCACACAATGGAGTGAGCTTGTTCCGAACCCTTGTTTCCTCGAGGCATGCTGCACGCTCTACTGTCAGATGCGCTCACTGCCACAGCTGACCAGATCCTCCATGACACGTGGGCAACAAAGAACAACACGGGGCCCTCGCGCACCATCTCCTCACAAGAGCGTGGCTAAGATCTTTTTCGGCATGGGAAGTGGGGTGGGGGTGGGGATCCTATATCCTCCGTGGTTGAAAACTAATATATTTATGCAGGGGAGGGTGTGCAATGTATCTAATGGGATATGGCAAATATCTGCTAAGCATGAAATACAGCACCCATCACACACAAGCCCCAGTTGAGCTGGTCCTCTGCAGATAAAAAAGCACTAAAGCAAAAGGACTGAGCCGCAGCGTCCAGTGATCAGTGTGTTCGAAGCAATTCTTTAAATTAGCCCGGGATTAGCCGGCACATGGCGATTAAGCTCATTTGAAGTGTAGGCAACCGTCTGGGCATTCAAGAGAAGCACAGTTTAATTAATCTCGTAATGGAGGAGAAAAAAATGAGCACTCTTACACATATCAGCATTTCGGGTGAAGGATAGAGGACAGGAGAGGGAGAGAGGGAAGGAAGGAGGGGAAAAAAAGTCTGCAAGCATTTTTTTTTTTTAATACAGTGCCCGACAGAGGTTGAAATGGAGCACATTGCCTACAGGGAAATTAGTGCAGAGTGCATGGTGATGAATGCGCCATTGTGTCTTCAGAGTGGTGGAGGGGGGAGAAAAAAAATGGCTGAAATTATGAAGACTTCCCCTTTATTATTATCCTCCCTTTGCCCTTGTCCTGGAGTTTTCCCTGGAAACAGTGCTGCTGCGTGCTGAAGCGTTTAGCGGAAACGTTCTCTGATAGCTGCTGACAGTGGGTCAAATCTGGGCCGAATACGGACCACATCCGTGCTGGATCTGTGTCAACGCTGATCCAGGACTATACTGGATCACATGACCCCGACTCCAACAACTGCTGAGGTGATTCTGATCTCAGATCTGTTGCGGTGGGCTTACTGAACCCTGCATGTCACTTATGTCCCCTCTGAGGTTTTGTACTGCTGGCTGGTTCTCTTAGTGATGACATCAGCTGCAGGAGTGCTGTCTCCTGCCACCCACACATGTCAGGCACAAGGCATTTACTCATGTGACGTGTCACCGGTCTGGAAAGTCACACGTTGATGACAAATGCCTTTCCTTGATGGTCAACGCATGTGAATTTTGTAAGGTCTCATTATGTGTGATTGTGTGTGAGCGTGTGTGTGTGTGTGTGTGTGTATGTGTGTATGACTGGCAATGTTATAGTGTGTTTGTGACTTAAATACATATGCATACTCATGGTTTTGTTAGCAAGAGGAAGCATCTGGTTTTAATGGGGGTTTTGAGCATGTGTCTGCACATGCACAGTTTGTGTGTGTGTGTGTGTGTGTGTGTGTGTGTGTGTGTGTGTGTGTGTGTGTGTGTGTGTGTGTGTGTGTGTGTTTGTGTGTGTGTGTGTGTGTGTGTGTGTGTGTGTGTGTGTGTGTGTGAGTGTGTTTGTGTGTGTATTTGTAAGTGTGAGTGTGAGGGTATGCGGTTGCCGACCCATCACCGAGTTTGCTGTGTGAGCTTGTTCCCGCGGTGAATCCTGCAACAAGCCAGGGCTCGTTAAATAATTTAACCCCGGGAGTCAAGCGCTGGAACAGATTGAGTGGGTTGGAGCAGGGCTCAAGGAGAGTCTGCCTGGTGGTCTCCATATGTGGCTAGGCAGGGCTCCTGAGACGACCTCTCACCCAAAAGTGTTCCAGAAAAGAGCTTCTTCAGCTAATTAGGCTTACACTCCTTAAACATTTAATTATGGCCGCCTCAGTCTCGGACTCAGTGCAGTTAATCCTAGTCAATACTATGGGATTTTGCAAAGATAATAGAGATTATTCAACAAAGACTGTCCCCCGCCCCCTCCCCCAAATCATTCCTTGAAGGTTATTATATAATATATTCATATCAACTGGACAATACATTTCAGTGAAAGGACCGTTTGTCCTTGTGCAATTCAAAGTTCATGAAGCAAATTATTACGTAAACAGAAACAAAAACAGTGGTGTACACAGAGACGCTCAACCCCTTAAGCCTGTAGCGTGCCAAGTAAGGAAAAGGCTAGCGATCAATCTGCAAAGACAGGATTATACGCACAGGCCAACTGTACACTGATACTCTGCAGACACTCAACAGCCTGCTTGAGTCCTTTGGCTCACAAATAATACTGTCTCATCCTTTAAAAAGCAGCATCACTGTAGAACCAGAAATTCTACACACTTTAGAGTACAATACTCAGCTCTCCTATGGATGAGCTAAAGCTTCACATTTTCTAGGAACTCCCTTGGAGAAATATCACATGTCTTGTGTAAACTTTTTACAGATGGCAGGCAGCCAATCACAGAAGCAGTGGGGATGACGATGTCGTTAAGGCAACATTTGTGATGACACAGTGACTTGCTTTGTGATGTCACAAAGGCAGCACAGCCTTCAAGGTTGTGTACACAGCAGCACAGTGCTTCCATAGACCGTGCTCCTGATCTCTGTGCTCCACACAAAGCCCTGTCATCCTTTATATCCTGTTCCATATATCCGCATGAAGACATACTCTCCTTGTCAGCTTTGCTCCATCCCTGACTTTCACACAGAAAAACAGATAAAGCTTGTGGCCTACTTATTCTAACCACTACACTCCCCCCCCCACACACACACACACACCACCACCTCACTATCCCTTCTCTGTAATAAGGAGTGATGTCTTGTCTTCTTAAGTCTCCACTCTCAGAGAGATGAGAGGAGGAGAGAGAGGGAGAGACAGAGAGTTGACAGACTAAGAAGAAGAGAGGAGGCGGGGGGGGGGGGGGGGGTGTAGCATAAATGGAAGTGCTCACGCAGGCAAACAAGGTGTTCTGTGATAAGTACACAGTGAAGCAGGGCAGATAAACAACAGAGACACTCTGCCGCGACTTAAAAGAAGAGCTGGACTGGATTAACCTACAGGCTTATGCTGTATGAGGAGAACCTTTCACTCCCACTTATCCTCCTCTACATATCAACCCAACCACTGGAGGACTAAAGTGGACAGTTTGGCCATTGCTGGCAGGGACTTGGACAGTGTCGGAGACAGAGACGGCAGTTAAGTGTGGAGAGTGACCTCCGTCAGGTTAAATGAATGGTTCGGCTTGAGACACTCCAAGGGATTAATACGGTTGACCCACTAGACCTGGATTTGCTATTTAATGGTGTTGTCTTGGACAGGATGAATGACAGTCTTCACCTGAATGACTCAGCAGGGTGGAGGAGGATGCAAACAGCGCAGCATGTTGTGCATTCACATCTATGCGTCGTACAGACACTGCGAGGGGAGGTGAAGCATGTCTGTCCATGAATAAATCTGCTTTTCTTACTTCACTGCATTCTCCTCATGCACATCTCTCTCTCTCTCTATCTGTGCTTTTCTTTTTTTTCTTGATAGGGTCTATTTAAAGTGAAGCTTGGCATGGCGTTCCCCTCCTGCTGTTGTGAAAACAGGTTATTTTTGATATCTAGAAAAAATCTGTCAGCTGCAGCCTTCCTGGTTTAATCACTCAGGCATATGCCCATCAGCCCGGAGAGCATCTGAAGCAGGATCTAGTCTCAATTTAGTCTCAATCTGGCCCTGATCTAGTCTCAATCTGGCCCTGATCTAGTCTCAATTTAGTCTCAATCTGGCCCTGATCTAGTCTCAATTTAGTCTCGATCTGGCCCTGATCTGGTCTTAATTTAGTCTTGATCTGGCCCTGATCTAGTCTCAATTTAGTCTCGATCTGGCCTTGATCTGGTCTCAATTTAGTCTCGATCTGGCCCTGATCTAGTCTCAATTTAGTCTCGATCTGGCCTTGATCTGGTCTCAATTTAGTCCCGATCTGGCCCTGATCTCCTGATCTGGCATGGTTCCTTTACGGGGGCACTAACTCACTCATAACCCATGATTTGACAGTACCACATTCTCTCTCTCTCTCTCTCTCTCTCTCTCTTTCCCTATCCAACACCATTGCTCTGTCTAAAAAAAGATTCTGCTGCTCCACGGAAGTCCGGTCCGGTTCCTCCCACACATTCCATCTGTAGGTGAGTCACAGGAAGACGGAGCACAGATGCACTCCGCCGCTTGTGTTCCGCTGTGTTCCGCAGCGGAGCCAGAGAGAGCACTAGAGTGCAACGCACGTCACGCGGCTGCCTACAGTCCCTGACGGAATGCTGGAACGTGAGCTCTGACGTCATCGAACACCAACAGTTTGACCTTGGACTGGGATCAGTGTGTGCAAGCCTTTAATGAAAACACACAACACTGTCCCCGCCAGACATCCAACGGAGGAGCTGTTATCAAATGTGGGTCTAGTGCCAGGCCATGGGAGTACAGCACAAACCAGGCCATGTCTGCTGTTGGGAGTGCAGTACAAGCAGAGATGGTCTGTAAATGAGACATTATGAAGACATGCGAGTGCACAACAACACAGAAGGATGTGCATGCACACAGACATGCACATGGACCTCTCTGCATGCATGCAAATGCAGACAAAACAGAAAGTACATAAAGACACA
>NC_137915.1:17001244-17011244 GCF_963457725.1 Sprattus sprattus | reverse complement strand
CCACTTTAACACTCTACGTTGGCATTTACACACCCTAAATGACTGGCTATTAAAACCACTCCTCAAACAGAGGTGTCCACCGCTTCTATCAGGTCAATCCATTTAGCCTGGCGTGCGCTCAGGCACTTGGGCCACTCTCTGGATTTGTGGCTGTTGTAACACCTCTGAATGGGGTGTAAAACACCATCCGAAGGAGCTAACTAGTCAACAGCGGGTTTATATCCCCACAAGTAATTGCTTATTCATGCTTAATTGGCTGGCATTGAATAGTAGATAGAGTCTCCTTGCTCCAGCACATTGCTCTAACAAGCCGTTTCATGCAATTTTCAGTCTGCCACCAGTATAGCGCAGCACACATGTATTAGTCTCCAGTTTAATGTACTGGGTGTTTATTCAACATGAGGGGAAAATGCAAAGAGAGCAGTCGTGTTGGGGAGAACAAAAAAAAAAGAAAAAGCTGAATCTCCGTTGATGGAATGCCCGGAGTACCCATGATGCATCCTGTCAGTGGCAGCATTTGGTTTACGGCGTAAATATTATCCTTCCTCGGTGGACGCGGGCAGGGCTGATTTAATGCGGTCGTAAATGCGGGGAAGTATCCTCAGCAATTAACGCCGCATTGTTTTATGCAGTGAGGTTTATTTTAGGAGGCTAATTATAAAAGCTCCTCATTCCTTCCCTCTTCCTCTCACTCTCCTCTAACATGCCCTAGCGATGGCTCTTTTTTCTTTCACTCTCAGCATCTCTCTCTCTCTCTCTCTCTCTCTTTGCCATTAACTGTTTCTCTCTTTTGTGTTTTCTCTCTCTCTATCCCCCTTGACGTCATGTTTTATCCACTCTTTCACTCCCAGGCTGTCTCTCTCTTGCAGCTGTTAACTGTGTTCTCTCTCTCTCGCTCTCTCTTTCTCTCTCTCTCTCTCTCTCTCCTGCCTGCATGTCGTGGGAGATATAACGCACTCTGTAGAGCCCATGAGAGCTCTCCTGAGTTGGAACTGTATATTCTGAGAAGACAATGGATCCAGATGCTCATGTTCACTCAGTTGTTGACTAAAGATATGCTTTATCTCTCGCATCCAAAATTCGTCTCCATCTGGTGTTGCATGAAATCTCAATCCACACTGTTTTCTTAGGTTGTTCCTAAATGGTGCAATGTTACCCATACTAAAGTACCCCATCTGCCAAGTTGCTTTCAGTCTTGAAATGCCTGAAGGTCCAACTTCTCTACAACAACCTCATAACTCTGATACACCCTCTATCTGTTTAATATTCTTTATGAATATGCACAAACACACACACGCACATGCACACGCACACGCACACGCACATGCACAGGCACACGCACACGGACACGAACACACACACATTATGAAAACCCCATTCCAACATCTACAGAAAACTAAATTTGCATAATGTTTTTCCATTATTTCCTATTTTGGTTCATATACGCAAATTTTCCACAAATGGAATTCCTCACGCCAGGTTTTCCTACACCACAACCATGTGAGCCTGTCACCTGGAAAAGAGAGACGGCGGTAACCATGTGTGGGTTTCCCCCGTTCTTTATTATTCGTGGCGTTTCCCTTTGGACTAAAGAATGCAACCAGTCTTCTGTCTGACTGCCGGTGACTCACAGAATTCCTGGCTTATGTCAGTAACTGTGAGGGTGGCTGCTACTGCCAATGACATCAGGTCCTTTGTTCCTCTGTGATGATCTAAACTAATCCTCGATCTGCCAGTAACACACAGCTGCAGGGCATATCACACAAGTGGATAAAAAAGTATGGTGTCTGTCATAAGGTTCATATTTGCTTTTCTTGTTTAGTTTTTTTTGTCTTTTGTCTTTTAATTTGATTAAAACTGCATTGTAGCACTGCTAAATCAATAATACATGCGTACATACATTCAGAGACATATATTTTAACATAGGAAATGTGGGAATAATGTCAATCATGGTAGATAATGTAAGCCTACAATTCTGAGAATGGAAATAGACTACCAGCTGGATGCAGTTAGTGGACAAGGTGTTCTAAGTCGACCATATGGGAGCAGGGGTTGCTGGGGGAAGATTGTTGGGGTTGTACACCACACCACTCTTTCAGACCGGACACCTGTGAGTTTATTGCTCAAGGAACACCTGTTCACTAAAGGGCAAGAACGCTATCGTTTTTTTCTTCTTTTTTTCCCCCAGACTCTTTTGGGTGGTCAGACACACACATTCTAACTCTGACACACCACGGACTCACTCATTTACGCACGCGCACACACACACACACACACACACACACACACGGATGGGATATTATTTCATCCGCAACCGCATCACAAAACGCATGATCCGTCCGCTATCCATCCGCACCAATTTTTTTGACCAATTTTCAAAACCGCACCCGCCCGCCATCCGCCTGTTGTTTTTAGGTAGGCTAGGCGCTGCTGACGCGAGGCTAGAAAGTTCTTGCCTGTTTTTGAAAGGAGACTGATCCAATGCCGCAAAGACATTTAAAGGATAAAGCCCCTAGTATGAAAGCCTTTTGGCTATGTTGTAGCCTTTCCCAGAATATTATCAGTGAAGTGACATCTGTCTCCGATCGATGCACAGGGAGAAACTTTAAAATAGCCAATTTAATAGCCAATTTATCATTGTAATAGCCAATTTATCATTGTAATAAAACGCAATTTGGTACACCATTTTAATATGGTAATATAGCCATAGGCTACTGTTTTTAGTTTAGAAGGAAACGCCGAGTCTATTAATTCCGAAATTTCACCACATTGTAAGCTTTATACTGTAACAACCCCAACACTTGCCTGCTTGCCTTGCAAATCAAAGTTTTCCGACTTTTTCTTACCTTCTTTCTTAGCTGGGGATGTTACTGAGCTAGAAGTTTAACTTGTTCTGAACATCTCGTGCTGCCAATGCCCAATGTCACTTCTGAGTCAAATCACTCCATCATCTCTTTGAAATTCCTTATTCCACGAGTGGTAGGCTACAATGACTGACTGTTTTAAAATATAACTAATAGCCTAACGAAACAAAATAACCCAGGCAGTTTCATCTACGACACGTTAAGGCTTCTTCCAATACTGACAGCTGACTCATAGCTTGCAGGTTTGCGGCGTTGCAAAGAGACGCGACATGATTAGGGATCGTCACTTAATTTAAACTTTTTTGCTTCCTTTGTTTGCTTTGTATGCATACACGGAACTAGGCCAATTTACTGCCTGATGAAAATGTGATTATTTTAAAATGTGCTTGGATGTAGGTAACGACATTTAACAATGTGTAGATATTTTGAATTTCGTTGGGTAAACCGCCACCCGCCCGAATTTTTTTGTCACGTCATCCGCCCGATCCGCGGTTTAACCGCGGAGTCCGCGGGTGCAACCGCCAACCGCGCATCTCTAAGACACACACACACACACACCCACGAACACACACACACATGCGCAATCCAAACACCAATAGGTGGCCATTGTATTCGACAAAATCTGCTCAGTTTATTGCCGATTCAAGGACTGGCCTGCACTGTAGTGCATTTGATTTGATGACAGTATATGAATTCAATTCCATTGAAATAAATGACTAATTGTTTAAAACAAGCCTGCATAGGAATGATATGAAATAGACATGGCACCCACAAAAATCCAGTGAAAGTTCCTGACTAAACCTCTTTCCCTAATATAGTAGACACAGAGAGGGAATTTCTAATATAGGCCATGCTCATAAAAGGTCACTGACAAGGGACAATGATGATGAAGTGTGTCACAAACGAATGAATCCATGTGTGTGTGGGTGTCATTATGTATATTGGCATTGTGCATGTGTTCATTTGAATGTGTTTGTGTTCATGTTTGTAAACGTGAACATAGATTTATCAGCCTTTGCCCATAGAAATCCGATCACACACAGACATACAGACAAAGACCCCCCCCACACACACACACACACACACACACATACACACACACACACACACACAGAGGCTTAACCGACCCCTCTTCCAAACCTCAGTGTGTAGCTGGTGTTGTGCTCTTGTGATTGTAAGAGACGACAGGCGAAAGTGGGACATTCATTAACCGACACTGACCTCCGCCCCCACTCCACTGCTGTGTGAAGAGTACGTGTGCTGCTTCTGGGGACAGAGAGAGAGACAGAGAGAGAGAGAGGGAGAGAGAGAGAGAGAGAGAGAGAGAGAGAGAGAGAGAGAGAGGGAGAGAGAGAGAGAGAGAGAGAGAGAGAGAAGATGTGTAACTTATGTGTGAGATGTGTAATGAGAGATGTGTTACTATGCATCTGGTGAAACAGGCCTTTACATTCCCCGGGCACCAAGGCACTAAGAGATAGCGTGGTCGGGTTGGAACAGGACTGCCTAATGTTCAAAGAGGAGACCACCAACAACTCCAGAGCCTGTTCTACCTACCCAGCATGGATCTGATACCCAACCTGAACCAAATAAATTGTCATGGTGATGCCACAGCTGCCTTTGTCAGACCACAGTCCCGTAGCTATTAGTTTAAAGGAAAATCCTAATCGAGAACAACCAAAATCTTCATGAACACTACACCCACTCCTAACAGCATATGGAATGAAGACCGTCAATGTATGTACTGTACATAGCCCAACCTAACAGCGTGCCTGTGGATAATATGATAAACACATTCCTATTCACCAAATCTGGGGGCAACAGAGAAAACATCAATGTGGCTACTGAAAAAATAACAAACATTTTCTATATCTGGGTGGTAGTGCAGAACTTGGGAGATACCCTCTCCCCATTGCTACCGCCTCCAGTACAGCAAACTAGATCAGTACCAACACAGAATGCTAGAACAATACAACACAGTATACTAGAGCAGTACAACACAGTATGCTAGAGCAGTACAACACAGTATACTAGAGCAGTACAACACAGTATACTAGAGCAGTACAACACAGTATACTAGAACAGTACAACACAGTATACTAGAGCAGTACAACACAGTATACTAGAGCAGTACAACACAGTATACTAGAGCAGTACAACACAGTATACTAGAGCAGTACAACACAGTATGCTAGAGCAGTACAACACAGTATACTAGAGCAGTACAACACAGTATACTAGAGCAGTACAACACAGTATACTAGAGCAGTACAACACAGTATACTAGAACAGTACCAACACACTGCTGTGCAGCTGAGAGGTGGTCACCCAGACAATGACCCACTAGATTATTTAGTCCAAACACACAAAGTGATAATGGACGATGCAATGGTTGGGTAGCAAAAATTATTGCACAATCGAGGTGGTAATGCGCCCATTCATTTCTGCTGCTTGAGCGCCGTGAAGTCAATGATCCCATATATAGCAGGTAGCGGTTGCCACACTTGTGTCGTGTCTATTGTGGATAGAATGTCCACATTTTGATCGCTCAAAGTGATTTGTTTGTAGAACTGCTTCTTTCCGCCACACACTGAGGGCCCAGTGACATCAGGGAGGGGCAACAACCCGGCAATGTGCAAAGCTGAACAGAAGCTATCGTGTGTTGTGTGGGAGCATTGCACTGACCCACCCATGTTTGTGCTTAGGATCTTGCTCATGGTACTAAATTAGCTCAATCATAACTGGATGAACACATTGTTTTCTGTAGGAGTTGTACGGAATTTGTTGGTTGTTCTCAAAATCTTGTGAGCTGTGAGCCACACAAAAGAATGTAGTGTCAGCACCCTAATGGGACCTGATGTAATATGAACAACATTGCTCCGCTATGATGGATATTGTATTTTTAATGTATCTACTTTAAGTTAACTATCTTTCACTCACACCCAAAATCGCCTTTATTTTGGAAGTAGAGTGCGCCTATCCTTACAAATAATGTATTTTTATGTCACTGGAGTTTATAAGTTATGGCTGAGCATGTGCTGCTGTTGGTCTAAAAACAATCCGGAAATTTAAAATCCATGCGCAACAAAATAACGGCCAAAGACAGACCGCAAATGTGAGTGTTTCTATGTTGCCACGACAAAAGAAACAATAACAACAATGTTGACAATTTTCTCCATCACCCTCGATCACATGTGGAAAAGAAGGACAAGTTATTATGCCAGTTGCTAAGCGCAGTCATAACACATGGAGTCTGACTCGTACCACGCCCACACGCGGTACCACACAGGCGCCCTCTGATTGGTGTAAGGCATAATGCCTTAAAGCCCAACTCCGCCTACTATCACGGCGCCGCCGATGCCACCGTGGGGTGAGCCAGTGGGGGAAGTGTTTATGACTGTCTGCGAGCTGGAGCTCAGGCACAACGTAATGGCTGACTCATCCACTAGCAGAAATCATGAAGTCATGAATCAAACCCCGGCAGTCTACACAGAGAGAAAGAAAGAGAGACAGAGAGAGAGAGAGAGAGAGAGAGGGAGAGAGAGAGAAATGGGGAAAAGAGAGGTAGAGAGAGGGAGAGAGAGAGAGAAAGAAATGGGGAAAAAGAGAGAGGTAGAGAGAGGGGGAGAGAGAGAGAGAGTACAAGAGCTGCATGAGTCACCCGAGTGTTTGGAGAAAGCTTAGCAGTAAACATCAGTGCGTACAAGTACGGGCTCGAGCGTCACCAGGAATGCGCAGGGCCCCCCTCGCCTGGCACTGTCTCACTCTGGCCCCACACACGCTTCAAACACCAATGATATCATCTGGTGACGTAAGAGAGACGCTGGAACAGACGGTGTAACGTTTGAGTGAAAGTCCAGCAGAAGATCACTTATCATGTCTCTGGCATTTTATATGCAACCTTAAGCAGCCAGGCCCCTTAAATAGTATGTACTGTGGATGTATCCCTGTTATAGGTACTGTAAATATCAGATATGAGGGAACCCAGAGGGTCGACACAGGAAAAATGCTTAAATGAATAAGTGAAAAGAATAATAGTATGCTTTGATGTTACTGTGTTACTGTATTCTTCTATTGGTATTCTTCAGTGCACATTCACCAATGGTCGTGTCCTACACTCACTTTCCTACTGATCTGATAGGAGCCGGTGCATAGGAATACTGTTCATGTAGGGTGGCTTCTAGGGATGGGTCAGGGTCAGGGTCTTTCTGTTAAAGGACGCAAGGTACTCTTAATGTCCTACGGCAACGCAGGTGCATGGGATTCAAGGAGTCTCAGAGAGCCTTGTGGTATGAACCCCCCCCCCCACGCACACACACACACACACACACTCACACTTAAGAGAGTAAAGGTCGGTTAAATGTCAACAGATGGCCAACTTTTTCCCACTAAACACTGAAATGGTTTCTAGTCAACATGTTTATTTGGCAGACTAACAGATGGATATATTTTTTACGCATGGACATCTAAATCATGAATTGGCAGCCACTGCATTTGTGCCCAGCACAGTGTAAAAATATGGCGGCTCTTTGAAGCGATGGGTTATGAGTGTATGGTCTCTCTCTCTGAGACAAGACCGCTCCGTGGTGCTTGACTTACGGGCTCTGTTCTGGCTGAGAAGGCTGAATGATGCACAGCTCCGAGTAATTGGCGAAAGATTGGTCTCCGCCGCTGTTTTTTTTTCTTTCTTTCTTCCTAGTCAGTGGAAAAAGATGAAGTCATTAACAGCACGCGGGGAACAGTAAGGAAAACCATTTCCATATCTACAAGCCTGGCCGGTCGCCATGGCAATGCCTCTGTCTGGGCAGAGGGTTGCACAACTGTATCCTGATAAGAAAGGAGGGGCGGGGGGCTGGGGGGGGGGGCGGGGGGGTTGTGTGAGGAAGCAGGGTATGTGTGTTGAACTGGTGGGAAAAAGAGCTCCAACAATCGCTGGGATTGTAGCCCAGGTCTCTGTTTCTCATGCACTATCTGCAATAGGTTGAAATGTCTTTTACCTTACAGGGGCCCACCTGGTTGCGGACACTGGTTCGTACAAACTGGCCTATCAGATCGCAGACTTCCCAACACTTGAGCAGAATAGCATCGGACCCGAGGGACAGCTCCTTTTGTCTGACCCCGGGGTTTTACATACCACTCTTTCTGCGGGAGAAAAAAACACACGTAACAATCCGCCTTTGTGTGAGGGCCTCTACTGAATGGTGAAGTGACCTCTCAGGCGTACCGACCTGCTTCACTAAGGATAGAGATGTTTCTTTTGAATTCTATTCTCTACATAAAAGGTCTTAAATGCCTGGCCATTTCTCATCCATATATTCCTCTTCTTAATGGCACTTTAATTTTGCAGTAAAATTTAGCAGGCAGGTTTTCAAAGGAAAGATCAGAGTAGAGTAAGTTTAGGTGTGTGAGGGCAACCGCTCCCTCTGCGGATAAGCCTTTTTTTTCTCCCTTTTTTTCACCTTTTTCAACCTGTAGTAAATATTGAGGCCAGAAATTCCTCATCGCTCTCAAAATAAATTAGAGGAAAATACGACTGCTTTTGGCATTAGGTCATAGGTTATTCCTTTTTTCTTTGCAAACATCCACTGAAGGTCCCTGAGATTCTGGAAAGACTCCGTTTGTTCAACATCTCAAGGCTGTTCTGGCTAAAATGAGTCTGTCACCAGAGTAATTCTTAACAATCTAAAGGCCTCCCCTGGCTTGTGTGTGGAACAGAGAAAGACTCATGTGCGCAAAGTGGAACAAAGTGTGAATGAGCCAGGATTCTATTTCAAGGTAACATGTCACTACACTCGCTGTTCCCAAAGCACTCATGAAGCTGAGATATGCGTAATAAGCACACGCAGCCATGAAACACTCATCACCAGAGTCAGCTGGATGGACAGAGACACTATTGTTAGCATTGTGGTTATAAAAAGTAGGATCTCCTATTATTAGACTAGAGTGCATGTCAGGAAGATGACATAAGCACCCCCATGGAGACGGTGTCGGCGCTTGTTGCTTGTTTTCACATCGGCTCATCTCTGTTTATGCGTGTCCACATGAGAACAAAAAAAAAGTGCTACGTTCCTTTTTTTGGCCTCTGTATGCACAGCCCCCCCCCCCCAGAGCAGTTTCACACACAACACACACACACACACACACACACACACACACACACATGCACACACACACACACACACACATGCACACACAAACACACTTTCAAGAGTAAAGGTCGGTAAAGTCAACAGATGGCCAACTTGTCCCCACTAAACACTGAAGTGGTACCTCGTCAACATGTTTATTTGGCAGACTTGCCGTTGGAGATGGCTTTCTTTTTATTTGCTTTAGTGTCAATGGTGGACAAATACGTTGTCTACTTAAATCATTTATTCAGTTATTAGCCATTAGTCATTTCGTGCTTGTGCCCTGAGCCAATGTAAAGGCATTTTGTTAATGTAATGTGGTCTCCAGGTTTTCTGTAAGCTTTAAAAAGCAAACCTACTTAAAGATGAAAAATGACAGATGTATTTAATTTGAAGCTCTTACAAACAGGAAATGGATGGCTCATTCTGGCTAATACAAATGTATGGTGTAGAAGCTCTGAGCCACAGCCTGGTTCATCCCTTGATGAAGTGGGCTGAGCATTCAATCCATTCATCATCGGAATAGGTACACGGTAGCGAGATCATCACTTGAAGTGGTCATCTAACTATTATCTTCTCTTTCAAAACATGCACAACACATAGAGAATGATGCAGCGCCAGTGGCACACCTTGGCTGTGATGTGACTGTCGTCACTGACTGTGAGTGCAGTTTTCTTTTTAATGGCAGAGATGACACATGCTCATTCATAAGACTCCCTACTCACTGACTCACGCTCTTAGAGAAGAAGGGAAAGAGGGAGCGAGAGAGAGAGAATGAGAGAGAGAGTGAGAGAGAGAAGGCTAAGGAAAGAGAGAGAAAAAGGGGGAGAGGGATGAAAGGGTGGAGTGAGAGAAGAGAGAACAATAAGGAGAAAGCAAAACTGAGGGGGGAGATAGAGTGGGAGGGAGAGAGGGAGCGAGAGAGAGAGAATTCAGAGCAGAAGGGAGGAGAGAGGGAGTGAGGGTAAGAGAGTTTAGAGCAGGAGGAAGGAGAGTGAGAGAGGGTGAGGG
>NC_137915.1:16996244-16998744 GCF_963457725.1 Sprattus sprattus | reverse complement strand
ATGTAAGTGAACAGAGTTGCCAAGTCAGCCATAAAGCAAACGGATTGGTCTATATATAGAGCGGGTCACTGGCTGCAGAGCGAGCGCTCTAAACCCGCGGGGGCATTTCAGGTTTAATGGTGTAGTGAAAGACTGAGGCCTGGCTTAGACCAGCCACTCTCTTTGTCTCTCTTTCTCTCTCTCTCGCTCTCTCTCTCTTTCTCGCTCTCTCTCTCTCTCTCGGTCTCGGTCTCTGACAAAAGCAAGAGTGTTACCACTGCCACTGTCCCCAACCTGTTGACCCACATTTATGACTTTCATAAGCGCAATCTGTGGAGCCAACATGAAGATCAGTCAGGACACAATGAAGCAGTGTGTGAAGCACAGCAGTTTCACACACACACACACACACACACACACACACACACACACACACACACACACACACACACACACACACACACACACACACACACACACACACACACACACACACACACACACACACACACACACACACACACACACACACACACACACACACACACACACACACACACACACACACACACAGGCAGCAACCCCTGTCCTCTGAACCCTCCCAGGAGCCAAGCCATTGATTCTGAGAACAATTGGGTCCTGCGAGGGTGACTGCAGGCATATGTCACGACCAGTCAATACACCAAGCCCAACAGATTGGCCTGCCTCTGCCTCTGTCTCTGTCTCCGAAACCATTAAACAACAGTGCAGAAACAGTATAGCTGCTGACAAGCAGTATATGATGTTTGGCTTGATTCACATAAGAAGGACTCCAAATGGAGCTGGCATTTAATGTAGCGAGCACTTAATTATCCACGGGCGATTATGACTGTGTACTTCATTGTGAGGGTTATCAGATAATCAATTCCCATTCCACAGGTGACCTGTGTTATGTGTTTAAAGGCACAGTGTATATAGCATTGCATGCTTTTTTTCTGCCTCTCCCCCTCCTCCTGGTCAGACGTAGGTCAAATGCCTCAACCCAAAAGTCTGCCGCTAGTGAAACAATGCACGGTAGATTGCGACAACGAAACGACTGTCTGGCACATTATTACGTGGGTTTGTTGTGTTTTTATTTTTTTCTCTCCCTGTTTATCTCCCTCGAGGGGGAAAAAGAGCATTGGCATGTGGAGAGAGACTGTTACGCTCCTCCGCCGCATTGGGAAAGAGGAGGCAGCGGAAAAAAAGGTAATCTGTCTAGATCACTGCCTTGACAAAGATAATCTGTCTAGTTCACAGTGTACTGTGTGAGTTGTGTGAGACATGGACGCAGTCGGCCTGACGCTGGCTGGCTGGACGGCACGGTGGTGTCGGGCTGGCTGGCTGGGAGGCAGGCTGACTAGGCGGAGGTAGGTGAA
Source organism: Sprattus sprattus (assembly GCF_963457725.1). NCBI lineage: Eukaryota > Metazoa > Chordata > Actinopteri > Clupeiformes > Clupeidae > Sprattus > Sprattus sprattus. Next base: position 16,997,368 of record NC_137915.1, on the reverse strand, counting down.
ACAGAGGGTGAAACAACTCCTTTCTCTCTCTCTCTGTCTGCCTGCCAGTGCCACGAGCTGTTCTGGCGACTGGGAATCGTTCCCAGAAAAATCAGGCTCCCGGGGGGAGGGAGAGGAGCGGGGGAGAGAGAGAGAGAGAGAGAGAGGAAGAGAGAGAGAAAGAGAGAGAGAGAGAGGGGGAGGAGAGGGAAAAAGGAAGAGATTTCTAACTGAGGCCTGATTCAGAGCGAGGAGAGCAGTGTGTAAGACGGGAGAGGGGGGGAGAAGAGTCTGTGTCTCTACAGGTGGGAGTGAAAGAGCAGTTCAGGTGAGTTTTACATTTGCTTAAGGTCCAATCTCACTGAGCCTTTTAACAGCATGATTTACATTTACAGTCCTCACAGCACAGCTATAATCACTTCATGGGTCACTTGTCTGGTCAGAAACCCCACGCCACACAGCGCAAACAAAACATTCGACCGCCGTTAGCTGTTAACACTGCATCTCAAAGAGATGCTTCATAGATTTCATGATGAATACAACCAACAGTATTATCTGGTTGGTTCAGGTGCCATTGTGAACATAATGGTTCCTTTCCAATGAGCCGAGGGGATCAATACTGGTAAATAACCTAATCTGTGCTGCCAACTACTCTGGGGAGAAGTACATGGTGTGGATTATGACCTGCAGCAGCTAGATATGATACAATCACTCTCTGGGATTGAGGGTGAAGGGATGAAGCACAGCTCATCTCATAAACACTGACAATGCCACAAACGACTGTGGCCCTGCCCCAGATTCCACACTAGCTAGAGGACTTAGCCCAGGCTATCATGTCATGATGGCTATTGGAGATGCATTAACAATGATGGGTGTGATGCAACAATTATCATGGGTGATGTCATAATGATGGGTGTGATGTAATAATGAGGATGATGATGGGTCATAATGGTTATGGGTGGCCAGTGAGTACTCTACAGCCAGAACAGTTCAGCTCTCACATCTCTTGTGGTCTGTTTTCTCTCTATCGCTCCCCTTCTCTCTCTCTCTCTCTCTCTCTCTTTCTCACTTTCATTCACTATCTCTGCCTCCTTCCTTCCTCTCCCTCTCTCTCTCTTTCTCTATTACCCTCTCTCGCTCTCTGT
>NC_137915.1:16908744-16991244 GCF_963457725.1 Sprattus sprattus | reverse complement strand
AGTGGGTCTAAAAATAAGCGACTCGGATTAAACAGTGCTATGTTTATTTTCAAGCTACAATTAGCCAGGTTTGTGCAATGGCTATGAATGGCCAACGCTAATCGCTTGGTTTAGCTTGGCTGGCACCGGCCTACAACCCATAAATAAACTCTTTTGTGTCAAGGCTACATTGGGCAAAATGTCTGACATCTGAGCTCATTGAAGTGTTGTGTCAATAGTTAATAAGGTCTCTTTTGTTTCCCCTACACACGTATCAAATTCACATAACTGTTACATGTATAATTTGCCTGTGACATTGCTGGGAGACCCCATCGTCACGGCGTTTTATAAATATCCCAGCAGTACTAACCAGACCTCTGAGGAAGGACAAGGTACACTGCAGTTCAGTTGAGTTTGTGTTTTTCAATCTTTTCTGTCTCCCGTGACATTGTTTGGGCACCTCATCCATTTGCGGCCCGGGGGGCAGAGTGACACATTCATCTCCGGTTAATAGCAACATTAGAAAGCTGACGACAGGTAGGAGCTTGGCCCTAAACAACGGCGGGGCGGCCAAGCGGGAACCTTCCTAATGAAATGTACGGTCTCTGGCATGCAGCGCGCGCTGAATGATTATGGGGAGCCCATTCCCATTCCAGAAGCTTCCCTGTCCAGAGGCACGTGGCGGGGGAAACGACTTTGGTGAAGTGGTGGTATGGACGGTGCCCATCACAAGCACCTCTTATTAAAATGTCACTTTTGATGAATGATTCCAAATGAGGCTTCTCCGGAGTGAGGCCATTTTTTGTCTTTCTCTTTTTTTTCCCTTACCCTCAGAGAAGTAGTACAGTGGTTTTCTCCGTCTTATTCTCAATACCTAATATCCCTCTCTCTTTTATTGTCTCTCTCTCTATATCTCTTTCTCTTTAACCATCCTCCTTTCTTCTCTCTCTCCCCTCCACCTCTCTCTAACCCCTCCTCACTCTATCTTCCCTCTCTCCCCCTACTCTTATCTCTTTCACTGCAGTGATCGGCTTATTACCTGCAGTTTTTACTATGTTCAGAGGTGCTAGAAGGGGGGGGGGGGGGGGGGCAGTGGTGATTCATGCCTCTTGGCTTCATTAAAGGTGCAGTGACACACACACAATCTCTCACACACACATCTGCACACACACTCACTTACATTACATTGTAATCACACACACACAAGAATCAATCTCAGACATACACACAGATACACACACACACACACACACACACACACACACACACACACACACACACACACACACAAGCTCACACAGATACTCACACATACACTCTGAGACTCACTGACTGCATCCCAAGGTCAATTTTATATGCTTCCTGCTTCCTGCGTGACCTGCCCCTCAGGAGCCTTGCCGGCTGTGCTGCGGTGTGGACATGATTCATGAGGCTGCCGCTCTTCCTGGAGTAAATCTGGAGGTGATTACGACAGCGCGCCAAGCTATGCTACGCTAACTCTAACGCTCCACGCCAGATTGCCCGCAAGATGAGAAAGCCCCGCGCTTACCGCCAGCGCAATCACTCATACACCTCATAGAGCCTGTGTTTGTGTGTGTGTGTGTATGTGTTTATAAGGAGTCTAGATGAAAGTTTACTTGTGCGTGTGTATTTATGTGTATTTGTGTGTGTATGAAGGAGTCTGAGTGTCTTAGACAGAATTTGTGTGTCCATTAATATGTATAAATGCGTGTGTGTGCATGCATGTGTGCATGAAGCGATCTGTAGTATTTGCTGCCGACTAATTGCTAGTGGTTTGGCTAAAAAAAAGCAACTCCATTAACATGGCCATGTTCTTTTCAGGGGGATTCACACTCTGCCTCTGCTATTTCTGTGAGTGTAGCGGCCCCACTAAACGCTAATGGGAGCAGCGGCTCCGCTAACCGCTAACGGTAGCGACAGCCGGAGTGTCACACTCTCAACTGAGATTGAGTTCCAGTGAGTCCCCATCTGCCTGCCTGCCTGGAGACGCTATAAATAGCGCCTGTCAGATATTTTCTCCCATGCGGTGGGCGAGCGCGCTCTTATTAATATCCAAGCGTTGTCGTGAGAGAACACATGCTCAAGGGTGGAGGAGAGGATGTGTGTGAGAGTGTGTCTGAGTGTGTAAGTGTGGTGTGTGTGTAGGATTCCTGATGGACGTTTGTCAGGTTCATGCTCTCGTGCCCATGCAGCGTTTCTCTCTCACTCTTTCTCTCACTCTCTTTTTCTCACTCTTTCTCTCACTCTCTTTCTCTCCCTCACTCAATTAAATTAAATTAAATTAAATTAAATTCAATATGCTTTATTGGCATAACCATATAAGACATGTGGTAAAATACACACACCCACACACACACACACACAAACACACACACACACACACACACACACACACAACCACACACACACACACACACACACACACACCTTCTCTTTCTCTCTGTGTGTAGGGGCAGGGTGCTCCTCTCGTCACAGATCAGAACGGACTCCAACTGGCCCAGATCCCAGGTCCATACTCGCTCCGTCATTAGCCATCAGGGTGTGTGTTATCTTCTGTTATTATTATAGTTATGGCTAGGCCTCAGAGAGTGTTAGGCTGTGTATGTGTGATTGTATTCCTGCTGATTTGTTTTACGTATTTAATAAAAACAAACCGGCTCAGATCAAGACATAATATTCCAGCCAATCAACACGTTGCTTTAGAAACATGAGAAGGGGGGTGTCATTGGATTGGCTGTTGAGAATTGAGGACTGCACCTTTAAACACAGCCTAATTCGACTAAAGCGAGCCCAAACTCCCACTCATGATCTTGGTGTCCCTGCATCTCCCACCCATGATCTGTGTGTCCCTGCGTCGGCTTCAAAGGGGCTGCTCTGGGCGCCATTAAGAGTAATGAAGTAATTAATGCAAAAAGCCGGATGAGGATAAGGCCACGGGAAGAGAGATGCTCCCTCTAAGCCCTGTGCTAATCATCATGGCCCCATACCACCCATCAACCCCACCCCCCACCCCCCACCACAGCCAATAGCCAATATCCCAGCATGCCCCTCAGAGATACTCACAGCCCAGGAACTGCCAGCATTAGGCATTCCTGTTTGAGTGCCGTTGCAGAGAGAGAGAGGGAGAGGGGGGAGGGAACAGGAGATGGAGGGAAACAGATAGAGAGAATGTAATAAGAATCAAAAGTGAATGTGATAACTGTGCTCAATAGTGGAGTGACCGCAAAGTGACGCTCCAATGAATAGGCATTACATGCATACATTTATGAACAGCCTCACACACACACACACACACACACACACACACACACACACACACACACACACACACACACACACAGACACACACACACACACACACAAACAGATATGGGATATGTATATATACTCACACAGAGACATCCATGGCGGTACAGAAATTATACATTTCATCTCACCTGCTGCCTCATGTGTAAGTGGAACTATGGAGTATAACAGCAGGTACAATGCCAATACTATAGTATGCCAACACAACTATGCCAATAATATAGCTATAACTAAACTATGCCATCACCATACTATACTAAAACTATACTATGCCAATCAAGCACATTTGAAATTAAATTTGGGGAAAGAGAATGAGGAGAGAGAAAGAGAAAAATAGAGAGATACACTGAGATTAAGAGAGGGTCGATCGTACAGAGTCAGGGAGATGCAGGGGGGTGGAAAAAGAGAAGGAGAGGGGGAATAGAGGGGCCAGCGCGCCAACAAAGAGCAGGACAACAGAACATGGCTGACGATTAAAGCTCCTGACACACTCTAATATTAGCTGTGTTCCTGTAGCCGTGGGCCTCTCCACTGTCTCTCCCCCCACTCTCTCTTATTCCACTTTTTATTCTCTCTCACTCTATCCTCCTTTCTCTCTTTTTCTTTTTTCTATCTCTCACTCCATCAATCTTACTCTCTCTCTCTCTCTCTCTCCCTCTTTCCTTCTCAGGGCTGTTGTGTGTGCCTTGCCCTGCCTTGTTGTCTGTTCGCGGCTCCTGTGTCTATCCCCTCTGACTCTGGTCATTAATCAACCTCCCTGTGGTCACAGAGAGAGAGAGAGAGAGAGAGAGGGAGCCAGAAAGAGAAAAACAGAGAGAGAGAGACAGAGAGAGAGAAAAAAGAGAGTGAGAGAAAGAGAGAACGAAAGAAAAAAAGAAAGAACAAAGATCACAAACCTTCATCACCATGGTGCCCCTGCTACCACCACTGCTGTTGCCCGCAGCCTGGTCCAAGCAGAGAGGAAGAGGAGCGGGGGAGGAGGAGGAGAGGAAGAGCTGACATGCAGCCCATTTGCATATGCTCTCATAAGAAGTTAGACCCAATTACATGACTCATTTGTGCAAGCAATCGCAGTCCTTGGCCCAGGGACGTGGCGTGGGGGTGGGTGGGTGGTTGGGAGTGCAGCATAGTGTTGCGGACCATTGACCACCCAGGTAGCACAGCCAGGAGGTGGTGACTCACATGTTTTCAAGGCCCTGGTTGTGTGGCTTGAGGCCATTTAACTCCTACAGAACCATTTACTGATGTTCTTTAAGGGGATTTAAACCCTGAAAAGACCATTAAATAGGACCAGGATAATAGCTATGCTAATTGGAGCTAATTTAATTGACATGCATATCATAATTATATGCATAATCCAATCAACCTTCCTGCTGTACCAACAGATTGAACATGCTGCTAAGGTCACTTATCTCTTTCAAATGGCCATTCTTAGACATAGATCTTCACCAGTAACCATTTAAACTGGTTTTACTGGCTGTTGCAGAGTACTGTATAAACCAACAGTTTGCCAAAAGTAAAGACTTGTAGACACAAGTTCTTCAGTTTCAGATTAGACCGCAAGAAAGTTTTTCTCAATGTAACCTATACTCATTAAACTTACTTCACAGCTGATCTAATAAAAGAAAGCTTCACAACTGTGACACTCCACACTACAACCTATGCATAATACCTAATCATTACACAAGAGCAGCACAGCACTGAGGGATATCCATTTATTAGAATTACACAAACACCCCATCAATTTCACAAAATATTTACGGAATCTTTCACGATGAGTGGGAACACTTGGGAATGTGGCCATCGGCATACATGGAATCCCCCCTTTAAGACCCCACCTCAGTCAGACATGGGATGCAGGAGTGGGAGATTGCCCCCTGTTGATGAGCCTGGAGCAAGAAGAAGGGCACACCGTTTGTGTATGTAGGGCCTTGCCGCTGCATGCCTCAGAGGGTAGGTAATCACCGCACCGCATCCCATCCCATCACACACATCGCACATCCATTTGATCTTATCGGAGCCAAACCTCAGACATCTACGCCACAGAGGACCCATTTAAGATGTGTGGCCGATATTCCACCGCAGCTGGAAAACAACCTTTTAAAGGCCACGAGAGGCTAAGACTGAATGTGTGTGTATGTGTGTGTGTGTGTGTGTGTGTGTGTGTGTGTGTGTGTGTGTGTGTGTGTGTGTGTGTGTGTGTGTGTGTGTGTGTGTGTGTGAATGTGTCTGTCTCTGTGTGTTTGTCTGTGTGTGTGTGTTCACTTGTCTGTCCCTGTGTGTGTGTGGGTGTTTGTTGTGTGATAGAAAGAGGTTGGAGGCATTTTTTTTTACTGATCTTATCACTAAGAGAAAAGAGACTAAAGATGACTTGCTTGTTTTTCTTTGTGTGTGTGTGTCTATTGTTTGTAAGTGTAAGAGAGAGAAGTAGGGAATACAGGCTCTTTTATCATTTCACTGAGAGAAAAGTCTAAAGATGAACTTGTTTGTGTGAATGTGTGTGTGTGTGTGCTCGCGTGTGTGTGTGTGTGTGTGTGTGTGTGTGTGTGTGTGTGACAGGAGCTGTGTAGGCTGCTGGCAATGACATGTGATGGTGGAGCTGAAGCAGCAGTGAATGACTGAATGAATGGTACCAGGCTTACAGCGCCCAGTGCAGTTCAGTGCAGTCTAGCACAGCCCTACTGAGACGTCACCCCTCGGCACAAGAGATAAGAGACGGGAGGCTAGTCTCCTTTGTGAGGGCCGCGTCCACTCCCACGTCCTTGAGTCCAGACTGAATAGGGCCTTGACAAGTGGCTCAGAGTTTTTTTGATTAAGTGGAATCATAGAAACGTATCGTATTTGCTTGTATTAAGATGATTGCTTCTCTGTTGAATGCCACTCTCATGTTGTAATCCTGCACACACACACACACACACACACACACACACACACACACACACACACACACACACACACACACACACACACACACACACACACACACACACACACACACAAACACACACACAAAATTCACACACACTCACACTAAGTATACACACCTGTATACACACCTTCAGCAGGCAACTATGTGCATGTATATATCATCAGGCACACAACCACACACTCATCTGTGTTCTCTCTACACATCTTCACACACACACAAATACACACACTCATCTGTGTTCTCTCTACACATCTTCACACACACACACAAATACACACACTCATCTGTGTTCTCTCTACACATCTTCACACACACACAAATACACACACACTCATCTGTGTTTCTTCCACATATCTACACACACACTCACATACCTGTATATTATACTGCATGCACACTGCAAAAATGCATGCACACAGCCATAATCTCTCTAACTCTCTCTCACACACACACACACACACACACACACACACACACACACACACACACACACGTAGGCCTAGAGGAGAAAGCCTGTCTGCTCTGGCCCCTGGCACAGATGACCAGAGCATTTGAAGCCTCTAGGACTCCGGCTGTCTGCTTCGTCTGGGTCTCTCTCCCTAATCCCATCACAGGACAAATCCCCTTTAGCAGAATATGCACACAAACACCCAAAGACCATTAGAGCAGATAAAACACAGCAGAAAAGGAGAAACCCAAACTTGCTCCAACTGGCACAAACAGACGGGCTTTAAATCACCAGCGCAAACAGCTCAGGCACCAGAGGAATAGATGTATTTTTACTTTTGCAGTGTCTAGAAACACTGGATTCTATAGTCAATTACCTCTCACTAGACTACCTCCCTCCCTCTCTTTCGCTCTCTCTCTTTCTCTCTCTATCTCTCTTTCTCTTTCACGCATGCACACATACACATACACACACACAAAGACATATAGACACACAACACACAGCATACAGTATATATTTATAATATTATATATATATATATATATATAGAGAGAGAGAGAGAGAGAGAGAGAGCATATACTACACTACATGTATTACATCTATAATACTAAATATGAATCAACATTCAATTGCACACAAACACCCATTACATCAAATTTTCTGTCCAATTAGTGCAGCTGTGTCTCTCTTCCTTTCTCTTTAAAGCAACACTGTGAGGCCCTGAGGCACATCAGGAGGCCCCCATCACCTCTCCTCCTCCTTCTCCTCCTCTTTCATCCCTCCTCTCCACCTCTCTTCCATCCTTCTTCTCTCTCCTCCTATTCCATTCCTCCTCCCCTTCTCTCCCGCCACTTCACCTCTCTCCCATCCCCTCTCCTCCTCCTCCTCCTCCTCCTCCTCCTCCTGACTCCTCTCCTCCTGGCGCCACCCCAGTGAGGGTCACCCAGGGTTCCGCCTGGAGAGGAATGCGCTGCGAAAACAATCCTCCATTTTTCCAGCGGAGGAAAGCATGAATGAAAACACACACACACACACACACATGCACATACACACACACACACACACACACACACACACACACACACACACACACACACACACACACACACACACACACACACTCACACACACACACACTAACATTACATCGTAATCACACAAACAAACACACAGACACAAGAATCAATCTCAGACATACACAGAGATACTCTCTCTCGCTCACACACACACACAAACACACACACACACACACACACATACACCACTGTCCCACCACCACTAATCAAATCACTCATGAACATACAGGACATCCCCCTTTCCCCCTCTATACTACATGCAGTACATGTTCGGCTAACCTTTTCCCAACCGGCTCCATGTATCTTAACTTAATTTATTTTTCTCTACCCCCCCCCCCCCTCTCTCCCTCTCCCTGGGAAAAATTGCTGATGCTGGTTGACGTGTTGTGTAGGCTTTCTCTTGTTGTTAGGTTGAAAAGGCAACACTGTGTCTACTTGTGGGAAGTCAGAGGCAGTCTCTGGTTGTGTTTGTGTATGTGTGAGGGGGGGGGGGGGGGGGAGTCTTGCCAGAGTGAAGCACGTGCCTCTCGACTAGCCTCTACTGGCAGTGGTAAGGGGGGGGGGGGGGGGGGAAGCCGCGAGTACATGCTGTGCACTGCGACCGGAAACCTGATATTCCTGTTCGGAACAGAGGAGGACACGGAGAAGCGAAATGGGGGGGGGGGGGGGGGTTGTGGCGACTCACACGGCACCAAAACAACGCTGAACACTGAGTTCCAGTTTGTACACTTGGGATTCAACCACAGTGACCTACTCGTGCACCCTACACACACACATTTGTTTTACACACACACACACACACACACAGAGACCGTTTCTCTCTTCGTATCTCTTTAATCACAAGCACCTTTCACACACACATGCATACACTCTCCTTTCACTTGCTCTTTCTCTCTCTCTCTCACACACACACACACACACACACACACACACACACACACACACACACACACACACACACACATTCATGTCACTCACTGTCATGAACCCCACCCAACTGGAAGGTATTATGAACTGGCCAAAGCCATGTTTGTTCATGCTGAAAGTGCAGAAAGCAGGACATTGTAAATGCTGCTGTTATCTCACCCTACACGTACCACTGTGCTCACTGGACAGAAAGTCCACAACTAACATGTCCTGCCATTCCCTTTACTGCTCAGTAAGCAGAAGGTGATGTGTTCACAGACCAAAACATCCAGCGCCACAACACCACATCCGAACAGAAAGACAGAGTCATAATGCTTGTTCACATTTCAATGAAGTGGATGATTGCAGTAAGGGTAACTCATTTGCATGGCAATCATATGTTTCACTTGGTCGGGTTATGGTAATGTATACGTGCAGTGGTGATGCAAAGATTACTTCCATTTTAGTGTTTACTGTATTTGGCTTACAAAAAAAAAAGATGGTTTGCTTTATCCACATTATTCAATTTCCTGCCTGCTCTTTTTCAGTCTAGACTAATCTTTGCATAGACTTATTCCCATTTGCACTGGCTCTGTTCCTGACACAGTATCAAAAGGCCCGCTATGGTATCTGAGCTTGACAGACACCTTGTTTTGGTCCAGAGTGTGGAGCTGTCATGTAAAACCATGTGATCTGCACCTCTCTATTGTGGAGCCTGACAACAAACGCTTCCAAGTATCCAGGAAACGGCCGGCTTGCCTAAGCCAGTGAAAAGCAGCTTAGAACCAGGCTGGGTCCAATGAAGCCACACGTGTTAAACGTGCACTTTTCCTCTCCCTCTCCCTCCTTCCCTCTCTCTCTCTTCCTCCTTCCCTCCCTCCCTCCCTCTCTTACACTGACTCCCTCTGTGCTTCAGTGTCTCTTCCTCTCGCTCGCTCTCTCACTCCCTCCCTTTCTCTCTCTGTCTCCCTCTCTCTCTCACACACTGCCTCCTTCTGTGCTTCAGTCTCTCTCTCTCTCTCCAACACACACACACACACACACACACACACACACACACAAACTCTCACTATAACGGCCTCAATCTCTCTCTTCCTCCTTCTCTTCCTCAGTCTCTCTCTCTTTCTCCCTCTGTCTCTCACAAACACACACACTCCCTCCCTCCCTCTGGCTCACCCCCTCACACACACACACACACACACACACTCCCTCCCTCCCCCTCTCGCTCACCCCCTCACACACACACACACAGGTCCAGCCCAGGCACACAGCGCGGCAGCGGGAGCATCAGAGAGAGGAGGCGGAGCGAGGGGCCGGTCTCGCTGGATCACACACGCTGAGAGGGTGTGTGTGGACTCGCGAGTCCTCCCTCTCAGCTGTACTGGAGCACGTTGCTGCAACAGTGCACCTGAGACGGCCATGCACACACACTCACACACACACACACACACACACACACACACAGAAACACACACACACACAAGAAACACATGGACACACAGTGTTCCTGCAGCACTGATGGATGACACATTGTACTCATTATAAACAAAAATACAGCTGGAAACTCTGCTTAAAAAGCATACAAGCATGCAACTCTATACCTCTTATCTATCTGAGGAAAACCGGCTAATCACTTGGTTTAAGATTGTGCCTGAAAATCCCTGATATGCAATTGCCATATAAATGAGCAAAACTGTTGCAGTGGTGCAGGTCGCTTATTAAATAAAAAAAACAGCACTCAAATTGGCAGTTCATTGCACATGCAAATACAGCATGCAAATACTGCACAACATGCAAATAACATCCTCGTTAGAGTGTGGCCGCTGCTGCAGGCTACGGCACGTGTGTTTGACACACTTTGAGCTGATGTTTTTAAATGAAGGGAGGGTGTGTGTGTGAGTGTATGAGTGTGTGTGTGTGTGTTGGGGGGGGGGAGTCGGGCCGGTCATATGTGCCGAGCGCTGCCGCGGGCCGACTCTTCCTCTGGCGAGCGAGCACACTAATGACATGGCTGCTGACACATCTGGTCCAGATTAGGTTACACAAGATGCCTTTCATCCTGGCCACCGGGCTCACATTCCTGCACGAGTGATCCCCTGATGTTCACCTACAACCCACACGCAGCACGGCTGTCAGTCCCACACTCAAGCTCACACTCGCACTCACACCACCACTCACTAAGATTCACCGTTTGGGTTTCATGTTTATGTCTGTTTTGGGGTTGATTTGAGTGTGTGTGTGTGTGTATAAATGTGTTTTTCTTATGTTTGTTTGGATTGATTGATTTTTAAACCAGAACCATAAAAAGGTCTAGTAGTCTGTCTATGGTTATATTGCATGATTAGAGCTAAACTCAATTTTAGAAACTGCCAAATTTTTTGATTTGACCTTCGTCTTTACAGTATACATCTTCAACAACATCAATGATAACCAGGTCATCTGCACGGCATCATTAGTTCATTTAACATTATAGGATAATGATATCAATGATCATAAGGGATGTATTATTGATTCAGGATTAACAACACAAAAAAGGAATTATCTCTTTGTTGGTGAAGAACTCTCTGTTCTGATATCTGTCATGACCTCTTCCGTATACACTGAATGACACAAGCAAGGAGATCTAACCACAATAACCAGATGTATTATCATGTTTAAGTAAACCACAACATTTCCACATGTTTAAAACTCCCAGCCGCATTAGCTAGATATTTAATATGTTGCATATATAATGTGTATTATAATAATCTATCCTTCTCTGTCAGCAGGAGGATTACACACTGATTTCTCACATCCTCATACATCACCCTTTCATCAACTGTCTGGGCTTTTAAAATGATACTTCTGACTGCAGTTGAAACGGCAGAGACCTCAACCCTCAAACAGTGTGCCAGTCCTCCTCTCTGCTCCACACAGTACCAGCCCTGGCCCAAACCCAAGAGCATGCTGGTTCTGGCCAGCATCTGGCTCAGTTCGGACCCGTGTCCTTTCCAGGGTCAGCTTATGCACGGGTCCTTTCTGTTCGGCACAGACGGTATCAGAGCTTGGGGGCCAGACGGGCTGTGTGAATCACCGATGACTCACCGGACCTGGGTGACGATTCCCAGTCACGCTGCCCTAATATCAGGGCCACAGTATCTCGCTTGACCTTCCCATGGTGTGGCAGAAGCCCGGCATACACCTCCACCGCTAGAGCCATCACTGGCACCCGCTAGCAATTCTGCTAACTCACAGCAGGACCTGCGACGCTCAGGAAAAGGCGAGGGGTGCGGAGGGTAGGGAGGCACTTGGGGTGGTGGTGGTGTGTGTGTTTGGGGGGGGTGGTGAAAGAAAGGAACACATAAGGAAAAACCATCACTTACATTCCAAGAATGCCACAAAAAAACATTTGGGTTGAAAGCGTACTTCGGAGGGAGACAGAGACTACCCCTGATGACAGCCTCCAATGCTGGATTGGGTCTGACCCAGAGCTTTTGCGGTTCTATTCTGGATTAGGGCCGGACCTTTTCTACACTCTGCTGCTATCTGCTCTGACATTAACTGCACTGCTGAGATGCCGTGGTTGGGCTTAATTTTAGGTTCCTTTGATAAAACGCTTTAAACTACAATAGAGTATGCTGTAATTTGGTCTGTAATTTGACCATAGTTGGAGACACTGAAACAAAACAAAAAAAATTAAATTAAAACAATGAAAATAGATCTACGTAAATGGGCTGAGTCATATCAAGCCAGCAAGCTGATCTGACGCCATTCTCTCATCGTCTGAGCTTGTGTGTAGGTGTGTGTGTGAGTACATGCATGTGTGTGTACCTTTGTGTATGTGTATTGTGATAACTAATATCATGTGTGTGTGTGTGACTATTTGTGTGCAAGTGGAGATTGTGTGTGTGCATAGGTGCATATATGAGTGTGTGTGTGTGTGTGTGTGTGTGTGTGCCTGCGTGCTGTGTGTTTTTGTGTGTGTGTGTGTGTGACTATTTGTGTGCGACTGGACTATGTGTGTGTGCATATGAGCGTATATGAGGGTATGTGTGCGTTTGTGTGTGTGTGAATGTGTGCACACTGATCGATCCGCTGTGGCAAGGGCATTACTCATTCCACTCCTGGACAGACACAGCTGGGAGTGCTCTGAGAATACAGCCTGTGTTGTCGCGGCAACCTAATGCAACGTGCAGGCAGACAGTCTTGGGAGCCTTGCCAGCGGATGTGTGTGCCTGTGTGTGTGTGAGTGTGTGTGTGTGTGTGTGTGTGTGTGTGGGTAGGTGGGGGGTGGGGGGATGGCGGTCATTGGTTGGCACCATCTGATGGTCCTCCCAGCTGGTACTGTAAGAACCCTATGTGGCAAAGCCAGCTCTACCCATTCAGGTGCCAATACACACTTATCTTCTCATATTAATGTCTGGAAGGCACACACACACACACACACACACACACACATACACAGCGTTCTGATACTTCCAGTACCTTACACTAACAGTAATCTAATACTATACACATTACACATTTCTCATAAGATTAACAACTACATTCTTTCTTTCATTTCAGTGATACAATGATACACTTTTGGCTTATGGCTGATGTTGACTGTCATTCATTTATTTAATGCCTAATGTCTAATAACTGGTTATTCTGGACCAGATGTGGCCAACATCCAGGATCAGCTCCAGTTTCTGTCAGGTTTTAGCCAGTATTTCTACAGTCATTAACTGCCAATTGCTATGCAGGGGAGGAAATGAAGAAAAAAAATCCTACTAAAAGGATCAATGATACCCAAGAGATTGTGAAGTAATAATAAAAAAAGGATTTGAAACATTAACGTCTTGGTCATCTTATTACAAACATGTTTCTACAGCTAGCATTGCTGAACAGTATGTCTTATTCAGACAGTCCTGCTTATCTGACACTGCTCTGACTGCAAGTAGAACATTTCTTTGTCCTTGTGTTAGTGCAGGGGAACTATGGTCTGTCAATATTGCAGCAAGCATGTGAGCCCGTGGATATGGTTTACTTCCTCCCCCCACTGGACACTCCTTGCTATTACATTTGGCTCAGTGACTGGAGACAAAGCCATAACATGGCCTAATTTCGATAACATACATCACATGGTCGCGGTTTTGTAACAAAGAAGCACAGAAAATTGCCATAAGGGAAATCTAGGCTATGACTGGCTGCCCAGTCATTCAGTGCTCATGATGGAAAATGTGTCACTAATCACTAATGAATCAAGATTTATATATAAAAAAGAAATGACTAATTGCATTTCTTTAAAAGAGAAGAAAACCGAGAAAACAAAACATAAGATGATAGCACTTTGAGCTAATTTCACCAATCAAGTGCTAATCACAAACTGTTCACCTCAGCCAAATTGGTTCCTATCTCTAATCAGGAATAGAATGGGCTGGGACAGTGATTAGTTCTTGAGAGTTTATGCTGAACATTTGATTAACAATGAACCATAAACAAACACAAGCCTTATTACCTGTAACATTAACTGCCAATCTAAATCCCAGAATAACTCTACAATAGTTCATTACAGCCATGTATAACTAGTGTGTTAGCATAAATTGCTGTTATAAAAGGTGAAGACAGAAACCCTCCGATCCCTGGCTCACCAAACCATGCGACCTCACCACAAAATCCCTCACCAAATTTATAATGGAAGCATTACTGAACAGAGCAAAAAAAAGGCCATGTGCATCTATATATGAAGAGAAAACTTAGCTACCCCACCAAAACAGACAAAAAAGTTCCATTTGGGAGTAAAAAGAACTACTGGAAAAAAAAACTTAAATATAAACAAACCAGCAAATGTTTCGTTTTAACAAAGTATAAGGCTTAAGAAGGCCACTAATGTTGGCTTCACAACTGCACAGTGAGTAGGCCTGCACAGTAACAACTGCTACAAGTATCTGTTTACAGGAGAGGGTCCAACAACATCCTCTTGTCCCCCAGGTATTTATTTATGTTTCTACCTTCCTCCATGCCACAGACAGCAATAGCAGTAGACTTTCACACAGTTTTAAAAATTATTATTATTAGCACAGTGCACCCATTCCCCCTCAATAGTGCATCTTCAAGGCTATGATCAGATATGGCATATTAATAAAGTCTGGCTTTTTCATACATAATCAATCCAAAGGCAGATTGGTAGGTTTGGAGGAGAGAGAATGAGAGAGAGCTCATGCATATCTAAAAAACTGTTAGCATAGACTTTACCAGGAGCCCTACTAACAGTGACAAACAGGTTTGCTCTGAAGTCTCTGAAAGTATGCAAATGTGAATCTTCTCATGTGTGCCAGGGTTACTGTAAACGTGTCGGTCCAAATACGTAACAAGTAGGATGTTAAGCTAATATGCAGGAATGCACAGGTTCCAAAAGTCAAGCTACTCATTATGGCGAGCTTACACTTTAGGAGCGACATTACACAGGAAGAATTTTGTAA
The DNA here is from genome assembly GCF_963457725.1 of Sprattus sprattus. Classification (NCBI taxonomy): domain Eukaryota; kingdom Metazoa; phylum Chordata; class Actinopteri; order Clupeiformes; family Clupeidae; genus Sprattus; species Sprattus sprattus. The sequence continues at coordinate 16,976,136 of NC_137915.1, read as the reverse complement.
CTCAAAGTAGCCTATTCACAAACGCGTTGAAAAATATCAAACAGCTGCTAGCGACCGCCACCGCCTGTACCTCCCTCGCTGACACAACGAACCCTTCGCTGTTTGCTTTGATCTTCCCTGACATTAGCGGGCCTTCCTTTCAACCACCCGAGAATGGTCTCCACAGGAAAAAAAGAGGCGTCACACGACTTCCCCCGACACCGCCATGGCGCTCGCACACCGAGAGGCAAACTATCGTTTATTCTCTTTAATCTTGGAGCAGTCTTGGAAACACACAGCGACGGTGGTTTCAAAGGGGGCCGAACGGGGAGGGAGACACTCCAACACAGATCTCTCTCCCCCCTCTCTCTCTGTTTAAAATTCAGCAGAGAAGTTGCTCACCAATAAAACACCAAGTTCAAAGGCAGAAAATGCAACACTTCTCTAGGGCGCATTTTAACAGCACTGAAAGGCAGTAAGTTGATATAACGCATGTTATAACTAATTATATTAGTTTCGAATTCTACAAGATGTGTGTCATCATCAGTGGTGTAGTCCAGGGATACGCAGCCCACTTTTTTTCAGTCAGCATTCCGTATACCCACTTCTCGAAACAGGGTGTTTATCCTGTGTATGGGCTTTACTTCTCCAGGGACCACTACACCACTGTGTGGAATACAACACATGTAACACATGCCGTATTGGCGCTGATTCTTACCTCAAAATGTCTGTAGCTCCTCTATGGGGGTGAGTAGGTCACACGTGTTCAAGCAAAGATCCACAAGAGGGTGACATTATGTCAAGTTTCTGGTCCTCTTGGTGAAGCTGTCTTACTGAGAGAATATTTGGATTGAGTTCAGGACATTATGACAAACTGTTGGACTTGCCGCAAGGACTACGAATTTGTCCTCTGTTTTACTATCCATATGGCAAAGAATGCCAGTTTAGGCCTCTTCACAGTGCCATAATGGCATCTTGCATTGAATACCTTTTATTAAAGGAACCTTTGCATGAAGTAGATGCTGGCAAGAGTTCACTGGGAAGATGCATTAGTTACCATACAAACTAGCATTTAGGCGGCAAAGCATCTAAAGGAAAATTGCACTTCACCATGGGTCATTTGCATATAAAATAGCACAACTATTCATTGGGACTGTGTCGACAGATGAGATGATAGTGTGGAAAGTGGAGACGTAAATCATCTACTCCTGTATTCTGATTACTGAGCACAGAATCAGTCAAACAGGGGAGGTGAAACACATGGCATTGAGAACACACAATGTGGCATCTCTCTGGAAGAGTGAAAAAAGGTGGGGAATGGGAGTGGTAGCTACAGAAGTAACCTTATGGTCCTGGGGGGAGGTTAGGAATTCCTGACTGGAGACACGCATCCGGAGCCAGCCCTGCATCTGCTGCCGAGGGCTACGGAACACAAACTCAAACGGAACCGCCTGAACAATCTATACCACTGAGCAGCTGCATGCATGTGATGTCAAGTTCGTTTAGTGGAGCCATTTCCTATATGCTTGTGACACATCACTATGCTTTTCTAATTAATACTTGATTTTGATTAGAGGTGATCTGTTTCATTTTATTTATTTATCATTTTGTTTCATATATATCTATTGTATTTACATTTCATTAAATTAAGCCAGAAAAATATCACGCTGTACTCTTAAATTACATATAAATAACAAAAGAGCCAAACAGCATATTGAGCTGGACACAGTTAAGTTTAATGTTATTTGGTAATTTATGTGTAAGGTTGCATGTCGTGCTTTTGGCTTGTGACTTGATCTGTCTGAGGGGTCTGAGAGGAAATGCTAGCATGCTGAGCAAAGGCTGTTTACAATGAGATTGATGCAGTCATCACATGCTGAAGATGCTTTATTAACTCAACCTATGAAGCATTAACTAAATCCAAAGTAGTTTCTTCATTGGTCATCAGGATTGTGCCATGCGCTTGTGTTTTTCCCCAAAAGGCACTTACAAAGTGGGTGTCAAAGGGGCATGATGTAATGAGAAAGCTTTGTCTGAATATTCCAGGAAGTCTATCCTGCTGTTAATTATTGATGATGAAAAAAAAAAGGCTTGATCTCACAAACAGGCCTTGGTCTCTCTGTTTTTCTGCTGCCTTAAGTGCTGCGTGTCCAAGTGTCATAGCCACATGTGACATGCTAGGTTGCTGACTCTACAAATCCCAAAGAATGCTGGGTAAGCAAGTTCAGCTCTGGTACAGTAATTTAATCAGTTTAATCTAACTAGGATTGAAAAAAACACATCGCTTAGGCGCTAGTTCCACGAGAGTTACGATCTAAGTACATCAGTTACAGGAGCAGAAATCCAGTCCAGGGCCATTATGGATTATATTTACACTGTTCTGACATAAACCATCAAGAAATTATACTTTTGTGTACTGTTATGTTATGTAAGATAAATACATTTCTATAACAGAAAAACTCTGTTGGTTCCTACCCGGTAAGCATGTTATCATTCCTTATCTTATTGCTGTGTCCAATTCACAGTCATTGAGACAGCATTCTGGAAAACAGCGTAGTCCACATCAAATGCTTTAAAATGGACAGATGCAGCCCCACCCGACTCATCTGCAGTGTGTCAGACACTTCTCATTGCCTTTAAGTTCATGTGATGTCGAGCCCCAACCCTCACCCCAAAAGCTACCCTGCTACCCCAGCTATGCTCCTGTCACACCCCATGAGGCTAAACGTGTCAAGGGAGTCTGCACTGATGAGGAGGGTCAGAGGTCAAAGTGACGTGACCCCCTGGATCCTGCTCCCACACCGGGGCCATCCTGGGACTGAGGGGCTGAAATCCACTTACTGCTAAACCTGAGGTTAAAACATAATGGAGGATCTGAATGAATCTGATGCCCACGAGGGCAGCCAATGGTTTAAAAAAGATATCAAAGCATTTCATGCTTGCCGATGACTGATATGGGTAACTGTGGAAGTCAAGATGAGAACAATTTCAGATTAAACTGTAGCCAACCCTCTCATATCACTCAAAACACCAGCAGGAAGAAATATCTGACACAGGTGTAGTGCATCATTCCACTGTACTTTGTTGCTTGCACAAACATTGGAAGGGTCATTAGAGGGGAACTTTACCAATGACCTAATCATAAATGTTAATGTCTGAAGTATGCAATGCAAAATCTAAATAATCCAGGGTCATCGTGGAAGCGAGTGCCATGCGCAGATTAAAGTCTTTAAAGGTGTTTTGAGAGAAAAAGGGAACAGTGATTGATTGACGTGAGGCGAGAGCTCCAAAGGGTGAACCCCCGGAAGTCATCGGGGCCCGATGGAGTCCCAGGCCGCGTCCTCAGGGGGTGCGCTGACCAGCTTGCGGAGGTATTCACCTCCATATTCAACTTATCACTGCATCTGTCTGAAGTCCCCACCTGCTTCAAGCAGGCCACCATCATCCCCATACCGAAGAAAACATCAGTAACCTGCTTGAATGACTACCGCCCTGTAGCACTGACCTCCACCATCATGAAGTGCTTCGAGCGGCTGGTCAGAACCCACATCTGCTCTACCCTTCCCAACACCCTGGACCCCTTCCAGTTTGCATACCGTCCAAACCGATCAACAGACGATGCCATTGCCCTAGCTACACACACCACCCTCTCCCACCTGGAAAAGAGCAACACATATGTGAAGATGCTGTTTGTGGACTACAGCTCAGCATTCAACACCATTGTGCCTGCCAAGCTCGTCCCGAAGCTCAGGGGCCTGGGTCTTAAAACACCCCTGTGCAACTGGATCCTGGACTTCCTGACGAGCAGACCCCAGGTGGTGAGAATGGGCAACCACACCTCCTCCTCACTGACCCTGAGTACCGGGGCCCCCCAGGGCTGCGTACTCAGTCCCCTCCTGTACTCCCTGTACACGCATGACTGTGTGGCAACACACAGTTCCAACATCATCCTGAAGTTTGCAGACGACACTACCATCCTGGGTCTCATCTCTAACAACGATGAGACCGCCTATAGAGATGAGGTAAGGGTCTTGGCAGAATGGTGCCAAGACAACAACCTGTCTCTCAACGTCTGCAAAACCAAGGAGATGATCGTGGATTTCAGGAAGCTGCAGAGGGGGGGTCAGGACCCCATACACATCGAGGGAGCTGAAGTGGAGAGAGTCTCCAACTTCAAATTCCTCGGTGTGTACATCAAGGATGACCTAACCTGGTCCATGCAGGCAGGCTCAGCAGTCAAAACTGCACAGAAGCGGCTATACTTCTTGAGGAGACTCAAGAAGTTTGGCATGTCTTCAAAAACATTAACAAACTTTTACAGATGCACCATTGAGAGCATCCTCTCAGGCTGCATCACTGCCTGGTATGGTAGCTGCTCCGCTGCCGACCGCAAGGCCCTGCAGAGGGTGGTGAAGACGGCGGAGCGTATCACCGGCAGCCATCTCCCCTCCGTGCAAGGCATCTACAACAGTAGATGCCTGAGGAAAGCGAAAAAGATTTTGAAGGACAACAGCCACCCAGGCTATGGACTGTTCTCATTGCTGCCGTCTGGTAGACGCTACCGGAGCATCCGAACACGGACTACCAGACTCACAAATAGCTTTTTCCCCCTGGCTGTAAGGCTCCTGAATCAGAAACACTGAACCACTGAACAGTTGCCACCTCCACCTACTCCCTGCTCCCCCACTCATACATTTCACCTCATAGATATATTTGCACATTTTTAAAAACTTTAACTTATTCTTAACACTTCTTTTTAACTTATTCTCATTCACACTTAAACTGCTGCTAGCCCTTCTACTGTACTGTAACTGTTGAATGTTATATGTTATATGTTATATGTTATATGTTATATGTTATATGTTATATTGTTATAATATATGTTGTTCTTTAAATTGTTGTATCTTAATGTTACATTTTATATGTTTTATTGTCATAGTGTTATAGAGTTTAATGTTATGTATGACATCTACTGCGTAGATGAATGATGCCTGCCAAGTCATAAGAATTTTGCTGTGCTGAAGCAATTTGGTACATGCAACAATAAACACACTTTGACTTTGACTCTTTGACTTTTGACTTTGATTAAAGATTTCCTTGATAACTGTTAAAGGACTGACGTCCAAACAGAGTAAGGTTACTCATGTCCATCCCTAGCAGCTAGCTATTCATCTGTCATATCAAATAGAAACCTTAGTGGTTCCATGATTCCATTCAATTGTGCCTGTGATTGAATGATTCCATTCAGTTGTGGGTGCTGGAAATTATAATGAAAGGGTGGTGACATGGGATGATTACGCGATCAGCCAAAGGATTACTTAATTCATCATAAAATGAAAAGGCACAGCATGTGTGGATTGGCCAGTTTGCTGCTTGCATGCTGCACTCTAATGTACGTACATCTGCACTTCAGTGCTTAACTATTGAAGAGGGTTTGGTGAAGCACATGGCACAGTAGTACTGACTTTAAACATCATTAAAGATGACAGAGGAATGTTACTTTGGGACATTGTGTTGCTTATGCTGCTGGGATCCCCAAACAGATTACACTAGTATCTGATCAATGAGAATTCAATTCAACTCTAAATCTATTGGCTGATTTAAATCACTGTTCATAAACACAAGTGTACTCATTGGTAACCTGTCACATCAGCTTCAGTCATGTAGAAATGTTTTGTATTACATAGAATACAAATTATTGTATAATTTTGTATTATCTAGAACTGGAAATGGAACATGAATTTAAAAGTTGAGCGAAAGTGAGTGTCTTCTACAGCTTCTACAGGGAGACCTAATAAACCAGAAGGACTTTGCACATGGACGTTTCACAGTGTGTGTGTCTCGTGACACAGTCGGATGAAGCACACAGAAGCCTACTGACTGAGGACTGTCTGAATATAGAGGTAATACTTCCATACATCTTGAATATTTATTGGCATTTTACTTTAAAACAACTAACATTTGTTGTAGATCTGTTCAATTATGTACTGTATAAAACATCAGCTCTTGTAGCTAGCTACATTGGTCACTTTTTGAAAGATCATCTGAGAAATGTCTCTGGTGCAATGTAATACATTCAACAGTTGTGCAATCAAACTAAATGTCAACTAAAGCTGCTGACAATTGACAACTATCACTATAACTATCACTATATTAACTATTAACCGCTAGAAATAGTTTTTGTATCTCTTTTCATGCATGAATCGGCAATGTGTGTGTGTATGTGTATGCTTGTTTGTGTGTGTGTGTGTGTGTGTCTGTGTGTGTGCGTGTGTGTGTGTACGTGCGCACAAGTGTGTGTTTGTGCGTGAGCGTGTGTGTGTGTGTGTGTGCGTGTGTTGGGGTGGGTGTAGTGTGTTGTATGTTCAAGGTAAGCTGTGTCTCACTGATATGGAAGTGAAGAGTATTCTGCGGAGGACACAGTCTCTGAGGAGCGTCCACACTGACAGGACACTGTCTGTAAATGAGATGGGACTCAGGGAGAGAAATAAATCTGTCTCTCAGCTCGTGGCACAGTGAGTCAAAGCCCCCTTTCCACATACTGTACACACACATACACAGACAAACACAGACACAGACACACACACACCCACTCGTCCAACACCCCCACCCACCCACCCACCCCCACCCACACACACACACACACACACACACACACACACACACACACACAAACTCGTCCACTTTTAAAATAAATTCACTTACATACACATGCACACCCACACACACCCTCCACTTTATTGAATGTAATGTATAACTCCGTGCTTCCTAATTGATTATGTGTTCACCATTATCTGCCAATTCTGTGTGTATTGTTTGACCTGCATGCTTACTTTGTGTTTTGATAGATATCAGGTCTCAGCGAAAGGAAAGAAAACACAATCAGAGCATGACAAGCAAAAGGTGAGTTTCCCACCAAGTGATACAAATGTAAAAAAAAATGATAAAATGCCACACTGTTGACAAATTGAAAGATTGTCTGTCTTAACACACACCTGAAGATTGAAGTGTAAATTAAATAGTGCAAATAAACAAAAATACTTTGTAACTTGTCTAAGAACCCTCCAGTACCTCTGCCTGTACCTGTACCTGTACATGTACCTGTACCTGCCCCTGCCCCTGTCCCTGAGACAGTGAGAGACCCAGAGGCTGACCCCCCGGAGCCCCCAAGGATGAGCCGCGGGATGAGGGAGCGCTCCAGGTCCCTGATCGAGAGGCAGCCCCTCTCTCGCGCCAAGTCCATGGAGAGCCTGCCCCGTGGTGGGGGGACACCAGGGGGTACCAGTGCGCTCAGGGCACTCTTTGAGTCACAGGTCATGACCCCAAGAGAGAGAAAGCGTGGTTGTGAGCCCCACAACACCGCCCCAGTGAACAGGGACACACAAGTCAAGCTGGAGGTTGAAAACACACAGGAAGTGGACAAACAGGTAGAGGAAGTGAAGAAGAACAGTACCCATGATCCTCAGCCACTGATGAGTGAGGAAGAGGAGGCGACCCCAAAGTTGAGTCAATTGTCTTTGTGGTGTTTAATTAGTGAATTATTTTGTTTTCATGAAATATTTTTCTATAGTAAATTCTGTTCATGCTGCATATTGCGGCGATATTCTTGTGTGCTTTGCATTTCTTTGGTATGCCATGCACTGATTAGACTCCTGCAGATGTCCTTATTAACAATGCATTGCAGTGCTGTTCAAGTATTCACTTTTACATCACTTTGGGATTCCAGTCTAATATTAACTGCCTGAGGCATATATTTATGTTAATTTTCATTGCCATACATTGTTTTTCCTCATAGGCCGCAAGGAGGACCCGTCTAGAAAGGCGGAAGACTGTATCTGGTGTGTATCTCGACAGGACGCACCAAACATCAGAGGACAGTAAGTACTGGCCCTCACACAGAAATGAGAAATTAGAGTCAATTAGTATTATTTAACATCATACCGTCATATAAAATGAAGGGTTCCTGCTTTATCCCCGTCAAACAACTTTTAAATGGTCTTCAAAAAGCCCTCTGATGGCAGCTATTTCTAACAACACGTTTGGTTGTCATTTGTCTGACTGTTCTACACAGCTAAAACTTTTTTCCAGTAAACCATTCTCTCTAGAACCCTCATGCTGTGTACAGATCCCCTAGTTCTATAAAGATACACAGAACCTTTTAACAGCAAAAAAACATTGAACAAGCACTCACGACTAGAAAAAAACATGTTATACTCTGACCCTTTTTTTCAAACGGCGAATCACATTGACCCACAGTAGAGGAGGTTGGGGGACTGGTACAGTATTGGGGCCACACAATAACCTTCACTGCTAGTGATTGACTCAGCCCGGTGCCAGGATAGAAAAAGCCACAGGCCTCGTCCAAAAATAGCCGTTTGGCAGCGCCATCCCTTGAAGATGGCTGGGATGACAGGGTCAGCTGTTGCCAGAATGGGAGCAATCGGAGGCCCAGTGACACACAGAGGGAGAGAGATAGAGAGAGGGGAGAGACACATATAGCCTCCCCTTGCTACTGTGCGGGAACAGGGCAGGGGCTCTCCAATGATAGCAACAGTGTCACAGTCGAGTCAAGTCTAGTCGAGTTGAGCTGAACCATGCGCAAGAACGGTCAATGAGTAGCAGACTTCCCTTTGCCTCGGTGAGTGTGTGTTTGGTTTTTATTACAGCATTGTAAGGACAAGCTTTAAGTAAACATTAACAAGGTTGACACTTTTGGTCACATTCATACAGTGTGGGAACATATTAGAACGTTGCAAGAACAATAACAATAATAATGACAGATGATGTTTTATAGTCTGTCCACCAAATACGACAGATTCCTACTTATAGTGACAGATCTAGATATAAGATGTTATTGGTCTTGAGAAGTCATGAGTCATGGTCATGAGACTAATACTATTTTTGTTTTGTTTTAACAAATGCTAATAACATCAAACTATAATCACTTCATATAGGCAATGCGAGATACCTGGCTGATCATCAATTCTTTTTCTTCACACTTACAGTTCATATGGTACATATACATGTTCACTGGACTGAAAAACTCGATTCTGCTGTTAGAATCTGACAGATAGACAGACAGACAGACAGACAGACAGACAAGAGACAACAGACACCAAGAGCACTCAGGATTCACAGTTAATTACTAAAATCACCTGAAGAAAGACATCCAGATGGACAATCCTGAAATCAAAGAGCACAAACCTGTCTGGGATTGCCATACCTCTCTCCCCCGTAGTCATTTGTCTGTGCTGAAGGTTGTGTCCACCACCTTCCAGATGGGGCGTTTAAAAAGGCACTATTTGAAGGACTCAATGCAGCTAATGTATAAATAGAGGATGTCATAAGATATAAGTACAGGATGTATAATGTATTAATAGAAGATGTTATAATGCATTATTAGAGGTTGTAATAACGTATTAGTAGAGGAAGTAATCATTAGAGGAGCCAGGAGTCAACAACAAAGTATTTTTTCTACATTTTTAACAAGTGCTTGGAGTTCTGTATGGCATTGGAGGTTTGACTATAGTCCCCCCCTGGGACTGCCAATGCCAGAAGTAATATGGGGTATCTGGCCTTCATATCAGAGTCATCAAAACAAGGGCCTGCTTCTGTCTAATAATCCTCCAGTTCTGCTTGCACCAACAATAGCTAACAGTGTATTGTTCATGTTTGTAGGCCCACAGCATGCATGATAGTTTTATTTTTACAGCTGTAATTTTGGTTATATGATAAAATATATGATATATATATATCATAATATATGTGATTGAATATTCGATTGTTCATGAACATATTACAAATATAATTGACTTCCGAATGTGCCATAGGTGTATAATCAGTAAATCCTGCATGGAATTTGTGACACGAGGGTGTAAATCTGGGACCAACCCAATTCTCTAGCTTGTGACTGCTCTGTTCAAAACTTGCATCTAAAAAATGCTATTTAAAAGGAGCTGTTGATGCTACATGCCCACAATGTGCTCAAATTCACATAACAGTTACAGAGGTGCTTGGTCATCGTTCACAAAACATGAATGCCACTATTGGAATCTCTCTGTTACTTTGTGTTCTACTTGCCAGTGTTCAATGTCATCAAGGTTTTCATAACATTGTGTTATATTTATATTACCTTGCACCTCTAAGTGGACATGGATAGTGGTATTCAGTCACATAACACGTCCTTTAAATACTCTAGCCGGTAGAGAATGAGACAGCTGTTGTTGTGCTTGATACGATTCCTTAAGGCAGAAAACTAGCAGATACTAGAGATAGTTCCAGCAGCTGAGTAGGTTAAAGGTTAAACTAGCAAACTCCTATTAGCAACTCTGATTTAGTAATGCTAACTGCTATCATTTCAACAGTCATTTGGATCACAGTATGCTACACTATCCAGAGCAATAGCATAAAGATTACTATGAATGTGGATCAGCCTGTAAAAGCTCTGCATTGATTTTCACAGGCATACAGAGGCGCAGGTGTTTGTAGTTTGAACTAGTACTGTATGATTTATGGCAGTGTTTTATGGGTGATTGCAGAAGAGAAGAGGAGATCTATTGCAGACTTCAGGGACAGTGACTTTGTCTACAGACAGGAGAAATCGACCATTTCCGTCAAAGCCATGTCTGCACTCTTTCAGTCGAAAGTGGAAACTGCAGAAACCTCAGGAAATCACCTGAAACAGGTTGGTTGACAAACATAAGTATACACACACATGATTATATAAACATAACTATGCACACACATGATAATATAAACACAAGTATGCACAACCATGATAATATAAATATTGGGTGAAGCAAGCTGGTCACTGACAGATTTAACAACATCAATGTGTAGAGTATTCACTAGTCTTTAAGATCAGCGCATGCCTTCACTTTGCATGAGTTTGAAACCAAGTGGTCACCACATTAAGAGAAGCACATATGCAGTTCCTGGGCAGTTGCGCAGCCCATACAACACACAACAGATATGACCCTATTATATGAAACTGTTTCAACACTGGTTATAAATCATAACCTGACACAGGCCAGTAAAATAAATAAGTGCACCCAGTACGAATTTTGAAAGCATCTAACAATATTTTGAACTTTGAAAGCAACTAAGGATAAATGTGATTTAAATGCAGGCTGGACTGTGGCTGATACTAGAATTCATGAAGATTAGCATAAACTAATGGCTAAATCTGCTCGTGATTCATGTGCAACTTGTCTTTCTAGCTGATTATACCGTCAGCATAATCAGATTTAGTTTGTAAAGTCAAGAGTAGGTTTGCCATGGATAACGATGTTGGCAGCATTACAGCATAACAACTCAATTTTTTTCAGGAAATGGATTCATTAAACCCATCTGGAAAAAGACCAAAAGCAATTAAGGTAAGACAAATGTTGTGCTGTTCATTTTAGCATGAAGTAAACAAATGCAGGTACACTGCCTGTTTGGTGAGTTTTTATTCAAATGTAATGCATGAAATGGACCTTGTACTGCTGTTTCTTAAGGAAGCACAGAAGCACTGAGCGTGCAAATATGCCTTGCTTTTTTGGATACTAATACACAAGGCCAAAGTACTGTATGTGTAACCTGTGTCATGAAAAGCCCAGTCCCCATGTGGACACTCAAACTCACAACCTTAAGTCTGGACGGTGAGTGTGCCACAAGGGGTAAATGAATGGGTACTATACCCGTCAGTTGCTAGGGCATTTTGTAGGGCAACAAAGACTGAGGTTTACACACGGCAGAGCTCTGAACCAACTGGTTTCCATGATACACACTATCACTCAAAGAGGAATTCTGTAGTTTGTTCGTTTCATGCTTTAATCCAGGGGCTCTTTAATCTCCAGGGTTTACTGCAGAGTTCATGGTGGGCTGGAGCACTTAGAGAAAGCATCAAAGACATGGATACGTTTTGAGTCAAAGTCGCTCATCCAATGTGTAAATATTTTTTCCATGATGAATGTTAAATCACTCTATGTGTAGCTCCTCCTTATAATACGTGTCAATTGGAAAACAAGTTATTTTTGTATTGGTGTCTTAAAGAGAAATGCATACACTGGCACAAGATGAAAAACGATAAATAGTAATGTATTGCACTTGGTTAAACTAAATGATAATTTCTCAAACCACTGACTCGGTATGACCCGCTGGTGAATATTTGGCTGAAGCTGGGTCACAGATTTGATGGGCCAAATCAAGACCTCCTCAGACAACTTTTGACAACTTGGCTTTAAAACACAGACACACAGAGACAATCACGCAACAGTACTGTCTATAGGATTACTAATGGACTTGGGTGGTTAACCTACTACCTGAAGCATGAAGCATGTTGTCTCTCAGGTATTTAACACTGCATTTTCACCTAGAATTTCACAAATGCGACTTTAAGAAGGCAAACATAACATGTTTGTGTTTTGAACTTTTCCTTCAAGATGTCAGAAGATCCCCAATCTTTCAAAAATGACGTTACAGAGTCACACCTGACAGGCAATCCATCAAAGCGTGCTGCGAAACAACCCCAGGCTAAGTGTGCAAACTTGACCCAAGCTCCCACGCGCCCGTGCCTCTCACCCACCCAGCCCTCTAAAGAGGAATTCTCTGCATTATACCAGCAGCGCCAGAAATGTGAGCTAAAACGTCTCTTGAAGCACACTTGCCCTGAGCTGGGGAGCCTGGATGGGGTGGTGGACGAGGAGCTTGCAGAAGTCTCGGGGCCTGAGTGCACAGCTGTGGACACAGGATACCAGGGAGAGGTCCTGTCGAGGCGATGGATATTTGAGAACTGTGCTCTCGACAACATTGGGGACCCTGATGACTCGAAAACATACTTAGAGGGAGAGGGGTGGGCCCCGGGGGAAGAGAAGAAAAAGGTGCCTCCCAGGGTTGCGCAATCCATGGCAAGACCTCAGCCCGAGAATTCTGGAACTACATCATTCCAAATGGAATGTTCTCTAAACCAAACACAGTCATATCCTCAATTGTCATCAGAAATCATTTCAAAAGATCAAACAGAGGGCAATGTTGGGGAGGAAACCATGGTTAGAGCTGATGTTCGTTCTACACGCATGATGTTTGAGTCTCAGAAAATCCCTAAACACACGGACAGCCCTCAGAATGTCTCAACGATTAAGGTAGTTGTCTCAGAAGAGGAAAGGGGAGCAGTTAAAAAACAAATGAAAGTTTTTAATTCAAACAAAAAGACAAAACCAGCACTGGAAACACAAATGGTTGACCACACGGCTGAAAGTTCTGCAAATGCACAGGAAGATGACACTGAGGTGTACATGGGGATCTCAAAGGTTAAAGATCTCTTTGAGAGAAAATCATCTGGTCAAATAGGCTCCAGTGTTATGGGCAAAGAGAACACAGGATTTGTTGCTGGCAAATACTTTGAAAAAGCCAATTGGAAAGAGAGAGAGAAAATACTAAGCGGGCAAATCTCTTTGCAGAACAGTTTGGCCACACAAGAGAGTATCACTGCTCAAGAGGAAATACAAAAGGCCAACGTAAAGGACAGAGCCCACCTCTTTGAATCCATACCATTTCACCAAATTAACTGTATAGAAGGAGCTAACACAACAGATATGAGCATGAATGAAAGGCTAAGCTCTCTCTATCACTTCAACGTCATTCACTCACATGGAACCATAGTTGAGTCTATTGAGGCTGGGGCTGTCAAAAAAGCCACGTTTGACTTTACTTCTGGGAGATGTCCAGAGATCCAGATGGAGGAGGTCATTACTGGGAATATAAAGAATACTCTGCTCCAGATTTTACCCAGGGCACACCTGACATCCTGTGTAAAGTTCATAAAGGAAGACGAACAGGGAAATGTAGAGGTCAAGAGTATAGACGTGCCTGTCCATCAGCTTCCATTTACCGCACACCAAGATAGAGAATACAGAACAGTCAATCTGGTTCAGGTAGTTGAGGATCTTCTCAACATAGATAGCTCTTCGAAGAAGGGCATTATTATCCAAGAGGCTTCCCATGAAGGCACTCAAGTGTCCGTCTACTCTCTCTTCAGTCATGAGGAACTAGACATGAAGAGACTTCAACCACAGCAAGAGGAGAACATGGAGATTAGCACCCCTGAGGAGACTGAGGAAGAAGTAAAAGGAGATGTTAAAGGAACAATTAGAAGCCTTCTGGCCAGTTTCCAGGAGAAAATAGTTTCTGGCGCAAGCAGAGTTGAAGAAGGTGAGCGAGGAAATGTGAAACTGTTCAGCAACTGTATTGAGAAGGGAGATTTGGAATACCTTAAGAGCCTGCAGAAAGCACCATCTGAAGAGGAACTGAACTCACCCTCTGAGGAGGCAAAGGGTCCCGTTATGGAGGAGAATGTCTCAGAGATTGTACCAGGCAATGTGAAGAGCATCAAAAATATTTTCTCCTGTCAAGCTGATATGCACAACCCTAATTATTCTCGTGGCATAAAGAACGAGACATTACACAGAGCAAGCGTTTCAGCCTCGAACACTGCAATAAAATGTCCACCTGATGAAACCAAACACAAGAACGCTACAGATGAGGGCTGCTACTCAATGCCATGTGGAAAAATATCTGATGTTCCGTTGCGGGACCCACCGGTTATCAAAACGAGCACACCTACTACATGTGATGAAAACCAAGACAAAGGGATAATCCAGCAAGAAAAGTGGGTGGATTCAGTAGAGGATGATCTTTGCAATCTTCAGGCAGCCATTTTAAGTCTTCAACAAGCCACAATGGAGGCAAAAGCACTTCAGCATAGCATTCAAGAGAAACAAGAGGCAAGAGTGAAACAGGAAAAGACCCACATAACAGAGAGGGACAGTTCAATGGACCAGGAAAATGTCTTGCCTTCTGAGCCACAGCAGAAAGACAGCAGTTTCCCAGTTAGCCCAAATAGCTTCCCAGTTCAAGACAAGTACACATCTTCACCAGATAGCCATTCTCAAAGGGTGGTTATCATTGGAGAGAGGCAAAGAACCCCACAGGAAACTAACACTTTTGAACACCAAGCCGAAGACAGATGGAAAATGTGTGAGACCTTAGGGGACAACGGCATGGCAGCGATTAAAGAGGGTAATCTGCAGGAAACTATCCAGTCCTTACAGGACAGCTCAAGTAAGCGTCCAGAGGTGGAGGAGGAGGAGGAGGAAAAAGGAGGAAATTGTAAAAGGTAACATCCAGGCAGCGCTCAAGTCTTTGGGCCAGTCTAGTGTTAATGTTACCCAGGGAGATTTCAGAGCTGCAATGATTTACAGGAATGCAGGAAAGTCATATGAGCTTAGAAAACAAACAGTGCAAATGGCGAGTGTAGTTAAACACAATGACGAGTTAGTGACCCAACCTGATGATAGTAAAATAGTGACCCCACCTGATAACAGTAACTCAACTCCCACTGCGTCGGCCCCATTGGACCAGCAGGTGGCTGTCTTAGCATCAAATGAAGCTTCTGCAGTAGTTTCCCATTCAAACCAATGTAAGACGGAACCATCTGCAGGCTTAAACACCAAAGGACAACATTGTCCTACATCAAAGACTCCTAAGAAGAAGGTTAGAAAACGAACAGTGCAAATGGAGAGTGTAGTTAAACACAATGACGAGTTAGTGACCCCACCTGATGATAGTAAAATAGTGACCCCACCTATTGATAGTAAAATAGTGACCCCACCTGATGATAGTAAAATAGTGACCCTGCCTGATGATAGTAAATTAGTGACCCCACCTGATAACAGTAACTCAACTCCCACTGCGTCGGCTCCATTGGACCAGCAGGTGGCTGTCTTAGAATCAAATGAAGCTTCTGCAGTAGTTTCCCATTCAAACCAATGTAAGACGGAACCATCTGCAGGCTTAAACACCAAAGGACAACATTGTCCTACATCAAAGACTCCTAAGAAGAAGGTTAGAAAACGAACAGTGCAAATGGAGAGTGTAGTTAAACACAATGACGAGTTAGTGACCCCACCTGATGATAGTAAAATAGTGACCCCACCTATTGATAGTAAAATAGTGACCCCACCTGTAGATAGTAAAATAGTGACCCCACCTATTGATAGTAAAATAGTAACCCCACCTGATGATAGTCAAATAGTGACCCTGCCTGATGATAGTAAATTAGTGACCCCACCTGATAACAGTAACTCAACTCCCGCTGCGTCGGCCCCATTGGACCAGCAGGTGGCTGTCTTAGCATCAAATGAAGCTTCTGCAGTAGTTTCCCATTCAAACCAATGTAAGACGGAACCATCTGCAGGCTTAAACACCAAAGGACAACATTGTCCTACATCAAAGACTCCTAAGAAGAAGGTTAGAAAACGAACAGTGCAAATGGAAAGTGTAGTTAAACACAATGACGAGTTAGTGACCCCACCTGATGATAGTAAAATAGTGACCCCACCTGATGATAATAAAATAGTGACCCAACCTGATGATAGTAAAATAGTGACCCAACCTGATGATAGTAAAATAGTGACCCCACCTGATGATAGTAAAATAGTGACCCCACCTATTGATAGTAAAATAGTGACCCTACCTGATGATAGTAAATTAGTGACCCTGCCTGATAACAGCAACTCAACTCCCACTGCGTCGGCTCCATTGGACCAGCAGGTGGCTGTCTTAGAATCAAATGAAGCTTCTGCAGTAGTTTCCCATTCAAACCAATGTAAAACGGAACCATCTGCAGGCTTAAACACCAAAGGACAACATCATCCTACATCAAAGACTCCTAAGAAGAAGGGTAAGAAGCCTCCTGGGCCAAGACCCGCGATTCCTCCTAAACCTGATCACCTGAAAACAAAATCTGCTGCCGATAAGGGAAGCGTGTCTTCATTAAATATCGAAAAGCATGAAGAAAAACGAGCAGTGGCAGAAACCTGCAAAGAACTTGAAACTAAGAAAAAGCTAGAGTCAGAACCTATGTCTTACAAAGCTGCCCTTTGTAAGGGTATAATGACATGCCCAGATGGCAGGGACATTACACACCATGAAAGCACAGGCACACCAGATACCCATCAGTGTGACACTACTGAAAGAAAGAGATCAGACAGGTTAGAGCAGGGTGAAGGTGTAAAACAGGCAGACTGTGAGGGGGAAAAGAAACATCACGTCATCAGCAATAGCCCAGAGGAAGCCTCTGTCTCCCAGCAAGAAGCACAGACAGCCAATAGTTCTCAAACGGGATTACAGGTTTCCTCTACTATTTCGCAAGCTAGCAATGAGTTTGTGTCAGGATTTCAAGCGGAGCTGAAGAAATTTGCTCCACCTGAAAAGAATGTGAGCAAAAAAAGCAGACCTGTCAAGCCCAAGCGGATGAAAACGGCTAAGGACAATGTCATGAATACAACACAATTGTCTACGTCGCAGCAATGTAACAGTGCTATGCCAGCCTGCTGTCCTGAATCCTATATGGTTACAGATGATGGACAGAAACCTGAAGAATGCAAAGTCGTAATGAGGGAAAAGAAAGTGAAGAAAGAGAGTGAGCAAGAAAGAATGCAAAGGCTGTCAGTTCACAGGGATGAGATCATGCGAGGGAATGAGACAGCAGCGATGGAGATTTTTGACAATCTGCGCAAAAAAGAGGAGCTGAAAATCATCCTGTCAAAGGTTGAGGAGATTGAGGAGGACACAAGTGAAGTAGATGTGAAGGCTTTGAGGACAATTTTTGAGAATGTTCCAGACTGGATTAGAATTAAACCAAAGAAGATCAAACCAAAACAGGCCAAGACTGATCTTAGAGAGGAGAAGTGTGAGTCTCCATCAAAAGGACCAGAGGTGTCCTCCATGGCCCTGGCATTTGGTGACCTTGAGAAAGCAAGCGTTGAGATTTTGAATTTGAAAGAGCAAACCCTGGCGAAACTTGTTGACATTGAGGAAGCCATTCGAAAAGCTCTCCTCTCTGTTTCCACATTGAAGTCCGAGTCAGACATCGCTGGGCTATCTGGTTTGTTCAAGGAGTCTATGGCATCAGCACAGGCATCTCCTTCCTTCAGTAATATCCAAAAGATCAGTATAGGCTCCAGTAAATCACAAAAGGCCCAGAGGGGAAAGAAGCAAGCTGCACAGGTGAACCAAAGCTCCAGATCATCTGGTCAGAAAGAGGGCAAACAGGTACCAAAACTTGAGATTCCAGCTGTCAAACACAGAGCCGCTTCGCCATCCTCTCCCTCCTTTATCTCCATAGAGTCAGGAGTGAGAAAGGAGTCAGACCCTCCTAGTCCCTCTCAGTTACCAACAAGCAGTATTCAGCAGCGTAGTCCACAGTCAGAGAGATTCCAGTCTACAAAGGATCTTATGATTAACACTGGCAGAACAGAGGAGAGTAATAAGAACGAATGCCAATACATAACCAAGGCTCTTAGTCTCATGGACAACCCTTTCAATCAATGTCACGTCAATGTGCTTGAGGTACAAACAGTGCCCAAGGGAGAAAGTGGGAATAAAATGATCAAAGAAGAACACAAGAAAACAGACTGCTTTGGAAACAGATATTACTCCTCAAAGACCTCCACGGCGGTGACGTCTCAGCCTGAGATCACCACGTCATCCAGGAGCCAGACAGTAACCAGCCCAACCAGATCTGAAGTTGTGACATATCCCAAAGTAAACTTACCGGCCTTCAGAGAGGACAGGCCTCCATTGTAAAGATGTTATTACAGAGAGAGGGGAATGGAAATGAGACGGAGATCAGCCTGAGGGAGAGGCAGTCACGGGGCTGGGGTGCCTTATTACAGTACACTAGCTCCAGACTTGTCCAAACACTGTAGTGCGATGGCATTTGTTTATTTTTTATTTTCATTTTTTTTTTTACATTTATACCATTTCATATTTGTGTCTTTCTTCATCTCTCCTTCAGATTTTTTTTGTTTGTGCCTCATTTTTTGCTGAAATAATAAAAATTGATTGTGAGTCAAATGGATTCTTCTTTTTCTGTATCTGTTGCTTTGTGCAATTTACTTTCTTATCTGATATCAAATTCATTTTTAAAATACCTAAATATAAATAATAGGACCAGACAACATCATAGAACTACATCATGAACTGGCGTTAAATATAAATTAGAAACAGTAATGCATGCTTTGAAAAGTGAATTCTAGGAGACATTTAAGTTAATAAAGACACTTTTGTGGCAGCAGGTTAGAACTAGAAGGCAGGAATGCAGTACCATTAAACGTTGCATATCATATGGGGTGCAATCAGCCTCTGTGTCATCACAACTCATAACTAAAACAATGTCACTACAGTTTCAACCCACCGCACAGGACAAGTGCTCCGTGTGTCTGAAGCCCGTCTATCCCATGGAGAGGATGGTGACAGACAAATTCATATTTCACAAAAATTGCTTCTGTTGCAAACACTGCAGAAAGAAGCTGAGGTGAGAATATGTCACTAATCTGAGAGGGACAGGGAATGCATGCATATTGAATCACCACAATGACATTTTTTGCACGTCAAATTTCCATGAAAAGACTCTCAGATTCAAAAATGAAGGAAAGATTTTTCTAATTCTATTTATTTTTAATCAGTTTCTTTGAAAATTTGTGACTGATTTAATATAAATTTTATATTTATGTTTATGTTAATCACTTAATGAGTGAAGATTTTCACTGGGTCAGGATTTGTGCTTGCAAATCACAAAAGTTTATATTGTTGTGCATCAAAAGCATCAAACTAATTTAATCAAATCAGTAATTTTTTTTATTTAAATTAAATTTGTTCCATTAGGAAATCACATGTAAAAGTTAATCTTCACTTTATGAGTGAAGATTTTCACAGGGTCAGGATTTGTGTTTGCAAATCACAAAAGTTTATATTGTTGTGCATCAAAAGCATCAAACAAATGTAATCAAATCAGTCATTTTTAAATATAAATTAATTTTTTCCATTAGGACATTTTTTGAACTGCAACTATGTGTTTTTGTTTCATCTCAGCATTGGCAACTATGCGCCTCTTTATGGAGAGTTTTACTGCGTGTTTCACTACCAGCAGTTATTCAAAAGGAAAGGCAACTATGATGAGGGCTTTGGCCGTCCTCAGCACAAGGACCGCTGGCTTCAATACACTGTCAATGGCACAGATGACATATAGAGTAGTAGGGTATGAAAATCAAAAGTGGTGCTCAAAAGTGATTTTGAAGTTCTGTTTTTTTTCCAGATCTTTATATTTTAAATGTGTTTGTACATTTGAAAGATCAATCAATAAATATAAATGTCAGTGTATGATGATTAACTGAGAGATAAACACTAACATCATTAGTCTAGTTACATTTGAATTGATATGATAAAAAGGGACCGTCTATTTTGTGTATTTGTGCCACACTCTGTGAGAACTCAATGTATAAAGATTACTATACTAATTGCTGACAAACGTGAGTATATTTTCACTAGCCTTATACTTCAAACTCTAAAATGTTTGTGAAAAGTAATTTAATGCATTTATATTAACTATGACCACTGCTGCAGCGCAGTTCTGTCATATAGTGTTTGTCAAAGTGTTTTTTTCTTCGACAATATACTTAGACTTCACAGACAAGGCTGATGTATATTCTTGCCTTCAACTAATAATCCAACATTTAATAAATACATGTACATTTCTCAAATCTTTGTCAATAAATTCCAAGTACAGTTATACAAATAAGCTCATATTGTTCCTTATGTATAAATGTACTTTTGACAAAATGTTTATATTTAATACAATTCACAAATTGTGTCACAAATGTTATCACAAATACATTTCACAGAAAGTCACACTTACACCTCAGGTCACACAGGTCACAGCACCACAGAACGAAAGTCACAGGTATTGCATCACACCCTTTCAGTGTACAGCCACCATATCCACAAACTATAATTCTTTAAATCTTCACTCAGAATAAGAAACGTTTTAGTCTATTTTTGTCAGAAACGTTAGGATTCAAGATAACACACAGAAAATACATAATAAAATATAATTACCACATAAGCCTATTGGTTGCAGGGGCCCTAAAAACCTGCACCAAGTAAGCCCCGCTGCTCCAGGTTTGACCCTTAAAGGCCCCTAGCAATACACAAAGGGATACATGGGCCCTCAGCCTGAATGCAAGTGGTCTAGAGGTCGTCTGATCTTGTGGCGTCGTTAGGTCTGATCACTTGGGGCTATATAGCCCCTAATATTTTAATCTTAACCGGAGAATTTTCGCCCTGTAAATTGTGGTGCTTATAGAAAAAAAAAACAGACAGACTGTGTAGCAGAATGGAACTTGATTAGCAGCGTCAGAAGGAGGGGTTGGCATAATCAAGTGCTGCACATTAAATTCAACATTTTAAACCTGTAAATTCAACCTTGGATTTGAGCAATATTTACATCACTGTTATGTTAAATTGGACAAGTTTGTTCAGTAAATGTAACATTTTAAGCCTGGTTATTTAACATTGAACTTTAGCTATATTTACATCACTGCTATGCTACACTGTAAAACAAATCCTGTTGTTTTTACTGGAAAAAACTGGCAGACTGCCCGAATAATTCAGTAGATAATACTGACAAACCGTAACCATCTTCCAAGAGCAATATGTATCTTTAACAGTTTATAATGTATATATTACATTGTAAACCAGTACTTTTAACATTGGATTTATGCTGATTTTGCATGACCATTATGCTATAAAACCAGATTTTTCAGTAAAATGTACATCCAGTTGATGTCAATCCCCTTCAATTTCACTGAGAAATATGCAAACAACATTATTTAACTGCTTAAGTCTCATTATAACACTATTATTCAACTGTTTTATCATGCAGATCCCCTAAAAAGTTCTTTATAATATAAGACATTTTAATGTATTAATAACAGTTGGGAACAGGGCCTTAACTGAAGGGTGCAGCAGGTGTGGTTAAACCTGGGCCCACGGTTCTTGGGGGCCCGTAGACATGTTATGTCTAAATTGAAGCCATCACCCTCTTATACTGCGTCTGACAGAAGTCTATGACTCCAGTTTCTGCAGCATAAATACAGAGAAGAACTGGTAATGCATTCAGGAGAGTTTGTAATGCTAGCTATAGACTTGAAAAGGTAAACATACTGTATCTCCATCATGGTAGGTATTATTTGTGGTAAAAATAGTAACAATCTATAACAAAATGATATGCTTCTTACGGTGCAAACCCATGCCAGCGACGCGACGCGATGTGACCGAATTCCATCGCTTTGAGTGGGCGTGGTGTAGCGTGTGGAAATAGCATACAGTCCTACAATTTTCAAACCGTCAAAGACGACACCAAACAATCTCATTGGCCGCTGCCGGGAAAAATCGCTCCTCATTTGCATAAGTTTCAACATGTTCGAATTTTCATCGATCGCGTCGCTCAGATCGCTCATCTACGTCACAATGGACTGGCTCCCGTTGAAATGCATTGGGTTTAGAAATCGCGTCGCTCACAACGGTGGCATGGGTTTGCACCGTTACATACTCTATAGAAACTATTAAAAAAAGATTCAATGAAATGAACAAGTTCTTATATTCTTTGGTATTTTTGTCATATAAAGATTTGCAATGATTTCTGGGTAATATGTACAGTGGTGGCCAAAATTATTAGAACACCTTACAGATCTGAGAATATTGACCTTTTTTTTGTCTCCGAAACATTATTTAATTTCATAATGTAAATGAAACATGCAGATGGTTGTTCTGAGCACAACAAATATCAGATGAAGTGATTCCTACTGTTTTTATCCACTTTTAACTCTAATATTTGGTAAGCCCACCTTTGGCAGCAATTACAGCAGCACATCTCTCTGGCAATATATTTCTTGAGAACTTCAACACTAATGTTATCCGATGCCTTCTGCAACTCAAGCCAAAGGCTTTCCTTTGAATGTACACTAGATCTGTCCAGTTTATTTTCCAACTCGCCCCAAATTTGCTTGATGGGTTTGAGGTTCGGACTTTGAGGGGGCCGGTCCATAATTTTCAATGTTCCAGAAGATTCCTTCTGCCACAGGTCGTACTGGCAATAGTTACAACAATGTTTAGGGTCCTTGTCCTCTTGGAAAATAAATCCAGGCCCATTAACGCCACTCCCAGAAGGTACTCCATGCCTCACCAGAATGTTATGGTATACTTTCTTATCCATGATGCCATCAATTTCGCCAAAGTCATCTGTTCCTGAGGATTAAATGGCACCCCACACCATAATACTACCCCCTCTTAGTCTAACTGTTGGCTAGAGACACTCATTTTTATATCCCACCCCCTCACTTTGTTAAACATACACTCTTCCCTTGTTGCCAAACTATTCAAACCTGGACTCATCAGTCCCCAACACTTTATACCAATCTTTCTTTGTCCATTTCTTGTTCTTTTGCAAATTTCAGGCGTTTCACTCTATTTTTCTCTTTCAGTAATGTTTCTGTGCTGCTATTCTGCCAAAAAGTTATTTTTCTCACAGGTTCCGACGCACAGTTCTTGGGAACACTATTGAACCATTAGTCATTGTGGTGTTGATCTCGTCACCAATTCTCGTGAAGTCTTTCTTCATTCCTTAAGACTGAGAATTATGAGATGCTTCACTTCACACAGTTTATTTTTTCAGCCTCTCCCATTTCTTGGGAACACTATTGAACCATTAGTCATTGTGGTGTTGATCTCATCACCAATTCTCGTGAAGTCTTTCTTCAGTCCTTAAGACTGAGAATTCTGAGATGCTTCACTTCTCCACACATTTTTTCAGCCTCTCCCATTTCGGTTCTGGTGGCATGGCGGTCTAAAGTGTATTTTACAGTGCTTAGACTGAATGTCAAGTCCTTGGCTATGCGGCTACAGTCAGCATCAAAAAGGGCCTTTATTCGAACCTGTTGCTCACTCATTAGCTCATTCTTCACCTTAGCCATGTTCAAAGAGCAACATTTGCTTTAAGACTGCCTCTAGAGGCTTTGAATCTAAAACAATAGGTGGTGTGGCCTCAGTGACAAAACCCTTATGTTACCAATCACTTAATGCGGAAGATAGGCCTTGTACATTCAAAAGAATCACAGAGCTGCATCACCAGACTCTTCCATCACCATCAATTTAACCACGACCACACCTGACAATGATAAAACAAGTAATTTGGCTTCTTCTGTGAAGGAACATGATTGTGTGACATTGACAGTGAAATAGGCCTAGTTTGTTTTTGTACGGAAATTGACCTTAATCTATTTATGATAGCTCTATTCTATGGTTTATAGAGCATAATGATGACTTTGTAGGTATTTCATTAGTTTTAAGGGTATTTTAATGGCCAATTCAACAAAAACAACTGAAACCTCTTAAATATGCCTAGTGTTCTAACAATTTTGGCCACCACTGTATGTTGTTGTCCGGTGATGAGACAATATGATATAGCTAGTTTAGGCGCAAAATCTGAATGTCAAGACCGACATGTTGACTGTACACAGCAGGCCTGCAAGCCGAAACGATGCCTTTCAAATATAAAAGTGGTGATGCATGATTGCTTTTTCAATGGACAGGATAGCCAGACAATTCAGCCTCTCCTACTCCTCAGGTAGGTCTTAATGAGTTTCAATTTGGAAAAGGGTCGCTCTGCTGTTGCCACTGTCAGCAAATTGAGAGACTAGCTATATTGTACCGTCTCGTCACATGAACAAACATACATATTACCCAGCAATCATTGCAAATCTGAAAATGACAAAAATACCAAAGAAAATAATAACTTTTTCATTTCATTTAATGTTTTTTTTAAAGTTTCTATAGTGTATGTAAGTTACGCATATCATTTCTGTTATTTTTCCCACAAATAATACCCACCATGATCGAGAAAACTTTACCTTTTCAAGGGATTATATAACATATGCCACCTTGCAACAGGGAATATCAGTTCTTCACTGGACACAACTGAAATTTACTGGTTTACAATGTTATGTTATGTGAAGATGGTTACGGTTTGGCCATATTTTTTACAGAATTATTCTGGCAACTCAGCTGCCAGATTTTTCCTGTAAAAACAACAACAAAGAAATACTTTAAAATTAACAGTTGTATTTTAACACCACCATGTTGTAATTCAAACTGCATTGCATTGCTTCTTGTAATACAGTTTTTCATCCTGAAAATTACAGCCATATGTCGTTTCTAAAAAGAAATATGCATAATCTTACTTTAAAATTAACATTTATATTTCGTTAAGTATTTTAACACCACCAGGTTGTAATTTAAACTGCATTGCTTTGCTTCTTGTATTACAGTTTTTCTTCGTGTAATTTACACCCATATAAAAAAATATGCATATTCTTACTTTAAAATGAACAGTTATATTCCGTTTAGTATTGTACCAATTTTTTTTTGTGAAATTAGCAATACTCTATTGTATTTCTATTTACAGTTTTTTGATGTCACGATTTTACGCCATTTCACTGTTAATTTTAAGCATATTTTTTACAGTGAAGGTCAATCATAGAGCGTGGGTATTACACAATATATTGATTTATGCTGATGCCAAAAAAACATTTACTGACATGTCTGAACAGCAAACCAAGCTAGATAGCCAATCACCAATCATTATAGTGAGCCGTGAACTGACAGCCAAGTCTGTCAAGTGAAGGTTTATCTCTCTCTCTCTCTGTCAGTCTCCCTCTCTTTCTCAGTTCAATAGTTCAAATAGACATGCTTTATTGACACAACTATGGGAAACAAAACACATACATATAGACTAGATAGGGCTAAAAAATGTAATCTAAATAATGTTCTCTTTTGTTACGGAGGAATTGCTAATATATAGGTAGATACACAGCCACAACCTACCCATACCAATCTCCCATCAAAAAGAAAAGAAGAAAAAAAAAAGACAAGCCCCAACCAAACCAATACTTGATTCTGTAGCTAGAAACGCTCTCAGTCTGATCATTATCAACTTGTACTGCTTTAAATGTGTGTTTTGCACAATATGTCAGGTCCTATTATGTCTTTGAAGGTCTAGTGTGTGTGTATGTGTGAGTGTGTCAGTGACATGGGCACTGCTAAGAATTCTGGGACCCCTGACAGAATTGTCAAGACACCTCTAAGGTGATCTGGGATTTTTGGTTGTGGAATACCCTTTTTCTGGTTAATTAACATTTTATACTCAGTTGTATCATGGTTATACCAGAATATCCATCCAATGAAAAGATACAAAAATACTTAGCAAACAAACTGAAAAAAGAACAAAAATAATATATTTTTTAAAACAGGCATATTTATTTTCATTTTACAAATAAAAAATCATATGAAGGTGATTTAAATAATGCTAGGGTATATTAAGCAAGCCAGCCTTGTTTGGTTGGTTGTGATAGGTCAGGCTGGGTCAGTGGTAATGCATGATGGGCCAGGAACAACGCAAACAGACACAGCTACTGCCTGTGGTATTAGTCTTGTATATCCTGTATGATGTTAACCATTTTGTCCATGAATGTGCTACTTGTTGGTAAATCAAATCCATTATTAGAGCTTATTGCATCATGTGCTGATGTGGTGTGACTCCTGTAGGCAATCTACAGGTATTAAATATGTCACGTAAGCACATGGTTGTTGGTCTATGAGCTGCTTCTAGGGGCCCAGAATCATACAGTACAGCTTAAAAAAAATAAATTGGGAAATAAAATCTACATAGATATAATACATTTTTACGTCATACAGAATATAAAGGCTGAAATAACATAAGGATTTTATATTCTAAAATATATACTTTATGTCTTATTTCAATTTCATATCAAAGTGTAAATTGTAAGAAATTTTTTTTTTTTCTCAAGACATTAATGGCATTTCAGATGGGGAATAGTTTATGTACAATATCATTTAAATATTCAAAACTGGGTCTGATGTCTTCACAGTTTGGAGGTTTGAAGTGCTTTCTCCTCTTTATCATTGGAAGGTAACCTTTCATGTTCTCTAACAAAATAAAAGACAAGCAGGATGTGTTAACGTTCAAGATGGCCACTATACTATGTATGACACTATAAACAGCATGCCCCTCAACTATATAAAGTGGCATTTGGTACCCATGGTACTCACAATCATATAAGTTTACCTCTAGACTCAAGCACTATATCACTATGAAACGTAGAACATTACCATAGACATTATTAGTGAGGGAGGTTTAAAGGTGGATCCAATCGCTACTTATAGCACCATATCACTATGAAACGTAGAACATTACCATAAACATTATTAGTGAGCAGTGGTGTAGTCCAGGGTATACGCAGGTATACGGAGTATACCCACTAATTTTTCTGTCAGCATTGAGTATACCCACTTCTCAAAACAGGGTGTTTATCCTGTGCTGTATGGGCTGCTTTAAAAAACACCCACTTCTCCTGGGACCACTACACCACTGTTAGTGAGGGATGTTTAAAGGTGGATCCAATCGCTGCTTATAGCACCATATCACTATGAAACGTAGACTACCATAAACATTATTAGTGAGGGAAATTTAAAGGTGGATCCACTCACTGCTGATCCGGTTGTGGGTCGGCGTGATCTGCCAGCTCTACGTTAAGGGTCTCAGGGAGCATGAAGCACAGCACGCCTCCCAAAAACGGGAGGGAGCCGTAAATGATCATGGGGATGGCCTTGTGGTACACCCCAAGAAGACCGATCAGGGGCGCGAGGATGCCCGCCACTCGTGCACACATGGAGTTCAACCCCACACCACTTTGCCTGTGTGGGAGCCAAGTCAAAGTCACTATATGAAACATATTCATCAATCATATAAAAAAACACACACACACACAACAGGACTTGACCAGAAATACGTTCCAAAATTCAAATTGACGATAACAAGCCTGAACATCAATGAGAGGAACCAGAGATAAAAGGCAAAATGAGAATAAAAAAAAAAACACATCAGACTTCAGCCAGTGAGCATCAGCTATTTTTGGTGCCAAGAACTTTGTTTCCCATAGGCTGGTTTCAATCATGCACCAGTGTGGCCAGTCAGTGTGGCGTTTTGGTTACTGTGGCCATCGGTCGTGCCATTTGTCACTCAGGTGATTGGCTCTTTATAGTTTTGGTGCCAAAAATGAGCGTCATGAAACCAGACCCCAACTGTAATTTTTGCACTTCCTGGGCTAAAGTAGCAAGCATAGCATGAAACCAAATAAAGTAAACGAACGCCGCTTAAATCTGTCACACTCTCTGGGTCTATATAATACCCTCATGAACATCACACGTGAGTTGGGAAGGCATACTCACCTCACCACTGTAGGGTAGAGCTCAGCAGTGTACACATAGACAATGGTGAAGGAGGCAGCCAAACAGAACTTTCCCAGCACAGCAACCACTGTCACCACCACGGGAAGGTCTAGGCAACACAACATTTAGCCATATTTATTTGCTGTGTAGAGACATGACAATGTAAACACCATTCATGCAATATTGGAGTGTAATTACGACCGCTGCTAGCACTTCACTAGCCAATATCTTGTGATGTAAAGGATCAGACTTCACAACATTTTGTGAGGGGGGCACTGCACTGATATTTTAATATCTCAAGAACCAGTTAAGCAAAAAAAAGATTTAATTTGGTATGCTTACAATTTACTACATTTGCTCAAATCTCTTAAAGTTCCATTTGACTTGCTCAACAAAAGGGCCATCAAGAGCCAATATAAATTCAGCAGCCAATGCATGCCTGTTTGAAAAAACAATTGTAATGTCATTATAGGCGCATTCATAAATGGTATATTAAAACTATTTACCCAATTTCAAACAAATCAGCCATAATATGTTGCTAAAACATGTTTTACTCTGTTCCTATGACATGGTTTGGTCTATCTTCAAAATGTGTTTTGTCTTTACATTCAAATGGTCACCTTTTACTGTTTGAAGCAGTCAAATCACTCAACCCTTTGCTAATTGGGGCAGTTTTTATATTCTGTTTAGACATGAATGATCGCTGCTTGCGGTTATATTTAAACGTATTATTATTATTATTATTAGGATAGAGAACTAATAATCCTGCATTTTATATATAAATGCATATTTTACAACTTTAAATAAATGGCAAGTACAGTTATACACTGAACCTCATACTGTTGCTTATGTGTACATGTAAATGACACAAAAATGCTGATATTCAGCATAAGAATATATCTGTCATAAAGTCACCCTCATATTCTCTACACAGTTCTCAACACAGCAGAATGTAACTCACAGCTACTGCTTCACACTCCTTTTATTCTATCTTGCCAGAAATCATTCAAAGATAATGAAACCGAAAATATCTTGTTATTTCACTCAATTCTTGCTCATTCTCTCATTTTATCCGGCGTTCATATTACACACCGCTATGCGATATGTCTAGTTTCCATCAGTTTGAGTATCCCTGCACTCCTGCACTAAATTAGAAACTTCAGTTTTCAGTGAGGTTACATTTCCAAGTCAAATGTTTCTTTTTTAGGACAAAGACTATGTCTAATTTTACTACTTATTACAATACGGCAAACCACAGTTGCTTATGAGTTCTGTTTCAGCATATACGTAACTGCAAATGAAATTAGTAGTAGAACAGAGTAGATCTGGCTGGGCAAAACACCAAAATTCTGATGACATACACAGCATTAGCAGATTCTGACTCAGGTCAAGGTCTAGAGGCTACAGTACATGAGCAGGGGTCAAGCAGGGGTCAAACAGGACCAGATCAATTTTAAAGGGATGCTGTGTACAGACCACTGAAAGCAATACAAGAGGCAGGGGAAAAGGGACCAAATGTGGTTGAATAACTGAGACTGGCTACAGCTGAAACTAGTTATGAAGGTTGACAACAACCAGTTCCAACCAGGACTTTCCCCACCAAAATGCAAACGCAAGAGACCAGATGGGGGGAAAGGGTGTAACTTGCCACAGGCGAATATTGTACTAATAAAAACAGTGACGACTTGTTCAGTCCTGTTGTTCAAGAACAAAACAAATGTAGAAAATGCAGAAAATGGCTCTTTAATGTACCAAATGACTACAAGGAAATTACTGCACTAACCATGTATGAACGTATCTGAACTGGCCAGTGAAAAACACTTTTTCAATATGTTATTTTAAAAAGTATCATAGTTTAACAGAGCAACTTCGAATCCTCTTAACACATTATTAGAAGCTGTATCACAACCGATAGCCAATTAGCTGTGGTGAGATACCTTCTGGAATGGCAAGAATGACCAGGCACGCTGTTCCACTAACAAAAAGGGCAATGCTCTGGCAGATCCTCCTCCCAAAGCGTTCGATCAAAGGGAAGCAGCCTAGCCGGGCAGGAAGCTCGGCGAGGCCAAATATTAACTGAGTGAGGTAGATATCCAAGCCAAAGTTGCCCACGTTTAGACTCACACCGTAGTAGACCAGGCTGGTTACAAACCTGTGTAGAAAGCACAAGAGAGGACGATCTAAAGGAAGTCCTTACTGGCAAGCACCAAAAAAACCCAAAGGAGATTGGAATAAGCACATGGGCAGTTCACAGTTTCTAGCCTTTTGTTGATTTGGAAATGGTGTTCATTTGTTTGTGTGGCAGTGTCAGTGTTGTGCACTAACCAGATATAACTCATTATGAGGGCTCTTTTTCTGAGGTAGGGGATTCTGAAGAGGTCCAACATGCTGCCAGTTCTGGCTGTGTTCTCAGCCTCTAGCTAATGGGAGACAGAAAGCTTTTCAAATCAGCTGGTTTGGCTGGAGCTTAGCATTAACACACCAACAACAATACATGGAGTCCTGCCATAACACTGAGCTATGGAACACACCTTATCCAGCAGAGATTCTGGAACACTCTTCCCATTCGCCCGAGCAACCTTCTGAATTTCTTTCCGGGCTCGTTCTTGTTTGCCTTGTGTGAGGAGCCATCGGGCTGATTCTGGAAGGATCCTTCAAAATAGCAAGATGCATGGTGGATAAAAGGGGCCGAGACAACTGTTCTTTAACTGTAAGATCCCTCGACCCATCACATTATATTTATCAGTGTTCTAATTTACAGTTTTGAAATACATTCTGAGGTTCACATTGACATTAGGTGTCCACCTAACTCAACAACATTTAAAGGGGATTCCCTCCAAAATAACATGCTGTCATTCATTCCAGTAGTTGCTTAAAAACGTAGCGACCATACAGATCTGGCTGCTATCCATCTCCACAGAGCGAAAAAGGCTTACTCGCCTTCCTTGTGTGTTTCACGAAAAACGTAAGGGTACGTGTGAAGCTCTCCTGGCTAATGAGGATGAGTACATAGTAACAGTTTTCATCTCCCTTTGACCACTAATATAATGGTAGCATATAATGGTAGCAGAAATGTATCTGAACACCCCTTTAGCTGGGTTGTTTGGTCTGGTCCAGAACTTTCCCCTGTGTGTCAGGTCTTACCAGTAGTACACACCAAGCAGACAGACGGGGGCGGACAGCACCAGCTGCAAGAGCCTCCAGTTTCTGATGCCGTAGGAGACGCCAGACAGCAGCATGAGCCCCAGGGCGTAGCAGCCATGCGACAGGATGGTGAAGAGGGCCCGCTTCGACGTGCCACACCACTCAGCCCCTGCAAGACGGCATGCCAGAGAGAGTCCGTTTGAGTTTCTTTCTTTTTTGTCTTCTAGTTGTTTTGCTTGGCGAGGTGTGGGACACATCTGGCTCCTTATTATATCAAGATGCTCCGTGGGCACCTTACATAAACTTGATATAGGCAGCCTTGCGCATTACAAGCCAGAGATGACAACAGCATCAAATGACACATTGCCATTGCATTTAAAAACCTTTATCCAATCCAGATGACACTAAAGTGAGGGTGGACATTAGATTGTGAATAGTGGATAGTAGAGGAAAGACCTCAGGAAAATGTGCCTACCAACCTAGGACAAATGCATTTATGGCGATCCCTGATATTGTGATGCCGACAACAAATCGGAGTGCAATATAGACATAAATGTTTGGAGAGAATGCAGTAGCAACGCCAAAGAGCAACTGCAGGAGCAGGGACAACAGAATGACAAACCGCCGACCAAACCTGCAAGAAAAGTGCCATACTTTAATGGTACAGTATTGCTTAATAACTGCAGAACTGAATATCCTTTCTCTTCATTCTTTTATTAACTTTATTTTATTGTAATTTAAATTTATCAGACAGTGTAATGGCCGACCAATCAAGGGCCTATTGAGAACTTTTGCGGCACGCGTCAACCATACTTGTCTGCCATTGGCCCAAGCACCAGCGCTCCGATCAGGAGTCCAGCCATGTAGATGGACTGAGACGCCTCGTTCAGTGATCTGTTTTCACACACCAAGCTGAACTGCGCATAGGGCGGAGAGAGAAAAAAACATCACTCTGCAGCAGAAGTGTTTGTTTAACTTGTGCATGTCAGCCCTCGACTCCGTTGGTCACAGTATTGTTCTACATTAAGATGCGATATACCTCTGTTATTGTAGAGGTAGTTCCTTGAGGTGCATTAAATTTCCATCCGTCAATGCATTTGGTCGTGCTGTTCAGCCCGTACTTTTCAATAGTATCCAAGTCTTGGTCCACAGGTGTAAACATTTTGCAGCTGTCATACTTTCCACCATCGTCCAAAGGGACTGTTAGGTTTAAGACTTTGTCATAAGTCAGATTAGACTCAACTTTCAAGATCCAGTCCGTGTTGCAGTGATGAGCGAAGGAAAGCCCGGTGAAAACCTGAACGAACATGTGAAAGGCAGAGAAGATGTTGGGTACGCATATTACCACAAGCAGCCGCTTCTGAAAAGCCCCAAACTCTCCGATTTCCGTCAATATCTGCCCGAAGCCGATCATTGTGGGAATAAAACGTTAGTCCTTTTCCTGTTATCCAAAACTCCTCGCGTCTTAATGAAAATTAAATCATAAAATTTCAGACACGTTTAAATTCAACAGTTACATTACTGGCGCATTTTTTCAAATAGTAGATTACGTGACATAAGAAGGCTAGTAGGAATAACACACAATACAACCCATCAGAGTTGGACAAATCTCAACTACACACTCGCAGGTAACAGGCGTAAGAATAGCGCAGCGCTATCCTGCTGATCTAGGCAAGTTTGAAGCAACCAAATCCACGTGCCGGGTAGACTTTGTTACTCTGTGAGCAGAATCAGCCAATCTTACTGCAGGGGCGTTCGACTTTTTTTGGTAACTGTTTGTGTAGCTTTCAGAAGGTGACGATTGAATGTCATTTAATGGCACATAACGCTTGATGTATTAGTTAAATATCAACCTGTATCATTTTGACATTTAACACGAAATTAGCACATGACAGCTGCATTTCTTGAATTTTACTCCTAACTCGAGGAAATTATATTCTATAACTACATATATAAATTACTCTTTAGAGTTAAGGATGGCCTACACGTCACGTGAAAGGATTGTAAATATCTGAGAGGCATTTGTTATCAGCTAAAGTCATCCCTAACCACTGCTGACATTACCCTCGCAAGCCTAGAAACAGTTAAAATTCAGTACCAGCAGTGACGACATTTTCTCACTTTGTTTTGGGAAAACCAAGAGAAAGTGGGAGGCAGAGAGGCAAAACATGTTTCACACGGACGAGAAACAGCAAGGTACTCAGGGAACACCTGATATGTTCATTCTTTATTGATTAAAAATAATCAGAAACATGCTTGGAAGTCCAAAACCAACAAAAAAGGAGCAGATTTAAGAATGAGTCAAAAGTGAAAATAAAAATAAATGAAATTTAAATATTTTACAGTTCTGAGTTATTGCCTACAACAAATCAATGTGTGAAGGGCGTCTGTCCCCAATACTACAGCACAGAGAGGTACTGTTTATGCACTTAAGATACACTTCAGCACGAGTGAAAAGCTGACAGATATGTGAAGATACAGCAAAACAAACATAAAAAAAAACATAATTGTTGAATGCAAGGTTCAATGCACTTTTTGTCAATCTGTGGCAATGCAGAAAAAAAATCAATGGCACTGAATGTCGAAGTGATTACATACTTTGTATTGCTGTCCTAAATTTGGAGTTTGGTCAAATTGGTCTACAAGGTAAAAACTAAACAAAAGCCCTAGTATGTTAGCCTCTGTTGAATTGCTCTTTCCCAATTAAATATGTCAAGGACAGCACGTTCTCTGAAGAGAACGCTATTTCGAAAGCTGATAATATTAACGGAGGGTACTTAATTCACAAATTTGATTTTCAAATTGGCATCACTGAACTGTCCTGTGACACAAGGAACAGGAAACTCTCTTCTGCTTGCTCACAAATGAGACTACACCTCGCGTAATTCACTTGCACTTAAGTGTCCTATCTGATCAACAGGTCACTTTCAATCTCTGTCCAAGACCTGGATTAAGGTACAGAAACAGGGAGGAGGCACAGTACAGAGGAATGGCCAGTACTCAGTGTGCATCTGAGGATCTTTTGGGGTGTGTGTGTGTGTGTGTGTGTTGTGACAGGCACCTCAGGAGAACCTGTGTAACTCATGAGCTAAGAAAAACACCACCCCCCCCCCCCCTAAACACACACTCAAAGAGGGTTGGGTGGGGTGAACAAAATGTCCTGTGCATAATATGAGGCATTTTAACGGAGACCCCCCACACACATACATGTTGCTTGACTCAGTACGTTAAGAGAGAGAAGCCCTTCTTCAATCCAGCAAGTTCTACAACTGAAAATGCTGTTATTGGCTGAAAAAGGCAGACAGACTCCTAAATGCTGATCATTTTCACTTAGATTAGACCTGCTTATGATGACAAATCTTATCAAAGGCAGAAGAAATCGAAGAAAAGAAAAGAAAAACAAAGCTCAAACTTGCATGGTGTCCTTTAAAGCAGTCTCCTTCAAACAAACACCATCATCATCCTCTTCCTCTTCAAAGGACACAAAGGCAGAGAGTGAAACACGCAGTATAAAAACAAATCAAAACGGAAGTCTCATTATGTACATACTAGAGAGGTTAAATCAAGAACTGCTTCACCCAGTTGAGCAAATGCACTCAATTCTTTTTTGTTTGTTTTTTCCTTCTTAACGCATTTGAAAGAAAAAAGAAAAAAAAAGATTCCAAAAGAAGACACAGCTGATACCAACATACAAACACACACAATTGTTTTCATCATACACAACACTTGTGGCTTCAGTTACTTAGCTGAAAAACTTTTTTTTTGATTTACATCGCTTTTTAAATAGATCACTGTGAGAACTAAGAAAATCCACTGACGACGTTGCAAGAGCACTAAAAGAACGAAACCCAACGACTACTAACAGAGATCGAGCTGTGTGTATAGTTAAGACTACGGAAAGGTTTTGTCAGTGAGAAAGTCTCTGAAAAAGTATCTGATCTGGGCGTGTGTGTATCTGTGTATGTGTGTGTGTGTGTGTGTGTGTGTCCATGTTTCTAAACTACGTGCAGGCTACGCTATGACACTTGACATGAAGCCAAACTGCTGTAAATCATCACCCACTGAACATTACTACCTGTAGTTGATAATCACCCAGTTGAGATGTTTTGTTACGTAAATCACTAAACCTAATCTTGATTCATTAGTTTAGCACCTGGTCAAGTTATTGTGTCACTTAACCTCAGACAAACTAATGACATAGCTAACAATCGGTCCCTACTATTGCAAATAATAAGTCAAAAACAACAAAAAAGCATAGCCTACTGTAAGTCCAACTACGCTAATAGTAGAACTAGCTCAAGCAGTGCAAGAGCTAGGACCATGTCCGTATTATGCTAGAATAGCAGTTGAGTGAGCTACAGCAGTGATAACCCACGAGGCAGCCGACTAGACTCAGGCTCAGATCTGGCCCTTGTCTGGCGAGCTGCGACCGCTGCGTCTACGTCAGATCAAAGCAAGATCAGTCTCAGGGTCAGCTGGCATTCGGGTCAGTGTGAGTGTGAGTGTGAGTGTGAGTGTGTGTGTGTGTGTGTGTGTGTAACCACAGCCAAGCCAACAGACTTGACAGGATTTCCCCATGTGACTTTTACTGACCAAACTGGCTAAACTGCAGGCATGAAGGTCCCTCGCATTGGTTGATGAGGGGATCGTTCGTTTCTGTGGTTGTGTCGGCTTAATTGGCATTTCTATGTACTGTAGGTTTGATAAACTGATAAGATGCTCTCTTGGTTTTGTGTGGTTGGCTCCCTCCGGTATGCACACGAAGAGGGCACTACGAGTTAAAAGTTTGACTTTCAGTAATTGAAACCACATTCGCTCATATTCATGAAATCGTAAGCTCCACAGTTCATCACCCCTATACATGCATTCAGTAGTTCTGTTGAAGAATAAGGCATTATTACATTTCGTTTTGCCAGGACATGAGGGCATTAGTTTAGATTGTGCAAAATGTACCACGTTTCATAAAGAAAGAAAGGATGAAAGAAAAATAAGAAAGAAAAAAGACAATAATATCGTAATAGAATATATCTTGTTGGTATTGAGAATTGCATCCTTCTACACATACGCTGTAAACTTTTGTGTGATTCCTATGGGTTATGGGTCTGATAAACGCCATCAACTTCTTCCACCACTCGATGAAGCAGAGTGATATGGTTATGTCCTATGGGACTGACTGACGAAATGGGTCTTTTCTCTTTGGCAGCAGTGGTTTCTTTAGGGCCATCCACAAAAAATGCATCAATTTGTCATTCTACAGTTTTTTTTTTGTTTTGTTTTTTTTTTCACATTTTTTAGGCAAGTCACGGTCCCGCTTTGTTTTTTCTTTAAGTTTAGCTGATGCTGAGCTGAGCGAATCCCATGAGTTTGACATCATCAGGGATCTCGGAAACCTCCACGCCAGAAGCCTGGATGGGACAAACAGAACAGGCCCTTTTTACAATCACAGGATGTGGTGGGGAAGTTGTACATTTTATTGTGTGGAACACCCTATTACTTTTCACTACATGTTTGTGTATGTGACAGATAAAGCACTTGAAACTTGAAACTTGGACGACACAGTTGGATGTGTAGGTTTGCCTTATTTTGTTATTTTGTCCACCTACCAGCTTGAAAGTGACATTTTTATTGGTAAGAGGCGCGTCGACAATCTTCTGCAAGTTAGCAGCAACTGAAACAGCAGAGGATAGGCATGAGTATACATCCAGAAAACTAAGCAAACATTCCCGAAACACAAATGCATTCTAATGTGGACCTGCAGGAAGAATTATTTTGTTCATCTTAAAGTCAGTTAACCACCTAATCATTCCTACCCACATTTTAGAAAACATCCTACACTGGGTGAGTCCACAATCAAATTCATCCCTAAGTATACTAAATACTTTTTTCACTACGAGTTTTGAATAGGATGAGGGAAGGTATTGCAGGACATCTAAAGGGAGGACTAAGACAATGCCTACTCTAAATGAACAAGCTGGTGTGGCTCCAGGACACTGACCTATGACTAAGTCTCTCCCATCGACAAGTCCAGCCGTCACCAGCTCCTGAGACACTCCGTCTGCCGTGTCTGAGAGGGAGGGAGAGGAGAGGAAGAGCGGAGGAAGACAGACAGAGTGTGGGAACAGAGACAGAGAAAGAGGGAGATAGAGAGAGTAGGAGGAAGGGAGAGAGTAGGGGAAGGCAGTAAAGCAGAAAAACAAGACAGGGAGGGAGGGAGGGAGAGACAAAGAAAGAGGGAGGGAGAGAGGGAAATTATACAATATTTAAAAGATCGAAGAGCCCTTATCTCATAATTTTCTCATATCTTGTTATCTGTGGTTCAAACTATCATGCAATGATACGCCATTAAAGTAACACATTTAACATGTAGGTTTAGTGTCAACATAGTCTTTCATGGGAATGAAGACACACTTAACTTGGATAGATGACATGTGACAAATGTAGGGCCCTAATATAAAAAACACACGGCGCAGACACAACTACAGACAGGCACACGCAACATCCGAGCAACGGTTAGGTGACGGTTAAGCAGAACTGCTATTTGCATTTACACCCATGCACCTATGTCCAAAGACTGCCTGGGAAAGGTTACAGAGCATATTCATTTTAGGGTGTCGCTGAATTTATGTCTTCTGAGCCAATAATACAAACAGAAATTTGATTGTGTCCTGTGATGGCAAGCACTGCTTTGACAAAGGACACTTGTGTTGGTTCAGGATGAGGGAGACATCGATGCTTGCTTGCAGTTTGAAAAAACTTTATCGGTAAATTGTTATTGTAAAATAATTGAATATTTGGCATTGAACTGACATTAGCACCCTAGCCCTCACCCTAGCCCTAGCAGTATCAATTGTAGGATAGAGACAATACAGGCCCACTGTAATCATATTTATGTTATAGGAGCCGATAGGAAGAGAAGGAACATTAATCACCATGCACAGGCTTGCTATAAATGATGTACACTGTGCTATACAAGTTCCCAACACCACTCTTAGGCTTGGGGGGTATTACAGTATTTAGAAATCTTGAAGATATGATTTTCGATACCGGCAAAAACACAGACGCTCCTCCTTCTATTGAACTGACAGAGATGCTGTATTGAGGGGATGTATTGTAGGGCCACCAAAGGTCAGTCTTCGGTTGACCACTCACACACAGTACTTAATTGAACAACAATATTTAATTGATTTCATGTTGATCTCGCCTCTGTTCCTTTGTGTTTACATTCACACTACTGTACATAGATTGGTTAAATATGTTTCCAATACATCCTAGGGCTGCTTGTATTGTGTTTTGCGACAACAAGGAAGCAGGGTGGTGCTGAAATAAACTAAGGGAGATCTTTTAAATCCTTCAATAAGGATGATTTTATTCAATTGCCATTCTGCCACCACCGCCCGCACATTATCTTCGCTCAGCCCACAGATAGGTCGTCTCTGACGCAGCTGTGTCACTGGGTCCAGAAGGGCGACTCATTATTCTGTGGACCATAAGTATTTAACCGAGCAAGACTTGTCTAAGTAGGCTAATTGCATATCAAACACACATCATTGTAGGCTAGACCATGTCCCACATGATACAATTACTTCCGTTTCCAGCGGCTTAGCTTATAGCCGTCATTTACCATCACCTGCTGTACACCCTGGTGAAATGTCTGTAGGGTATGTAAGGGATAACGGCCGACGAGCTGTCCAGTTATACGAATTTAATGGACGCTGCGGGGCAAAGAACAGTGTTGCGCCGCAGAAGTCCATTAAATTCGTATAACTGGACAGCTCGGAGGCCGTTATCCCGCTTATCTCCCGTTTACAACATCCAAAATGTTTTTATTATTATTATTTAGAATTTCCTTTATCTTTAGGAAATTTAATATGCATAATAACCTGATGAATTCTTGATTTGAAGCCTAGTGCTCCCGTTAGAGAAAGTAGTGCGTGGAACCGGACCTTTAGTTTCCCCAGGCGTTGCTGCAAAGTGACACTCATGAGCTCACCTCTGTAAAGTAAACGGACACACGGACACAGGTATTGTTCATAAGGTTTTACTATTTACAGATGAACTCCACGTTTCCGTTGATGGTGAAGTTGGACAGAGCAACAGGGAGGTCAAGTTTAGTAATTTTGGTCGAAGGCTAGTTAGCCGTGTGAGCTACCATCTGTTACAATGGTTTTTTTTTCTAAGCGCTAACAGCCGCCTACAAATAATATTCGAGACTTTCAGTTAAGAATTCCTATACTCTGCAACATTCGTGTAGAACATAAACAACTAATCGAGTACATTTAGACTTATAAAAAGTCGTGTAGATAGCTTAATTGACATAAAACATTGCCCACTAACTTGTCCCAACACGCCGCCATCTTGGTTCAAATTATCCTAGCTGTCAAAAAATAAACGTTACGTTGGTTGTCAATGGTAACCATTCAAGAGCATTGATATGGAACGGCGATTTAACGTTTCTAC
The DNA here is from genome assembly GCF_963457725.1 of Sprattus sprattus. NCBI lineage: Eukaryota > Metazoa > Chordata > Actinopteri > Clupeiformes > Clupeidae > Sprattus > Sprattus sprattus. The sequence continues at coordinate 16,936,368 of NC_137915.1, read as the reverse complement.
TGGGACTACGTCCAAGGTGTCCATCTATACGAACTTAATGTACACCCCATTAGCCAATCAGAAAACAGTATTTCGTTCCAGAGGGAGATAAGATGGTATGAAACATAGATAACACCCAAGCCTAGCCACTATAATCAGCAAATATATCTGGTATACTAGGAGAAACTAAATTAAAGTAAGACAGTATTACCAGCATCGAGGTTGGACGGATATGATTGAGTGATTCATGAAATGACTCATCAAATGAGGTATCAGTCTTCCAGTACAGGTCCATAAGGTTGCTTAATATGGTAAGAACAACTTAACCCAGGTATGAAATTAATCATAGCCCCTTTGTTACGGCCACCTTGGCCTTGAAGGAGGTTGTATTTGTATTTGCGGATACTTGTTACTTGTTTTGTCTGCTCTCTCTCTCTCAGTCCTCTAGGTCTAGGTCAGCCCTGGTCCCGCCTGTTTCAGGATGGGACGTGCCAATTACGGGGCGTGTCCCACCTGACGGGATAAAAGAGGCCTGGCCTTGGAGAGAGGCGGCGGGAGCTTTGCGTTGTGTTTTGTTATGTTTGGGATTCTTTTGTATTGTATTTGTCACGTAATTAAAACCCATACGTGAACGGTTGCATTGTCTCCTGCCCAATTCGTTGTTGCTCTTGAGCCAGGGTAGCATTTAATATGAAATGACCTTGCAATTTGCAACAGACCAAGTGCCAATAAATGTAGGGTTCTCAGTATTTTATATGGCATGTAATCAGTGATAACATGATAATGATAATAACCTGAACATTAGTTTAATATGAGGCAACATCTTATAATGCAGCAGCATTTGATTTTGGAAACTGTACTGACTAGACTGCAGTAATGAATAATGACAATATGCCAGGTAGAAAATCTAGGCCTAACTAGGAATGACCGACTTGCACATCATTGCCCATCAGCAAAATCACATTTATTGCCTTCAGTCACCTGACTTCTTATTTTCAGACAGGCCTGCGTGTTCTCTTGCATGTTCTTGTTTGTTTGTTTATTAGCACATCCCTCTACAGTGAACCACATCTACCTTTAACCAAAGCAAGGGCATTTAGGGCAAACAGAGATGTCTGTGCTTTGGGTAGGTTATGCCGATGGGTAACTGGGTTCTGCTATTTTGGATACTGATTGGAAAGTCAATTCCAGGAACGGAAGGGTCTTTTTTTTTTAGTCTTTTAAATCATTTTTGTTCATAGCCTTCCTGGTAAAATATTTTTAAATGCGGCTTTCTTCTCAAAGAAGAATTTCACAGTGAAGTTGAGAGCCCCAATGACAACATAATATTGAGCTTGGGAGTGACATGGCTGTTCTCATAACATTTCACTTACCTCTGCCAGGCAAAAACTCAAATCGTATGTCGTTCAATTCCTTCTTTGAGTTTCTGAGAAGAGCGAAGAGGAGGAGAAAAGACCAAAAAAAAGACAGGTTAGGACCTTTCCCAATGAGATTGAATAATTCTGATTTGTAGCAAACCCTCTTGTCTTTCCCGGGTGGCAACCCCTGCGGAGTGAGTGCCCTGTGTGTCTCGCTTCCTTCCAGCCAGACTGTGAACACATTTAGCCGTGACATGGAGGTTGTTGTGTAAACTGAGAGGACTTTGCCAGTGCACATGTGAAAAGCTTACACCTCTTGAGATATTAGCATTATATTTGACTTCAAGCCACGATGAGCATGCTTCCCCCTCAAGAGTAGTCAAATATGTTTTATTATGTTTTATGAACACCGTCCATCAAAATCATTGTACAGAGGGGAAATAGCTAACTGAACATCTACACTTTACAAAAGATCTGTCTGTGTTTTGAGGCAGAAGTTATTTTTCTTGAAGTTATTGTTACACTACCTGGGAACTGTTAACATTATTTCCCAAACATATAATGGAAAATATTCAGATATATATGCTATTGAATATGACTTTTTACTTTGAAATGAAGCACTTAATAACAAGGTGCACAACTTCCCCTGTAATGTTACTGATTATCATGTTTCGATTTAGAATCAGTACTTATCAGTTTGTTCTATTGTCGATATACACTGGTTTGGTTAACAGGAACTGACAAAGCTCAAAACAGCATATCAGCCTTTGCTGATAAAAGCAGCTTCTTACATGTGTACTATGTCCTTAAAGGCAAAGTGTTTGTTTTTGTTACCAAAAACTTTAAACTGGCTCTTGACCTTGACCATGATGCAAGACTGAGGGACCGATGAAAAGACCATGTTCCCTGAAATTAGTCAGTGATATTCTGATTTTTTTTTTGTTTCGATGTTGCCTTTTTCCCCAAAAAATGTTTACAGGTCTTGGTCTTAAAAGCTGCAGTTTGTGACCTTTGGCAAAAATAAACAAACAAACAAACAAGCATAAATTAATAAATACAAATACAAGACTCGTCATGTTAAAAAAAAAATCCTAATACTGATTAGCATAGACCTTAACCACTAGCACCAGGGCTCAGACACGTACCTCAACCTTAATACCAAGCTGATGGCTTCTACCGTGGGGCCTGTAGGAGCAGCAGAGGCCTGGAGAGAGAGCAAAGGGACAGAGGGACAGCATTTAAGGTCAGGCAGCACATCAGATTTCTTACAACAGGAAATCCCTCTGGAGGCAAAATTACAAAGCTGTGTACCATGACCTCGGAGTGTCAATAAGACAATCAGTGATGGGGTGGTCTGTGATTTTTAATTTTGTACTTCTACCCCCTCCCCAAATGTCTTGTGTATTATGCAAGCTGACTGCTCATATAGACACTTATTCCATGGCAGAAAACTTTCCTTAAGAGGGTAAATAATTGTACTCTTCAACTCCAACTTTCATTCCATTTCATTTCAATCCAACAACTGGAGCCTTCCCTAATCTGCACTGTGGTGAGAGGGGTGAAGGTGTGAGGTGAGAGGGGTGAGGTGTGTGGTGAGAGGGGTGAGGTGTGAGGTGAGAGGGGTGAGGTGTGTTGTGAGAGGGGTGAGGTGAGAGGGGTAAAGGGGTGAGGTGAGAGGGGTGAGGTGAGAGGGGTGAAGGGGTGTGGTGTGTGGTGAGAGGGGTGAGGTGAGAGGTGACAGGGGTGAGGTGAGAGGTGAGAGGGGTGAGGTGAGAGGGGTGAAGGGGTGAGGGGTGATGTGTGTGGTGAGAGGGGTGAGGTGAGAGGTGAGAGGGGTGATGTGTGTGGTGAGAGGGGTGAGGTGTGTGGTGAGAGGGGTGAATGGGTGAGGTGTGTGGTGAGAGGTGAGAGGGGTGAAGGGGTGAGGCGTGAGGTGTGTGGTGTGTGGTGAGAGGGGTGAAGGGGTGAGGTGTGGGGTGTGTGGTGAGAGGGGTGAGGGGTGAATGGGTTAGGTATGTGGTGAGAGGGGTGAGGTGTGTGGTGTGAGGGGTGAGGGGTGTGGTGAGAGGGGTGAGGTGAGAGGGGTGAGGTGTGTGGTGAGAGGGGTGAAGGGGTGAGGTGAGAGGGGTGAGGTGTGTGGTGTGTGGTGAGAGGGGTGAGGTGAGAGGGGTGAGGTGAGAGGGGTGAGGTGTGAGGTGAGAGGGGTGAGGTGTGTGGTGAGAGGTGAGAGGGGTGAAGTGGTGAGGTGTGTGGTGAGAGGGGTGAGGTGAGAGGGGTGAGGTGTGAGGTGAGAGGGGTGAGGTGAGAGGTGAGAGGGGTGAAGGGGTGAGGTGAAAGGTGTGTGGTGTGTGGTGAGAGGGGTGAAGGGGTGAGGTGTGGGGTGTGTGGTGAGAGGGGTGAGGGGTGAATGGGTTAGGTGTGTGGTGAGAGGGGTGAGGTGTGTGGTGAGAGGGGTGAAGGGGTGAGGTGTGTGGTGAGAGGGGTGAGGTGTGTGGTGTGAGGGGTGAGGGGTGTGGTGAGAGGGGTGAAGGGGTGAGGTGTGTGGTGAGAGGGGTGAGGGGTGAGATGAGAGGGGTGAGGTGAGAGGGGTGAGGTGTGTGGTGAGAGGGGTGAAGGGGTGAGGTGAGAGGGGTGAGGTGTGTGGTGAGAGGGGTGAAGGGGTGAGGTGTGGGGTGTGTGGTGAGAGGGGTGAGGTGTGGGGTGTGTGGTGAGAGGGGTGAGGGGTGAATGGGTTAGGTGTGTGGTGAGAGGGGTGAGGTGTGTGGTGTGAGGGGTGAGGGGTGTGGTGAGAGGGGTGAGGTGAGAGGGGTGAGGGGTGTGGTGAGAGGGGTGAGGTGAGAGGGGTGAGGTGTGTGGTGAGAGGGGTGAAGGGGTGAGGTGAGAGGGGTGAGGGGTGTGGTGAGAGGGGTGAAGGGGTGAGGTGTGAGGTGTGTGGTGAGAGGGGTGAGGGGTGAGATGAGAGGGGTGAGGTGAGAGGGGTGAAGGGGTGAGGTGTGTGGTGAGAGGGGTGAGGTGTGTGGTGTGAGGGGTGAGGGGTGTGGTGAGAGGGGTGAGGTGAGAGGGGTGAGGGGTGTGGTGAGAGGGGTGAGGTGAGAGGGGTGAGGTGTGTGGTGAGAGGGGTGAAGGGGTGAGGTGTGTGGTGAGAGGGGTGAGGTGTGTGGTGAGAGGGGTGAAGGGGTGAGGTGTGTGGTGAGAGGGGTGAGGGGTGAGATGAGAGGGGTGAGGTGAGAGGGGTGAGGTGTGTGGTGAGAGGGGTGAAGGGGTGAGGTGAGAGGGGTGAGGTGTGTGGTGAGAGGGGTGAAGGGGTGAGGTGTGGGGTGTGTGGTGAGAGGGGTGAGGGGTGAATGGGTTAGGTGTGTGGTGAGAGGGGTGAGGTGTGTGGTGTGAGGGGTGAGGGGTGTGGTGAGAGGGGTGAGGTGAGAGGGGTGAGGTGTGTGGTGAGAGGGGTGAAGGGGTGAGGTGAGAGGGGTGAGGGGTGTGGTGAGAGGGGTGAGGTGAGAGGGGTGAGGTGTGTGGTGAGAGGGGTGAAGGGGTGAGGTGTGAGGTGTGTGGTGAGAGGGGTGAGGGGTGAGATGAGAGGGGTGAGGTGAGAGGGGTGAGGTGTGTGGTGAGAGGGGTGAAGGGGTGAGGTGAGAGGGGTGAGGTGTGTGGTGAGAGGGGTGAAGGGGTGAGGTGAGAGGGGTGAAGGGGTGAGGTGTGGGGTGTGTGGTGAGAGGGGTGAGGGGTGAATGGGTTAGGTATGTGGTGAGAGGGGTGAGGTGTGTGGTGTGAGGGGTGAGGTGTGAGGTGTGTGGTGAGAGGGGTGAGGGGTGAGATGAGAGGGGTGAGGTGAGAGGGGTGAGGTGTGTGGTGAGAGGGGTGAAGGGGTGAGGTGAGAGGGGTGAGGTGTGTGGTGAGAGGGGTGAAGGGGTGAGGTGTGGGGTGTGTGGTGAGAGGGGTGAGGGGTGAATGGGTTAGGTGTGTGGTGAGAGGGGTGAGGTGTGTGGTGTGAGGGGTGAGGGGTGTGGTGAGAGGGGTGAGGTGAGAGGGGTGAGGGGTGTGGTGAGAGGGGTGAGGTGAGAGGGGTGAGGTGTGTGGTGAGAGGGGTGAAGGGGTGAGGTGAGAGGGGTGAGGGGTGTGGTGAGAGGGGTGAAGGGGTGAGGTGTGAGGTGTGTGGTGAGAGGGGTGAGGGGTGAGATGAGAGGGGTGAGGTGAGAGGGGTGAAGGGGTGAGGTGTGTGGTGAGAGGGGTGAGGTGTGTGGTGTGAGGGGTGAGGGGTGTGGTGAGAGGGGTGAGGTGAGAGGGGTGAGGGGTGTGGTGAGAGGGGTGAGGTGAGAGGGGTGAGGTGTGTGGTGAGAGGGGTGAAGGGGTGAGGTGTGTGGTGAGAGGGGTGAGGTGTGTGGTGTGAGGGGTGAGGGGTGTGGTGAGAGGGGTGAAGGGGTGAGGTGTGTGGTGAGAGGGGTGAGGGGTGAGATGAGAGGGGTGAGGTGAGAGGGGTGAGGTGTGTGGTGAGAGGGGTGAAGGGGTGAGGTGAGAGGGGTGAGGTGTGTGGTGAGAGGGGTGAAGGGGTGAGGTGTGGGGTGTGTGGTGAGAGGGGTGAGGGGTGAATGGGTTAGGTGTGTGGTGAGAGGGGTGAGGTGTGTGGTGTGAGGGGTGAGGGGTGTGGTGAGAGGGGTGAGGTGAGAGGGGTGAGGGGTGTGGTGAGAGGGGTGAGGTGAGAGGGGTGAGGTGTGTGGTGAGAGGGGTGAAGGGGTGAGGTGAGAGGGGTGAGGGGTGTGGTGAGAGGGGTGAAGGGGTGAGGTGTGAGGTGTGTGGTGAGAGGGGTGAGGGGTGAGATGAGAGGGGTGAGGTGAGAGGGGTGAGGTGTGTGGTGAGAGGGGTGAAGGGGTGAGGTGAGAGGGGTGAGGTGTGTGGTGAGAGGGGTGAAGGGGTGAGGTGAGAGGGGTGAAGGGGTGAGGTGTGGGGTGTGTGGTGAGAGGGGTGAGGGGTGAATGGGTTAGGTATGTGGTGAGAGGGGTGAGGTGTGTGGTGTGAGGGGTGAGGTGTGAGGTGTGTGGTGAGAGGGGTGAAGGGGTGAGGTGTGGGCTGTGTGGTGAGAGGGGTGAGGTGTGTGGTGTGAGGGGTAAGGTGTGAGGTGTGTGGTGAGAGGGGTGAAGGGGTGAGGTGTGAGGTGTGTGGTGAGAGGGGTGAGGTGTGAGGTGAGAGGGGTGAGAGGTGCTGATGGAGCTGGATGGTGTACCTGGCCAGGCACAGCAGCAGCAGGAAGGCCTTGCGAGAGGGTTGCGGAGGCCGCGTCCGGAGCCTGGGCAGCGGGTTGGGCGTTGGCTGGGCCGGGGGCAGCCTGAGGTAGTTCTGCTTGGCCTGGGACCGCAAGGTTACCGCCCGTTACCGGGTCTGTCGTCTGGAAAATCTGAACAAGGTCAAACAGAGATGAGGACAAAGGTCAATATAGGTTGGACAGGTGGGGAACGAAAACAAATCAACAGCATTGCATTCATGGCATGTTTTCCATGGATCTGTAGTTTAAAAGCAACTGTCAAACAGCCAGGCTCATAGTGACCAAAATAATAGAAGATATTTTGATAACATAAGATTCACCAGTCAGACTGCCAAATGATATAATGTCATGGTACAAACCGACAGAGGTGAAGCTTGATGACTAATTGTAATTACACTACAACCCATACAACTCCATAAACTGAACCAATAAACTATAACTATGATAAATAGACAAACATATACAATATAAAATTACCTCTGAATCCTGAGATCCATCCCTTATTCTGGGTGACTGTAAAAGAGACAAAGACCCCAGTTAGTTTACACACTCCTGCTCGTTCTCCTCAGGTCGTTATGGCTTATTAGAGGGGCACTCGTTAGCGTAGGGGGAGGATGGGAACATCTGGGAGAATCACAAGACAACGACACACACGGAATGAAGCAGACAAGCCCGGGATGGCGGCTATGTTGACGCCACACGCTTTTGTTGTTTCAATTAGTAGAAGACAAACTAGTATTTTTTTTTAATATTTAGCGAAAGGGGTGGGGGGTAAGGACGCATGTTAAACAGTTTCACCTTGAGCATCTGACAATAAAAAAAGTTATATGCAAATGAATGCGAACATGTCTCCTGTATGCTAAAAATAATGGATGCACGCTATAAAACCAAGCCTTTAAGCTCAGTATCATTTCCCCATTCCCAGGGTAGAGCCTCACTGGCTTAGAGAGAGGAGCTGTGAGGAACGCTCCCCTAGCAGGAGGCAGTAAACACAACCTGACACCCCCCCCCCCCCCCCCCCCATGCCTCATGTGGGGTAGCGAGAGGCAGAGCCGTGACCTGTAATACAGATCAGGGGGGCCCAGTCTCCGTGACTGCAGGCTTCTGATGCCAGTCTTCAGGTTAGGTTTGCCCTTTCTGTACTCCGCAAGCATGTGATGTCAGTCCTCCTGAGAGGTTAGATCAGGGGTCTGGGGTCTGTTCCTGCGGTCGCTGCCCAATGAGAGACAACGTACGTGTGAGCCGTGCGAGTGCCAATGGTTTACGGCAAATGGAGCACGCGTGACTCACATCTACGTTGTGCCACATCAGGCAGCAACATCTGCCCCACCACTTTACACAACTGCCTTTTGTCACCAGTGGAACGCTAGATTAGCAGAACACACCTGATTTAGCTAATCAAGAGCATAACAATTACCTAGAACCAATCAGATGGTCACAGAGCAGGGATGGATAGATCCACTGTCAGTCCAGGGACAGGACTGGGTATCTCTGGACTAGAAGCAGCCCTTCATGGTCAGACCCCAGACGTTTCTGACGTGGATATCCACTAGCTCGTCATTATGACGCCACACAATGGTATCGTGGTGCCAGTGAGGGTATCAGACATTACTGAAATATAACCAGCACTGGCCCACTGCTGTCAGACAGCGCGGTGCGTTTGAAGAGGTCACGGCACAATCGCGTCGTTCAGATCATGCGTCATATTCATTACTGAGAGGATGGGAAACAGTGGCTACTTGTGATTGGTTTAGGCTAGGGGGTGGTGAACACTGCCTGGAGAGTGTTAATCCACTCCTAACAGAATGAGTGGGAATGGATGGGCAAGTCATGGATGAAGATACCAGTCTACCTACCAGCTTGGGTCACTAAAAATGGCCAAGAGCAAGACATTTAAACCTCTTTGGCATATTACTGACTTAGATTAAACTGAGTGTGTGTGTTATCAGTTTATCTGCGGTTTTATCTCATCTTATATCCTATTTGTTTGTTGGTTTTAAGTTCTTCTTTCTTTACTTTGATGAAGTAAATAAAGCATTTCCTGTTACTGTGAGTGCATGTTAGTGCTCTACTCATGTGTTTTGATTACATCTAGTGGACAGATAAGTAATCTCGCTGGGCTTTTTTATTGGTTGTAAAGATGGATTGATTTGATCAGTACACATATAGCTGCAATAAAGAGACATGAAAAATAAAAAAATTAAAAAATACATATAATACAGATGGCTTCCAGGAAAGATGTCTCCTTCTCACAAAGTCTCCTCCTCACTAACTCCCATCTTCTACTCCCAGTATAGACCTCCATCTTCCTTTTCTGTCGTAGGCTTGGCGTTAAATCTTCAAAGGATGAAAGCCTTGTGTAAATACATTAGCTTATTACATCTCTCAGGGGGGTTCTGTGTTTTGTCACCCATTGCAAACAGGAATTACCTGAGAGGGGAATTGGAGATTATTACATTTCCATAGAGACTGTGAGTCGTTACATAACGGCTGTTATATGCGCTTGGGAGTAAAGGACGAATGGGCTTATCCTTTAATCAGCAGTATCATGCTGCGAGATCAGATGCAGGAGGAGAATGACTGGTTCATTCAGAGATAAAGCGAAGGATAATCTCCAAAGGTCAAAGGTCGTTGTGCAAACTGTTCCATTTTTGAAAGGAAACTGCTACTGCCAAAATATAATTAACGTGGTTAATGTGTGAGCGTGGTGATTCCCGATATGAGATCATTCAGGGTTGGCAAAAGGGGGGAGAAAATTAGAATAAATGTGGTTAACTGGGAGGAAGTCTGCAGTTAGGCTACGATTGCGGTGATTATGGGGGAAAACCAGGACTGGTATCCCTACCAAGAGCCAGAAGACAGAAGAGGAAGATGGTTCCACCTGAGGACTGAGAGTCTCCTGTTTCACACGTCACCTTCTTGCCACAGCCTTCATAGTTATCAAAAGGCATTTTATTTATTCATGCCATCAACACAATGACGTCCCTCAATGTTCCTTTGCTGGTCAATTAACCCATCAGCAAATCAACTCTATAGCAATCATGCTTTAGCCTGTGCTAGCATGTGCTAACCTATGCAAATATATGACAATTTCCCATTGAATTTTCCACTAGGGTTTTTTAGCGAGTCTACGCTACGCTAATCAGTGGCGGGAGGCCTTCCTTGTTAGCGGAGCCATCTGTATCTGAGGGAGAGAGAACAACCCTGAGTGAGGGCAGCTCGAGGGGAAGGGCGAATCGCACTTGTCGCCTGGGCGTGCTATTGGCCTTGGGCTGCTGCTCCTTTAACCGTCAAACACAAAACACACACAGAGCCACAGGATCAGCACTGCACAAACACAAACACACACACACACACACACACACACACACACACAGACACACACACAGACACACACACACATGCAAAGAAGTACAAATATGCACACATGAACAGATACAAATATACATACATACATACATACATACATACATACATAAATACAGGAAAATGCAAGGAAACAAACAGAAACCTACTGTGAAATGTACTGTACATACAAACACAAAAATATGTAAACATAAAACATAAATAATTGACAGACATATCAAATATTTCTAGAAATATACAATATGATTTATCAGAGAAATGTCATACTTCAATAATGTCAAAGTGATGGACAGACAGACAGATTCCACATACACCAAGACCAATGGAAACACATGGCAATCTCAACTCGCACTGTAATATCAAGAGAAAATGATCTGCAATAATATCATGTAAAGTAAATCTAAAAATGTTATGTGTGTAAATAAGTATGATTATATTTATATATAATTGTGTGCTTGTATGTGTGTCTATGTGTGCACACTTGCATGGGTGTTTGTAGTTTATGTTTGTGTGTGTGTGTGTGTGTGTGTGTGTGTGTGTGTGTGTGTGTGTGTGTGTGTGTGTGTGTGTTTCTCACCCGCAGACAGGCGATAGCAGCTCTACCCTCTTCACTCTCCTCATCCAGTTCATCATCGCTCCACTCCCACTCCCCATCCTCTGTCTTATGGAGTCGGCCACTCGAGCCAGGCACTCGCCTCACCTACACACACACACACACACACACACACACACACACACACACACACACACACACACACACACACACACACACAAATACAGTCAAAACAGATATGCGCCATCTGCCAAGGATACATACACTTATGGCATAAATTCTTTGTGTGAAAAGAAACAAAAAGAAGTCAGTTTTTCACCTTTTTCGATCTCTCTGATATTGTTGGGGTTCTCTGTAGTAGTCTCTCTTGTAAATATTCATTGTTCTGAAGGGCAAAGAACAAACATATGAAGAACAAAGCATTAGTGGATCACTGAGCACAGTGATGGACCATGAAGACAAACATCTCCGTCGTGCAGAAAGAGCGACACAGTTACAGCTATTGCGTCTGTGAATATTGCAGTCTATGTCCTATGGTGGTATGCCCTCTAGTGGACATATACGGTAATGTTGCTGCATCATTGTTGCTTTAGACCGCCCAACCAAAAGGCTTGGGCTTCTCTAAACTGCTGAGACAGCACTTCAGTTGTTAAACATGGCCACTGTCAGGTCACAGGATGTGACTGATGAACTGCTAATCCTCAGTTTTGTCTAAAGTGTCAATATTAGCCCGGTAACGTACTCATGTCCAGTGGAGACAAATACAAAAAAAATATTGTGTAGTATACAAATACTAATAATGAGTCGGTGAAAAGACCAACCACACATGTATCAAAAGAAAACTAAATCACACGCACACCACTTCATGATTTCTAAAGGACACACAGGACATTCTGAAAAAGCACTGACACAACTCAGAGGAACACAGAGAGGATTCCAACTCACCTTTGCTTTCGTGAAGAATTTATGCTTTAAGAGTTCTGATGAGGTTGGCCTGAGATATGAGAAGGAAGAGTTGATCAAAATCAGTTAAACAACTACATTCATCGAGTGATCAACCTCCCCATTTTACCATCCCAACAGGTGAGTAAATATGACACGTTACGATATGAACACAACGCTCAAAATGTTTCATGTGCAAGATCATCTGTAGGTAGCTATACACACACTTCTGTGCAAGTGTGTTCTTGCATAACACTACTGAGTATCTGATTTTATTAACGGAGAAAACAACAAGCGCCTCATATACTGAGTGCTTAGGCATCTGCTGGGATGCTGAGAGCATTACACACCTTTTCTCTGGGTCCTTCTGCAGACAGAGGGAGATCATCTTCCTGAAGGATTTGCCGTACTTTTTCACCATCTCCTTATCTGTGATGCCAGTCTCCAGCCCAGGGGGGTCATTCTGCAGGGTCAACATCAGCACCTGCCACCAAGGTCAAAGGGTCAGCAGGAAATAACATAAGCAGGCTAATCTTCAAAGAACATGTGAAACCTGATAATTGTGAGGGGTTCAACTGGTTCATTGCGATGTTTTCCTCATTTAGTCGAGATGGTGACATGGCTGTGAAACTATTCATTCATTCTACTTTGAAGACCGGCTCTGTGGCTTTACATTCTTTTGGTATTTGGCTTCCAATGACTGTACAAACTTCAGTTCTTAGTGTAAGGAAGAGAAAAGATATTTAAAGTGTCGAATGATTCATGGACTTCCATACACACACAGGCATCTACAGGGTAACCACAAGATGACGGAGGTTGTCTGTATACATGAGCCTTACCTGGCCAACATCTTTAGGTCACACACCAACAGGTGCACATTACTTAAACACTTGTTAAAGAGGAACTATCATGCTCATTTGCAATGTCCATAATTACATTTTTGGGGTCTACGCTTCAATATCCTCAAACACATTATTTATTTTCCTCATAATGTAGATCTCTATCCACACACACCCACTGAAGCAGGCAGTACAGCCCGTCTCCTCACCTTCATAGGGGGGTACTTGTGGTACGGGGCGGCTCCTGTTGCCAGCTCTATGGCTGTGATTCCAAAACTCCAGATGTCGGCTTTGAAGTCGTAGCCCTTCACCTGCATCCACACAACACAGACACACAAACACGCACGCACTGCTTTAAAGTATCAAACAAAAACAGACACAACTCGTAGGCTGATGCAATTTCAGTCCAATTAAATGACCCAAAAGCTGAAGTTCAAACAATGACTAAATCAACAAAACAACGATAAAGCTGCCATGCCAAAAGAGATACATGTTATTCTATGAGTTATTTTGCTGTACTACTGCCTACTGCTGTACCCATGCCAACCAAGACTGTTGTCATCTTTTAAAGGGTCTTGTCAAAACAGATTTGACCAGAAGCTAACATTTGAAAGGAGAAAGGAGAGTGCAAGGTTCTCAGTCATTCAGCTGAAACGGCACATTCTCTGAGTGGATTGAGCACAGGCTACGGAACCGGGGCCCACTCAAATACCTTTAATCTTCTCCAGAGACCTTACCCCTTCTGGCTGGGAGGAGATTGTGTCCTTTGTGAAATGCCTATTGTAATGCACTAACCCATTTGAAGCCATTGTCACTTGGTAAATGTTCTCTTTATACGGTCGTGGAGGGGAACGTCCGCCCTGAGCAAACTACGAGTCAAACTGCTGACAGAACCCATTACGCCCGTAAGATCCTCATAGTTACACGCATGAGTGAGCATGGGGGACGAACAAGAGATGCTCTCTGAGTCTTCGCTTGCCTGATTTCATTCGTAGGCACTCAGCGGTTGTTGAATGTTGTCTGTCTGTCTGTGGAGAGGAGCTACTGGTGGCAATTATCACTCAGATGTCCGGAGCGCAGATGGAGACATTACTGCTGTCTCGCACCACCACTCATTTCTCACAGCACGAGGAAACAAGTTTATCACTGAACCAGAAACAAACTGCACTATCAAGAGACTGTCAACGGTAATGCAGCACACAGTTGCACAGTGAACAACATTACACTGTGTGTGTGTGTGTGTGTGAATGTTCGCTGACGCCAGTGAAAGAGAATATCAAATGAATATCAAATCTCTTAGTGAACACAACATTACACTGTGTGTGTGTGTGTGTGTGTGTGTTTGTTCGCTGAGGCCTGTGAAAGAGAATAAGTGAGTGTATAAGTGTATGCATGGTGTTTATGTCTGTGCAAATGTATGTCTACATGTGCACAACTGCTTTTGTGTGTGTGTGTGTGTGTGTGTGTGTGTGTGTGTGTGTGCGTGCGTGCGTGCGTGCGTGCGTGCGTGCGTGCGCGTAGGCACCTACCTGTTCCATCACTTCCGGGGCCATCCAACATGGAGTCCCCACGAATGTCTTCCGCACTTTGTTCCTGGTGATGTCACCACCCGTGGCTAGGAAGGCACTAACACCGAAGTCTAGCAAACACAATAAACAAACAGACAAAATAAACATGACAATAACATCAACAGACCATACAATGGTCATACAATGAAGTGTATACATTTTACAAGTCCGATTTACACACCATGGACGAGTTTACAATGGACATCAACATTTGGTAGTGGACTGGGGGAAACACAATTTGCTTGAAACACCCTAAAACACTGATGTGAATGAGAGCTGAGTTTCCCTCCTCTGTGTGTCTGAGAAGTATACGAGTGGAAAATAGGTCACTTAACTCTGCTTTAATCAAACGCTGTGTGAGTGTGTGTGTCTTGCTCAGGGACCCGGTCGCCGCACCGCCCAGACTCCCCAGGGGTACAAAACTGACAGACTTTACGGGGGCGGAGGAGGGGGTGGCACATAGTGTGTGTGTGTGTGTGTGTGTGTGTGTGTGTGTGTGTGCGTGCGTGCTCGTTTTGTGTGTATGTGTGGTGAGGCTGCTTATGATGTATGTGTGTCTTACTGGTCTACAAATATCTCAAACACACACACACACACACACACGCACACGCACACACACACACGCACACACACACAAACACACACGTTAGCTTGTTTAGTATAATCTTGTGGTTGGATCTTCAAAGAAATCGGGTCCCCTGTGAAACGCTCCTTGCTCCTTTGTCTCTAAATATTTGCATCCACTCCTCTTCATGAGGGGTAGCAGTGCTGAGCATGAAAGGGCTTGGCAAGGCTGCACCCAGCCCAACCCACCATGTGCGTGCACACAGACACACTCACAGTACACCGCTTCACACACACACACACACACACACACACACACACACACACACACACAGTCCAAAGTCCTGGAACACTAGCCAGATGTGGTGCGCTGACGGGCGCGGTGTGAACCTTTTCTGCTGGTTCCCACCGTGAGAAACGTGCGCACGAGAGCGTGGGCCACAGCGGCAGTGCCTGTTTACTTACGAGGGTCATGGGAGGGTCACGCCCGGCCAAACTGTCCTTGAGAGATTACACACTCACCTCTTCCTCTCTCTCTCTCTCTCTCTCTGTTTCTCTCTCTTTCTCCTTTACCCAGGTGTCAGAGCTTTTACCCAGAGAAGATTCCTTGAGAGATTACACACTCACCTTTTCCTATCCCTCTTTTCCCAAGGGTTCTTCAGGGCTTTTCCCCATGGAGGATTGGAAGACGGAATGCACTACTGCAATGCAGCACAGACACCCCAGAGCTGTGCTGGTGCTGCTGAGGAGTGGAGCTCAGGACACAGGGATATCATACAGTATTGGGATTAGCACTATACCTCAGAGTCTGCCGTACTTAATATGGAAGGCACAGTATTGGGATTAACCCTATACCTGAGAATCTGCTGTATTTACTATGGAAGGCACAGTATTGGGATTAACACTATAACTGAGGATCTGCGGTATTTAATATGGAAGGCGCAGTATTGGGATTAACACTATAACTGAGGATCTGCTGTATTTAATATGGAAGGCACAGTGTTGGGATTAACACTAAAACTGAGGATCTGCTGTATTTAATATGGAAGGCGCAGTATTTGGATTAACACTATAACTGAGGATCTGCTGTATTTATACAGATGACTAGGTGAGGCATTAGGAAGAGAGTTCGAAAAAATGGAAAAATCAACACTTTCAGTTCTGTAGTTTGGCTGAGTGGTTCGAGTTAGATAACAAACCTGAAGCGCAATAGGAAGAGACCTTTAGAGAATAAAAGGCAAAGAAAACAAACCCTGCAATGCTACAGTTGTCTGCCACACCACACATGATGAATGAAAGGCCATCCAGACCAATGGAGCTCCAGAAATACAAACAAAACGTGACTGGTGTGCAGACCACATGCATCTGGGGAACATCTGTATCAGTGTGTAAATATGTCTGGTCCTTGTCATGGCTACCTCTGAGCTTGTGCCTGCAGTGGCTCAGTGTGGAGTGACAGAACGCAAATGAGCCGTCACTTCCTCTTCCTCTGCGCCTTAGCAGGAAGTGGGCCAACAGGAAGTTAACGTGTCATCCGTATGTGTGCGAGGGGAAAGTACCCACCTGCGATCTGGACCGAGCCGTCCTCCCCGAGCAGGATGTTTCCAGCCTTCACGTCCCTGCCAAACCACAAAGACACAGGCACAGGACATTAGCACATATACCCATCAGTCATTTTCTGTCACAAGTGAGTGTGTGTGTGTGTGTGTAAGAGAAACAGAAAGAGGGGTTTGTTTATGTAAAGCCATCACAGTGTGAAATATAAAAATAACATAGCAGGTCCTATTGAGGCCACATATTCTTCAACAGTAACAGTTTCATTACAGAAAAGGAACACATGTTAGACATTAGAGAGTAAAAAACACGTCTCATCCTACACACTGTGCTTCCAGAGGATGCTGATAAGAGGAATCCTTCAGGATGGGTCAGTTTATGTTGAATGTGTATGTGTGTGTGCACGTGTGTGTGCACGTGTGCGTGGATGTGTGGAAGTGAGTGACAGAACGTGTGTGTGAGTGTGTGTGTGTGAAAGTACAGTCCTTGTGGACAAGGATAGTGAATGTGTATATGTGCGACAACTGTGTGCGTAACTGTGCGTGTGTGTGTGTGTGTGTGTGTGTGTGTGTGTATGTGTGTCTGTCTGTGAGAGTGTGTGTGTGATGGGTCAGTTCTGTCCTTCTAGCAGCTGGATCAGTCACTGACACACTGCCATTCCTCAGTAGGGAACAGAATAAACAGAAAAAAACAAAACTGACAAACGAAAAAAAAAACCAAGATGTGACTTGATGCAGTGCGACTGCATCTCTCTCGCCAGACACTCTGTCTAGACACCCAGACGGCCTCTGAGCTGAACCGCCGACGCAGTCCAATGTGATAGATCCACTTTTATTACACTGGCCGCAGAGACTGAGCAGATGCTCATAGATAGAATGCAGACACAGAGGTATGGCCCGAGAGGTGCTGATAAGAGGACAAAAATATATTTCTGGAGGACTGTAATTATGCAGTCATTTTTACCGTCTTCCCTCTGAATGTTAATGCAACGGAGTGGAGAAGATTGTTGGGGGGGGGGCGGCCGTAGATGGCAGATCAGGAGGGTCTGACCTTACAACAGGAGATTGACTTTGGAGTGGCGATCAGGGAGAGTTCATGTGATCTAATTGCTTTCACTCCACTAAAATAAATTGCGTCTTGGGACGGTTTTTGAACGCCTGCTGGTTTTAATAGACAGATGAAGGCCAGCTCTGGAAATAAGTGAATACATGAATACATTACCCTTTGGCAAGGCTCACTGAATGATGCCTGCAATACAGCAAATGGCCAGCAGGAGGCACCAGAGAGAAGCGATACCTGTAGAATGTCCCCAGAGCCACTGACTCCACAAGGAGCACTACAGCTAAGAGAAAAAGGCACATTGGGTGACCTCTACTAGAGGAGAGCATTGCACTTCAAGACACCAGTCCTCTGGTCTCATGTTCTGTCTCTCTTGAAGAGGGTGTCACACTGTGCCACAAACACAATCACATACACACTCACACTCTCTCGACTAGTACTCAAAGATAAGAAATTCTTGTGGATGGCCAGTGACACTTATCGTCGCTGTTTCTCCTGCCATCTTGAGCACTGTTGGAGTTGGTTAGTTTGGACATCAACAGACGTTCTAAGGGGTTCAATCCCTTGTGTGTACACATCAGAGCTCTGTTTGCCCTTGTAAAACCTTAGGGGCCCGCATTTAAAAAAAGAAAAAAAAAGGGGTTGTGAAAGGGGAAGTGTGCTTTCAAGGTGCAAATATAGCAAACAAACATTTGGTTTACAGATTCAGTTTTGTTCTGTAGACACATAAGGCAGATTGAGAAAAGTCTCTGTGCAACATGTTTATATTTAATATTTCCTGTCAAACATCAAGCGATTTATCTTTTTAGATCTTTCTATTTATGCTAAAGTAGGACTGAAGGACTGTCGAGGGTGAAGATAGTGTTATTACCATGGGCTACAAGAGAACTCTGGCCTGACTTCTTACAGCAAACAATGACACTGGCAACACAGGCGAGGCTGGACTTAAATCAATCCAGTATCAGCCTGGTCCTCTAGTCTACTGACAGGCACTGGACATATGACGATGCCACTTGGGACAAAAGCATCTTCCAAACACTCAAATACTTAATTATGAGGAGTCTTTAGGGTAGTTAAGAGCATTATGCCAGACAGACAGACTGACGGACACACCGACTCAGCCAGGCACTAAAGCTATATAGTTACCATTCACTGGCCCATGCTACTGTTTGTACCATAAAGGTTATTACAGGTTATAATTTATAGTTATGTAAGCCAAGGCTAGGACCTGATAACTTCATGTGAAGTTATGTGGCCCCCAACATCAGCTTTAAAGGTGCAGTCCGCAATTCTAATCATATACACTTTGTGTCAAATTCAACGAATTGCTCCTTGTGGTCCTCTACCGGTCTGTTAAAAAAAACTAAAACCTCTGGTGTTGGTTCACAGTCCTGGCTCTGTAACTGAGAACCAAACGTGGTCACTTGGACCGAGCCGTAAACAATTCCAGCAAATCAACACAGTGTTTTATAGGCACAGAAGGGAGGGATGTCATTTGATTGACTGTTGAACTCAAATCAACAACCGTTTCCCAAAATTGCACACTGTATCTGTAAGCCTCCACCGTCTGGTTATGAACAGAATGTGACATGGAGGTTGGGGTTGCCAGCTCACCATCCAACTGAGGCCTGGTTTATTTAATGGGGCCTCCCTCAATGCCTTTCTATAATGCTGTAATTACAGTCAGAGGAAGTGTAGGAGTGGACGCACATGTTGCTGGGAGATGATTGCCGTGGTTGGAAACATTCCTGCACTCCGCGAACACGTATGATAATTGTTTGCATATTACTATGTCTGGGAGTCCTGACAAGTGCAGAGACGTTGGAATGAAGAAGTTGGAGGAAGATGAGGAAGAGGAGGAGGGAGGAAGAGGGATTTGACATAGAGGTTTGTCCTCTAAGAGTCCAGAAAACGGTGAACTGTACAAAGGCCCCCATACGAAGAGACGCACGCTCGCTCTGGCACAAACGGTACAACCACATGTGTACATACACACACACACACCCTCATACTTGGACACACATAACCACATACACCCACTGCACCAACAGCCTTTATTTGTTTGTTTATTTTTGAAAGGGGCGCGTGTTATTATTCCAACTGTCAAGAGCACGACTAAAGGCATCAGGCAGGTAAGACGAGAAGCTCTTTCAGACGGGGACATGTCAGAATACTCAAGTCAAATCTGGAGATTGAGCAACTCTTGGAAGGGATGCAGGGAAAGTACAAACCCGTGTCTAAATTCTGTGGACACACCTCACACACATGCTCTTCCGTCATGTAGTTACATAAAGTGTATGGCTGAGAATGAGACGATGTCACAGATCTAGACGGTCTCCTGGGAGACATTCACACTGTGGGTTGCCTTGGCGGAGGCGTCAGTCTCCAGGAAAACCAGGCCCACATCCCATATTTTCTCTCTCTTGCTCTCTATCTCTCTGGCAGCCCGGCCTAATAACATGATTCCATACGTCTCCTCGCGCATGTCGGCATTATTGCCAAATACACTCCTGACACTCCCTCTTTATCACTCCCTCCCCCCCTCCCTGCCTCTGGAGGACACACAAACTATTCTCTCCCTTCCTGAGCAGTCAAGTCTATTCTCTTTTGCACAATGTTCCTTCCTTCCTAATGTAAGGCCCTTAGCCTGGCACTAAAATGTCATTGTACATTTCAAAGTTAAAGTAAATACGTGCACGCGTGAGTGTAAATATGAGTGTACATGGATCATGTAAGTGTTAATATGAATGCCTGTAACCAGTTACACCACAAGGCTTGAATCACACTTGGGTGAGGGACTGTTTCGTTTGCTTTAGTCATCCCTGAATAATATGAACGTATAATGACTCACACTCTCTCTTATCTGACGTTCAGTAGTGCTGAGTCTGTGAGTAAGTCTGTCAGTAGGGCTTTAGTAAGCGTCAGCCCGGTGGAGGTGGATGTGCTGGTCTGGTCTGGTCTGTTCTGGTCTGGTCTGGTCTGGTCCGCCCGCATAGCTGGGATTGTGTCAACAGGCCTTGCCTGGGCTCCGGTGGCACCCTCATAAAGATGCAAGACAGACGGATGAAAGCGAGACTGACTGCCTGACTGACTGCCTGAGTGAAGTGAACTATACGCAATGGTGCCATTTCCACTGAGTCATCTAATTGCACCGATCCCTCCTCTACCCTGACTCAGGAAGAAGACCATAGATACTATTGGCAAGAGAAGGAGCACCTACCCATGGGAGAAAGAGGCATTTTCGGTTGGCATAGAAACCCATTCCCTTATACTGACAAGGCAAATTTCTGAAATCCTTTATTTTGACTACCTCTGCACTGGCGTCCTCCATTCTCAGGAGGAAGAGGATGTGACTAGTCATGCTTTATCATGATTGACAGGTGCTAGGAGGGGGGGGTTGAATAGTGCAACACTGCAACTTCAGCAGGAGGGGAGGCAGGGGGCAAAGGGTTCAACATCACCTGGGGAATGAGGAAGAAGATTCCGGAAGGTCCGGGTCACTGACCGTTCACTTTCACTGCAGCAAAATTTGCTTTGCTCTCATTTAGGTTGCGCAGGGGCGCAATTGCTCTGATGAAACAAGACTAGGCAAAATCGGAGTGAATCTGGTGAGGTGAGGCAAAACTGAGATGGCGAATCATCAACTTCAGAGCCACGTGAGAACCAATCAGTTCAGCGTTTGATGTGATACGTGACGTTCTATACAGAAGTGGGAGTAACAAAAAAACGTCTTACCAAAATAGACTTATGAGACTTATGGCTACATGGAACATGAAAACATTTATATGATTAAACGATGTCTGGACGGCTATGAGTGTTTACGTCAACACAGACTTTTGTTTACATGATCTTCATTTAAGCACTCAAACCTTTGAGCTAACCGTTAACGTAATCCAAACAACACAACTACATTTCTTTGGTACTCCAGAATGGCCAGGCTAAATGCAACATCAGCATGAAATCACTTAAATGATTAAACAATGTCGGGGTGACCTTATTGTCTCCATGAACACAAATTGGCACACACACAAACACACAAACACCCACACACACACAAACACCAACACCCAAACACACACTCACACCCACCCACACACCAACACACACACCCACACACACACAAACACATATACCCCTTTTCCACCAAAGCTGGCTCTGGGCTGGTTCTGGGCTGGTGCTTATGCGGTTCGGTGCTGGTTCTTATCTTGGAACCGGCTCGCTTTTCCACCGACTGAGAGCCAGAGTAGGGCTAGCTACGTCTTTAAATCACGTCATACGCCTCCTAACTGAACATTTTCGAATGTTTTGACATGTTACTAGTTATTCACGAGTGGTTTTCTTCCAGGGAGAAGGCAAACAAATGTCGATAAAACTTCATTTTTTCAGTGTTTCATTTTTTAATACCATGCAGTACCATACAAGCTTAAGTTAATGTTCTGTTTACTTGGCAATGGGGTTTCTATATTTCCCCACGTAGATCAAACGACTGACAATGAAGTTCATGACCGGAGTTGACTAGCTACAACTGATATATGCTTACTAGTTGCCATAACTGTAGCAATACCTCACGGCAGCTAGCTAGCAAGCTGCTACATGAATTTTGTTTGTTTTCAAGTGGCACGTCTTCTTCAGTACAAACAATACAAAATCAGCACAACATTACGGTGTCAGTTAATGATACAACTACGGGTTTTCTATATTTCCTCACGTAGATCAAACGAAAGGCAATGCAGCTCATGATGGTTGACTAGCATAACAACTGTAGCAGTACCTCAAGGCAGGTAGTGCTAGTTAGCTAACTGCTACACAAACTTGCTAGGTCAACAGCTAATTTTAAGTGTGATAACATACACAAAAAACAACTCCGATTTAAAGAGTCAATGTATACTAGGCAGACAAATCAAAACATTTTGATGAATGAAAGCTTTCTTTATTATTTTTAATTTGTTATTTGGTCTGTTGTCCTTGGATTTTTCATTTACGTGTTCACCGCTTTCACTCAGTTGACGGTGGGGAAAAAATGGCGGCGGAAATTTCTGTTTCTGGTGGGGTAGCTCCGCCCATAACCCAGGGACGAACCCCGACGTCACTGGTTCTTGTTTTCTGGCCCACCTAAAAGTTGGTGCTGAGTTGGAACCTGTTTTTTGGAACCGGAGCCAGGTTTTTTTCGGTGGAAAACCAAAGAGCCCAGAACCAGCCCGGAACCAGCCCAGAACCAGCCCAGAACCAGCTTTGGTGGAAAAGGGGTAATATTGGTGGTAGAGCGTGTTTGCCCTCACCCTGCTTTCGAGATGAAACACAATGGTCATTTTGGGAAGCTGAGCTTTATTCCTCTCCACGCTCTTCTACTTCCTGATTTCCTGATAGCACAATCTCCTCCACTTCGGAAAAGAGGACTCTGAAAGTCGAGCTCAGTTCAGCTCAACTTTCTGTTCAAACTTGGCGTCACCCTAGTATCCGGCTCAGGTATCTCCTATTGTGCAATGTAAGCTTCTCTTATTGTGCCATTTGTGCCTTATCTGGTGCCTCCTTGTGGTTCGTTCAGCAATTTTATTGTTTCTACTGTGGTGAATAGGGATTGAGATGGCAAGTGTTTTGACAGAAATGGTCTGTGAGACGCGTGGTGTTACATTAAGTCGTTACCTTAGGCCAGGACACAAAAAAGGTGAATCAAAAGGCAAATCAGGCTCTCTGAAAGACCACTTAATGGGAATTGTGTGTCACAGCCAAATCACTGCTTCACACTTCTCAAATGAAAAAGGCCTTTGAATAAAAAAACGATTAAAAAAAAAACACCAGTCCCTGATTGCCACAAAAAAAACTGTCATGCTGGAAAGATAAAGCTGTCGCGCTTTTAAAGACACAGCCAACTTTACATGTGTCTCGGAAATAATATATACAAATAAAAAAAACATCCACCACCGAATGGTGTCTCAGCATTATGACATCGTCGTGCAGATTTATGCTCATAGCATGCCTCTGTGGCAGCGGCGAGGCTCTCTGACATCATCCACTCGTGTCCATTAGCCATTAGAGAGCTTTATTGCACTTGAGGTTCCTCCGGCGATGCTTGCTTCTATGTAGTCCATCCCTCATGGGAAGGATACTAAACAGCATTGCAGACCCTGTCTATTGCAATGTATAGAGCTATACATCAGGGTCATAAGGGGAAAGGTGAAGTGAGAGGATATGATAATGATGGTGAAGATGATGATGATGATGATGATGATGATGATGAAGAAGAGGATGATGATGATGACGGTGATGATGATCTCATCAGCTGTGTGGTAAGCTCATGGTCATAGAAGAAGCATTACACCATTGCCATTCTTAACCGATGTCTTAAGAGACACTGCCTCCAGCATGGACACACACTCTCACCCACACCCACCCACACACACACAAACACACACACACAGACACACACAGCTGGCCTGAGAGATAAACATCCAGGATAAGGCGCCTTCTCAAGAACAAAGAATGCCTCCATGAGGCACATACACACATGGGAGTGATTACTTCATAGACAAAGGGGTGCATAAAGATAGAGATAAAGAAAGAGAGAGAGAAAGGGAGAGAGAGAGATAGAGAGAGAGGAAGAGGGGGAGGGAGGGAGGGGAGACGACTGGAGGGCTGGAAAAGAGGAGAAGGATGAGGGAGGGGATGACGCCATGGAGAGGAAAAAAAAAAGGAGATGGTGGATTATTTCCTCAAATGTGAGGAGGGCAGAGGGGAAGAATAAAGTCATCATGATAATGGAGGGATGATGCCACCTTTGGTGAGGTGGTGAGATGGGAGAACTGATACCCCTGTGCTGTGTGTGTGAGTGTGTGTGTGTGTGGGTGTGTGTGAGAGAGAGAGAGAGAGAGAGAGAGAGGGTGAAAAAGGGAGAGAGAGGGATGAGAAAGAGAGAGAGAGAGAGAGAGAGAGAGAGAGAGAGAGAGAGAGGGAGAGAGGGTTAGAGAGAGAGAGAGAGAGAGAGGGTTAGAGAGAGAGAGAGAGATAGAGAGAGAGAGAGAGAGAGAGGGAGAGAGGGTTAGAGAGAGAGCTGTGGCTGAGGTGGCAAAGTTAACCGGCTCACGGTGAACGACCCGGGGTGAGCCTTCGGCCCAAGCCTCTAATTACATTCTACTGAGAGAGCAGAGAGCAGGAATCATGTGACACCCTCCCAACCCCCTTACACCCCCCCCCCCCTTCCTCCACCAAGCTACTTCTCTACAGCTACTCATATGATACAGCTTACATCATGCACACACACACGCACACACACACACACACACACACACACACACACACACACACACACACACACACACACACACACACACACACACACACACACACACACACACACACACACACACACACACACACACACACACACACACACACACACACACACACACACACACACACACACACACACACACACACACACACACACACACACACACACAGGGGCTGATCAACTGATCATGTTTTCGACTAGAGTTGGGTGTGTGCCAGGCCTCCTGTCAGTGGTGCGTTCACTCGGGCACTGATCATGTGCTTGCCAGCAGTCCCGTCAGTAGTGTGTTGGCTTTGGCAGTGCTAAGCCCGTACAGTAAACACATTCCTGACGAAAATCACTCCTGCGATCCAACAGATGTCCTCCAAGACACCGAGCTTTGGCTTCACCGCCCCAGACTAGGAGAACAGAGCCAGTGCAAGCACTACACTGCGACTACAAAAGCATGCCTGGAATAAACAGGTGTAGTTCCATTCCAGTTCACCAACGGTCACAACAGTCTCAATATAGGGTTTTAAACTGGGCTTGTACACAATTAGAAATATTGCATTCTTCTAAACCACAAAGCAATGCCTGAGGGATATTCAAACTAGCACTTGG
The DNA here is from genome assembly GCF_963457725.1 of Sprattus sprattus. Lineage (NCBI taxonomy): Eukaryota > Metazoa > Chordata > Actinopteri > Clupeiformes > Clupeidae > Sprattus > Sprattus sprattus. Next base: position 16,911,441 of record NC_137915.1, on the reverse strand, counting down.
GGCCTCAACTGTCACAGTTGGAACAGATGGTTGTAAGGAAAGTAAGGCCCATAGTAATAATAATAATAATAACAACAATAATAATACAAATAATTAAAATAATTAAAATAACAATAAAGGTTGGGGCAAACATTCAGCAACAGCTGTTGTGGAATCGCGGGGAAACTTCCCAGTTCTTCCATGTCAGGTGTGATGTTTGATGTGGTTCCCTGACCTGAGCCTCTAAAAGTCTCATCTTTCAATCTCCTCAGACATCCTTTCATCTCAGTATGGCTGCTGAGGTTCTGTTTGATCGTGTTTACCGTTGACATCTGCATGCTTGTCACAATTGTAAGCAAAACATCATAAAAGTGATAAATTACGATTCAGATTTAGATTCTACTGTTTTACTGGAGCCCTTTCCTTGCCCTTCTCTTAGAACTCCACTTCTTTCCCTCCATCTTCATGTCTCATTTTTCTTCCTCCCTCCATCCCGGCCCCTCTCTTCTCTCTCGCTGCATGTATTCTCATCACCTCCAGTAAGACAAGATTTACACCTTTCAGCTCGGAAAGCAGCAGGGGGGATGGGAACACACTCTCTCTTTCTCTCCTTGCTCTCGCTCTCTCCGTCTCTCTTTGCTCTTGCTCTCTCTTTTCTCTCATTCGCTCTCTTGTTACTTCCCTCTTCCCTCCCACTCTTTGCAGTCTCTCTATCTCACGCTCACACGTCTCTCGCTCGTTCGCTCTGTTTTAGTTCGTTCTCGTTTTTCTCACGTTCTCGCTCTTGTTACTTTCCTCTTCCCTTCCTCTCTTTGCAGTCTCTCTATATCTCACACCCCCTTTCTCTCTATCTCATTCTCTCTCTCCCTTACTCATTCCCCATCCCTCCTGCTCTACCTCCCTTTCTCCTTTCCTCTCTTCTCTATCCCCCTCTCTCCCTCTCCAACCCTCCTTTCATTGAGAAGTCCAGCCGAGTGCTTAGCGGTCTAAGAGGCCGTGCATTATTTACACTTACACGGCTTACGCCGCACAGGGGACTTCCGGCAGGAAACATGCCACGAGAGAGAGAAGAAAAAAAAACCACCATGAATATTAAACAGAGGCACTCGCATAGGTGAGCTTTTAATCTGGGTTTCAATAAGGCTCTGAAGGATCGTCAGGAGACAGTTTGTCTAGCGAAAAAAGCACGCCCAGGTGACTGCTGACTGCTAGTTATTAAACCCAAAGGAAACACAAACGATGCCTGCAAGCACAACACTGCAAAAACAGCCAAAAAAACAACCACCAGAGTAGGTGAATAGGTGTGCATTTCATCTACTGCGAAATGAAACTCTTTGGAACATCATAAATCACACCACTGCAACATTCATTAGGAATTCCTGGCACGCACGAGTGGCGGCATTAGCGGAGGCATCCAAGGTCACGGGCCGGTGGAGACAGGATTTTAAACCGGTCCTGATATGACCCTGACGGATGGGGCCACCACCCTTTAATGGAGGCTTCCCTGAAATGCGTCAGTGCCTGATTGGGATCTCCCATCATAATTCACCTGGACAGGAAGACCCCTGGGGGCAAGGGCACATATGTGTCCCCCCAGAGGTCCACATGGAGGCTGGGGCTTTAATCTACTCTGCCATGGTGTAGGACATAACCTGTGCATTCAAATCACCAACAAGCGACCAAATCCGGAGGGTACGGTCTCTGCTTTGTGGTGCTACTGGGTATAGAGATTAAGCCTTGAGAGTGTGTGTGTGGGGGCCGTGGAAGGCGACGCAGAGGGTTGTGTCAACATTGTTCTAACTGTGCCTAGTATTTGATAACCTCTGTATTTAGATCACTGGTTAGTCATAAGGACAAACCTTATGATATAACACCAAGGGGACATAGAATCTAATGCTAATGGGCGTGGCACTGAAGCTCAAACCTGGTGTGTTTTTTTGGGTGCTTTGTAAAGTGTTACTGAGCACAGTAGTGCTACTGCTACAGCTGCTGGCACTGAAGTGGTGCAGTTCAGGCCAGTGTGTGTGTGTGAGCGTGTGCGTGTGTGTGTCTATGAGCGTGTGCGTGCGTGTGTGTGTGTGTGTGTGTGTGTGTGTGTGGCTGTTAAACCCCAACAGGGGACCTTACCGGTGGATCTGCCCGTTTCTGTGGAGATACTCCAGGCCCTGCAGCACCTCCTTCAGCATGGTGGCGATGCTGGCTTCATCCAGCACGCCGTTTTTATGTTCCCCTCGAGAGATGATGTGCTTGATCACGTCCAACATCGAGCCTAGAAGACAAACAGTCTGTTACGTTCAGCGGCACACAAGACAAACGTAGAGACAAACAGTCTGTTACGTTCAGAGGTACACAGGACAAACGTAGAGACAAACAGTCTGTTACGTTCAGAGGTACACAGGACAAACGTAGAGACAAACAGTCTGTTACGTTCAGAGGTACACAGGACAAACGTAGAGACAAACAGTCTGTTACGTTCAGAGGTACACAGGACAAACGTAGAGACAAACAGTCTGTTACGTTCAGCGGCACACAAGACAAACGTAAAGACAAACAGTCTGTTACGTTCAGAGGTACACAGGACAAACGTAGAGACAAACAGTCTGTTACGTTCAGCGGCACACAAGACAAACGTAAAGACAAACAGTCTGTTACGTTCAGAGGTACACAGGACAAACGTAAAGAGACAAACTATTCTATTCTGCTCAGCGGCACACAGGA